>NC_056524.1:157936484-158018662 GCF_019175285.1 Sceloporus undulatus
TTTGGAATAATAATAATAATAATAATAATAATAATAATAATAATAATAATTTGTATTCCGCTTTTTCACAGAGGAATCAAAGTGGATTCCAACAGTATAAATAAAACATCAAACAATTAACAATTACAATTTTAAAACCCCAAAACCCCAACCCTCCCCCAATCATAAAAACAGTGATCAACCCATAAAAAGAGATTAAACATCAAAAAATTTAAAACTATCCAATAGGAATACATTAAAATTTCAGGCAGATTAGTGGAAGAAATGAATTTTCCTCTAGAGGAGGGGGGATGGGTGTGATGGTATCAATCAATTTTGGTATCGGTATCAATAGAGGTGTCAATAGAGGGGGGATGAGCAGTTGATGGGGCTGGACCTCTAGTGTGGGTCTTTCTGTCTTATTATAATATATCTTATCAGTTCAAAATTCATACTAATTCTATCAGCTTTGATGGGTTTGAGAAAGAGAGAGGTTGGCTGCCTATATGCCCCCTGGCCATCTGGTAAGATTAGTTTGAGCTGGCTGTCCATGCCTTGGATCTAGCCTCCATGACTGCTTGGAGCTGAAATCTTGACTCTTTTATTTTTCATATCCCTTCTGGAAAACAAGCAGAATTACTATGGTCTACAAGTTGTCAGGAAGCTTTTATAGAGTTAATGAAGATAATCACATCAGTACCCATCTTAATAGCTCCCGACTTCTAGTCAACCATTTACTGTTATGACCAATGTTTCTTTCTTGAGCCAGAAGGCGGAAGATGGACAACTACATCCAATTTTGTTTTTGAGCATGAAGTTGTTACCCCGAGAATAGTATTTGGGTACAGTGGATAAAAAGTGTTTAGCAATGGTTTGTGCTTTGTGTAAATTAAAACCATATCTAGGGGGAAGAAAGTTTGTGATAAGAACCTATCACCCTCTGTGTATAAATCATTTAAAGGTAAACAAATGGTGGTAACAGATGAGAAATTATACTATGGAGGGGAAAAACACTCTTTTGTGCAACACCCTGCCTCCTTGCTCTTCACAAACATGTTTTTTCTCCCTACAGAATAATTCCCTTGCAGTAGCCCAGGACATTTGAATAGTGAGAGAAAACTCTGGAGTAATGTTCATCTTCTGTGAAAAACTACCATAATTATTTGCATGTAAGGACAAGACCATCATAGAGCAAGGGGATTCTCCCATACGAGGAGCAACACAGTGTAACAAGCAAGCACCAGGATGGAGCTGCACAAGCCAGTCAAACCAAAACTTTATCAGCAGGCATGTTCTTGAAATGACACAGTGCTTCGAGGTCCACGATTGCTTGCCATCAAGGAAAAACAAACAAAAAAAGCAGGGTGGAAAATAAAGGGAGATTTTCAGGTGAACAAAGAAGAGGGTGATTGTGCTTTTCTGAACAGAGGGGTGCTTGACTCTAGATGGGAGCGATCAGTACTGATTGGAAGGTCACACAAGAGCTCAGGGCTCTCAGTAGCCAGTAGAGGAGTGGGACGCCATTGCTATGATTGCATTAAGATGCAGACAGCTGTTTACACATTTGAGAGCACTTTTGCCCAAGCCCAAAAACTCCAGAGAGGTTTATGGATACTTAAACAGCCCTGTGTGTCTAGGAAAGGTAGCACATCCAAAAGGAAATGGTGAGCCTTGATTACTACAAACAATAAATGGCTTCCAAATAATATCAAATGTTTCTTTTATGTCTCCTCTTGCTTCTCTTATTTCGTATGTTAATTTTTTTCAGAAGAGTTATGGACTAAATCCTATTTCTCTACTTTTTTTTATTGAGTTCTAATGTTTTCCATGATTTAATTATTTCTAGTGGTGCAGCAGTGTACATAACTTATATAAGGTCCTTACCTGGCAATTTTTAAGCTTAATTTCAGAGATGGAAATTAGTAATATTGCCCCTCTGTAATGACCTTTTTGCCCAACAATTGATTTATCCATTTGGAGATGTTAGCCACATATGCTTCAAATAATGTATTTTGCCATAATGTCTCCTACCTAGCTTTGATATTTCATTATTAATCTTATGGAATTTCAGTGGATAGTAATACCATTTATGAATAATTTTAATGCATTTTCTCTAACCTGAGTTGATACCAATTTATAGGGTGGCTTTTCCAAATTAAGTTCCAATGTTTTTCTGATATTTTGATGGCTGCATCTGACTTTCAGGCAAGTCTCATCGCTTTAGGTCTGTCAAATTTTGTCTCTTGTAGTATTATCCAGTTATTTTATTTGTGCTGTCATTACAATATGTTTCAAACAGAGTTAAAGCATTTGGGGGGCTGGGGGCCGGGGGGGGGGGGTCTGTTCTGTAGGTTTTGCCTGAAAAGAATTTATTTGGCAATACTGGAATTAAACCTCCTTTCAACGAAGAGATTTTAGGGAGGGGGTATTTTTGAAAGTTATGATTAATATGTAAACAATATGTAATTATTTGGAAGACAATCCATATTTATTGTGATTAACAGGAATAATATTTCTGACTCCATAATTTTGGGAGGGAAGGATGGAATGGAGGGATAGAGTGAGGTTTTTTTTAATGATTTCTGTGTAGGAAGAAGGGATTATTGTATGTATCCAGATTATAACTGTTGTGATATATAGATAGATAGATAGATAGATAGATAGATAGATAGATAGATAGAGAGATTTAAAAAAGAAAAGAAATGTCATGCTACTTTACTGCTTCTAGCTGATTTAGTGTCATGAGAACTTTCTGTGGCATGGAACTGGTTTGATTAATGTAACCAGCAGTTTGTGTTTTAGTGGATGGATTGAATTTCATTTGTTTGTTTATTTGTTTCTTTTTTAGAGAATAACATCAATGGGGAATTTTTTTGTGATTCTTCTTGTGCTGAACGTGTATAGAGTGAAGTGTGCACTTTTGAATGAGTGCAATGAATTAGTCTGTGATATCTTTTTATGCTTTATATTTTGTGTATATATGAACCATAAGCTTAGCCTTCTAAATTTCCTTGCCACGAACGATGATTCTCTGTACAGCCAATGCTGTTTCCTGCAAGGAAAAAATGGTTTTATCTATAAAAAAAGGTCAATTGTGAATTTTTCACAGGATAAGTCCCAAACTGTAAAGGTTCACACCATTCCAAAATTTTCTTCACCAGTATTTCCTGACACTGCAAACCATGTTTTTTCAATCAATGGTTTTTTTTATTGCAAAGAATCATAATTCTGAATTTGATGTACAGATAATGCTATTTCCTACACAAAAATGCTGTGTTCTGCACAAATATTTCACAACTTTTGTGCAGAATAAGCCCCAGACAACAGATACTCTTTGATAACCGTACTTTCTTTAATGGAGAAAGAAAAGAGAAAAGGTGTCATTAAACATTTTAACATTCCTTCATTTAAAAATAATAATTGATTCCTTGTCACCAGAAACTACCAGATAATATACATTGTCCCCACTCTTTCACCTTGTCTCACAATCTCCAACTTGTCTCCAGCAAGATGGGAAGTATGCCAAAAACTGGCAATACAGAATGGGATTCCCCCCCCCCCAGAAACAGTCACTACTTTTGCTTGAGGATAATAAGTGAACATACCAGGCTTCATGGTTATGGGTCGGGGGGGGGATTGCTCTTAGATACAAAGATACTGTAAAATCCCTTGTATCCTAATGCAATCAAAGCAACTTTTTGCTGCTTTGTGAACAATTGACAGCCTTATGGAATTATCATATGAGTGTATGAATGTATATGTTGAATAAACAGTATGAAGGCAGATCAGGAAATTGGGATTCAGTCTGTGTTGGATGGTGTTACAGTTTCCCTGAAACTTGGATGTACTCCTGGACTCTGATCCGAGCCTGGATGCCCAGGTTTCACTTGTGGCCAGGAAAGCATTTGCAAAGTTAAAACTAATGGACCAGCTGTGAAAGGTCAGTTCTGGCTATGGTGAAACATATCTCTATTACATTGCGTTTGAACTATTATAACATACTGTGGGGCTACCTTTGGAAACTGTTTGAAAACTTAGGCAGGTCCAGAATTCTGTGGCCAGGTTGTTGGTGTGGTGCTAGGTAAAGTGAGGAAAGGAGAGTAAGTAAAGGGAAAGATCACTGGGATAGACAAAGAAAATACCACTGAGTGGCGGGGCGGGGTTAAGTAAGAGGAAGAAGAGAAGTAGAAGAGCAAACAGAAAGATGAAAAGCACAACTTTTCACTGGTGGTACAACCGGGGGTGGGAGGGGTGGGGGGCTCTGTATTTATTTACTCCATCGTATCAACTCTGATCCCAGATCTCCTACTACCCCACAGGTTTGCTGGTAATAGTGAGCAACACAAGTAGGGAAGCAGTATTGCTTGTAGACTTCTCACAGGCTTCTGACTGACCTCCTTGTGGACTGGACTACATAGATCTTTCGCCAGAGCTCTTCTCATATTTTAATGCATTTAATAAGTCTGGAGACTGATTCATCCTCACTCATGGCAAGTTGAAAGCTATTCCATATGGTTTGTCACTTTCCTCTCAAGGACCGTGTGTACAAACATGTAGATGGGAATCCACAAGGAAAAGTTTATAGCTTGCTTTAAGTATTGTGTTCTGGTGCTAACCTACCCTTGAACTGAGATTGTGTAGGCATATTTCATTGGATATTGACCTTCATAGTTTCTGGGGCATCATTTTTTTTCTCAATTAAAAAGAAAAGCACCCTTTTCACTTAGACCCCAAAGTGAATTCTTTTTATAGTGTGATAGATAAAGAACTGCTCACCCTCCCCACTGTGTTTCCGTGTGAGTCACTATTCTGGGTGTGCTTTCTCTGAGGACAGCTGACTCTGCTGTGCATCTGAATTAGAGAAGTCATTGAGTGATTCAATAGCAGATGACGCAGAGATGCAACAGAACTGCCCATCCGGTGTGGAGGCTGAGGGGAACTAGGCCAGGCGAGGCATGCTGCAGGCAGGCTTCTTTTTGTGTAGATCAGGCTCACAAGACTCTTAAACCATTTAATTAGTTACTTCTCACAGCACTTTGGGGAGCCAGCAATGTTCTGTTTGGATGCAACATGCTGTTTTATAAAAAAAATGAAATGGATGGGCTCTGAGGGTGCAGAGAATGAAAAAGAAAGAGAGCAGGTGAAAAGGTGGAGAGGCAGAGAGCTTTTTGAGCTGAATGTTTAGCAGTGTTTAAATATTACCCTTCATACTCTATCCAAAGGGACACAATTATTACTTTTGTTTTTGCTTTGATATCCAGAAGCAATGGGAAAGCACATTAATTTTATGACAAACACTGCAATTAGAACGATAATTACAAAAAGGAAGCATGCTGTGTGGGCAACTAGAGTTTCATTGCGCATTATGCTCTCAGGCCAAGCATTGTGGATAACCGTTGCTCTTTATTCCACACCGTTGCTCTTTATAGGAACAAATAAATAAATGAATAAATAAGAGCTGTTCCAAGAGTATTCCAAGAAATGCTATTTTCCTTTACTAATCTCCCCATCACTATCCCCATACCTGTATGCTGTGATTCATAACATACATAGTGATGCTCAAAGACTTTCAGGGAAAATCTCCCTTCACCAATTAAATTTCAATCCCAAATTAAATTCTTTGTAATGGACCACAAGCTGTGCTCATTGGTATAAATGTTATCCCAAGTTCCTTTCAGATTTGTTCATTGTTACAAATTATCTCAAAGCAATTTGTGAGTATAATATTAAGTGATAATGTGTCTGTGAATGGAAGGGACTGACTGTGGAGGAAAAATAAATCTTCATGTGGATGACTGGACATCTTCCACTGTTGATCGAGTGGGTTAGCAACTGTATCCTCCAAATTAGCATTTGATTTCAGGAACACAGTTGTTCATACATTGGTCTATCATGTTTTATGTCCAGTTAGTCATCCAGACAACCCAGGGCAGGTATCTGTAATTATCCAAATTTGTGTCTAACAGAATAATTTGCTATAACAATGTAAAATATATCATATAGTATATAAATAATAACAAAGAGCTTTATCAAACTAGCGAGATCCCAAGAGAAAACAGGAGTTAAACATGATATAATTAAATTCGAATTTAAACATAATGTGCAAATTTGGGAAGTTTATCACAGTGAATTGCTGCTAAAATGGAATAAAGTGAAGTTAATCCACAGTTAAAGCAGAGAAAACTAGCAGCTTTTTAAATTTGGTTTGTTCCATTTGTTCCGAATTTAACAAGCTGCTGGTTTTCTCTGCTTTAACTGTGGGTTAACTGTGACATCATGAGATAAACTTTGGGTATTTCTGGGTTATCTTTGCATTATATTGCATTTAACTCCCGTTTTCCCGCGGGATCTTGCTAGTGTAATATACTCTATAGTATAACAGGTACTTTATTCTACTAAGTCTGAGTCTGATGATACACTGCATAGTTGATGCAGTTTGACACTGCTTTAACTGTCATGGCTCCAACCTATAGAATCCTGAGATTTGTAGTTTTTTGGGGCACCAGAGCTCTCTGGGAAAAAAGGCTAAATATCTCACAAAACTACAGATCCCAGAATTCCATAGCACTGAGCCACGACTGTTAAAGTGGTATTAATTTTGCAGTGTAGATGCAGCCTGAAAGTGAATTACTAGCTAAATGTGCCACATGCAAGTGTGGGGCAGGGCAGGGCAGTTGAGAAATGAGGCCATTGATACTCTCAATAAAAATCTTGTCCCTAATTATTTTATTTATTTGGGGGATTTATATCCTGCTTTTGTCTCAAAATGATAGTCTAGGTGGCTTCTTAGTTTTCCTTCACTCTCCAAAGTTCTAGCATTGCACAGAACATGTGAAATTATTCACACCAAGAACTATGCCTGCTTCTTTTCTTTGGATGCCTACATTGCATTTCTAAACATTCAATTGAAGTTTTAGGTTACTGCAATTGTAGAAATTTGAGGCCCAAAGACAAAATTCACAGGGAGTGGTAGAATTCTTCTCAGGAGGCAATGCTCTCATTTGCCTCCTCCATAGCTACAAACCTTACCACACATTTAAACAGGGATCATTGGTCATCAGCGCTATCTGTTTAAATATTGATGTTCATAATTAGGATTTTTAAAAAAAGAAACCAAAAAACAAAATTAGTTTAAGCGCTGAGACACATATATACACTCATATATGCAAGTCATGTATACACTTCTGTTTTATGACACAATATTAAACTGTCTAATTAGCTATAACCAGCTCTGATACAAATTCAAAATGTGTTTATCATTTAACACCTTTGATTCCAGATGTGTGTCTTTTAAAAGTGTCTATCAGCAAGAGTATGAAGCTGTGGGTACTTTTTTGTTCATTTACACTGAACTAGACTATTTGTGCTGCAGAGCAGAGGGCAAAGTCAGTCCTAATATGTCTCTTTGAGAATCTACCAGTGGCTAATGAAAGCCTTTAAAATGAATTTCATCCAGTAAGTTCTGCCAATGTTAATCAAATGTGCATATCTCCTATAACATAGGCTCCCTTACTTATCTTCTGACTACTATCAAAGCAAGTTAGGGTTGGAACAGACTGGTATAAAAAGCCAGCTTCATCTGTCCAAAATGATCCTCCAAACAGGTGTCCTCTCAGACCTCCACTACCATATACTTTCAGAGGCTTTCAATGGTCAACATTCCAATGACAGAAGCCTCCTCCAAAGATGCTTAACTCATTGGTACAATTGTGTAATTTTAAACACTGGATATACGTTTTAGATTCTTCAGTCCTGTTAGATCACATGCCAGGAAGCCAGTCCTACTTCATCTATAATGAGTCCTTAGAGTCTCCTTAAAAATTCAACCCTGAATGCTGCAGTAGTGAGATAAGGACAAGCTCAACCATTAGGTGAAATTAGATGACTGCTTTAGGTAGTAGAACTGGAGTGTTTAAAAAAAAAAAACAGAATGAAAGTGTTGCCAGTGTACTTTTATTGCCCAGGAAAAGAAGATTTTCTGCCTTGTAGGGCAAAATGACTTGAGTACAATGAACCTAGATCTGAAGATGGTAAAAGGATGCCTCTGAGAGCCCTGTGCTGTTGCCAGGTGTCCCTTATTGTGAATGAATGAACCTTTATTTGTATACCGCTATTCCCTTGATCACAGCGGTTTGCAACAATAGTAAAACATACAAAAGTTACACAGTCAAATAAAAATCCCCCAAATTAAGACAGTACAGTACAAACAATATAAAAAATCCATCATTCAATTTCAATTAAAACCAGTTAAAAACCAATAACACAATTGCAGCCAATACAATACAATGCACAAGGGAGAGGAATGGTGTTAAAAAACGTGGGGGAAAGCTTGGCGAAAGAGGTAAGTCTTTAGATTTTTCCTAAAAGACTCCAGGGAGGGGGCTGAGTGGAGCTTGTCAGGCAGAAAGTTCCACATGTGCGGGGCTGAAACAGAGAAAGCCCTAT
Source organism: Sceloporus undulatus (assembly GCF_019175285.1). NCBI lineage: Eukaryota > Metazoa > Chordata > Lepidosauria > Squamata > Phrynosomatidae > Sceloporus > Sceloporus undulatus. Next base: position 157,944,909 of record NC_056524.1, read on the forward strand.
GTGCAGACACCACATACCTCACATTAGGAACTCTCAAAAGTTGTTTCCCGCCCGACCTGAGAGTGTGGGGCGGATTATATGGGGAGAGGTGGTCCTCCAAGTACTCTGGGCCCAAGCCATTTAGGGCTTTATAGGTAAAAACCAACACCTTGTATTGCACCCGGAAGCGAATTGGTAGCCAATGTAGATCTTTCAGTATAGGTGTTATATGGCTGGCCCTGGAGCTACCAGTGACCAGCCTTGCTGCCATATTCTGAACCAACTGTAGCTTCCAAGTTTGGTACAAGGGTTGCCCCATGTAGAGCGCATTACAGAAGTCGAGTCGAGAGGTTACCAGTGCATGTACCACTGTTTCAAGGTCCCCCCGGCCCAGGTAGGGTCGCAGCTGGCGTATCAGCCGAAACTGATAGCAGGCACCTCTAACTGTCGCATCCACCTGGGAAGTCAGGTGAAGCGACGAGTCCAGAAGCACCTCCAGACTGCGGACAGTGTCCTTCACAGTGAGCGTGACCCCGTTCAGGACAGGTGGACAGATTTCCATCCCTGGACCGGGGTAGCCTATCACAAGTACTTCCGTTTTCTCTGGATTCAGGCTGAGTCTGTTTTCCCTCAACCAGCCCATTACCGACTCCAGACAGGCATTGAGAGGAGAGATGCCATCCCTAGTCACTGCATCAGTCAGAGACACAGAGAAGACTATTGTAAGGGGTGTCTCTTATCTGAGGGCCAGTAAGCTTATCCTTTGGGTGAGATGCAGTGGCTTAGTAGCTAAGACACCAATTCTAACAATGGGAAGATTGGAAGATTGGCAGTTAGAGGCCCGAGTGCTGCATGATGGGGTGAGCTCTTGTCATTAGTCCCATTGTCTTCCAACCTAGCAGTTCAAAAGCATGCAAAATGCAAGTACCACTTTGGTGGGAATGTAACAGGGTTCAGTGCAGTCATGCTGGGCACATGACCACTGAAGTCATCTTCAAACAATGCTGGGTATTTGGCTGAGTAACGGGGATGAGCACTGCCCCCTACAGTTGGTTACACAACTATACATTCATGTCAGAGGACTACCTTTACCTTTACAGAGCTGGCAGAAGTCACTTCTCATAAGGGGTGTCCCATATTTGTGGGTTGGAAAGCTTTATCTTTCATATAGATGGAACAAGATGGCACAAAATCCTGCATTTGGAGGCATAGGTCCTTCATAAAGATATGTGTGGATCATGTAATTTATGAACATGAAACTTATGTTGATTTTATTTGGAAGTAGGTTAAATTAAATCAATATTTTCATTTGGTACTTAGAGCACAGATTTCCTAATAGTTATATCCTGATTGTCAGTCCTGCATATTATGAATTTTGACTATTCCTTAGTGCCTTTTTTTGAAAACCTGGCAATATTATCTGGGCCAATCTGAGGTTGGGCCTAAGCTACAAAGCTACTTTGTTCAATAACTGCATATAGGAAATGCCTCAGAGAGACAAAGAAAGCCACATTTAAATGTTGGGTAATTCAAGTCAAGCGGATTCAGCTGACAGGAATTTGCTTCGACTCTAGCTGCATACGCCAGAGGTAATATGTTTCTGCAGAGATATTAGTTTGCTGCGAGTTCATGACAAACATTTATATTTCACCAGCATGCAGGCATGTGATTTCTTTATGCAGTGCTACAGTTCTAACAAAACAAGCCAGAATAATGAACTGAGGGGAGAGTGATGTTTCAATCAGTTTAGGCCTCTTCAGAGTCCTTGCAGCTGTCACAGGCTCAACCATGCACTCTCACGTACCTGAATGTGAAAGGAATGTGAAATGCTTTTGATGCTGGGCGGGGAATGTCATTATGCCTGGCTGCAGCAAACATGTGATTTGACAGTGATCAAAAAGATTCCCCTCCTTCTCCTGGTTCCTCACCAGAGGAAGGCATGCCCTTTTTCAAGAGGATGACACCAAATGCTTTCTGAAAAGCATAGTGGCTATTTTATTTTTAATGCTGAGGAAGAGATTTTATAAAGGGATGCCCCCCAAAAGACAGTAATCATTTTGTGTATATGAAATATGTCCGCATGTCGCTTTCAAGAGTTTCTGCTCAGGTCTCCCACCCATCCCCAGGAACTCTAAGGCCTACACATAATACATGTTGATTTTCTTGAATACCATGCCATTGTTTACAGACCCAAGAATGCAGATCTTAGTTTTATTTTAAGGCAATAATCACTTTGGAGCTTGCCAGACTTTGATTTAAAAAATGTTCATATCTCAGCAGTGTCTGAGATAAAGCCTTAAGCACAACAGGAAGAACTTGATAAGTTCTGACAAGGGTAGAACCAATTGTAAAGATGTTCTGTTTGCTTCTTTATGGCTCATGTTTAGAGATTTGGAGTGTATGCATTTGTGTTTACATGTAGCCCTGGTGGCGTAGTGGTTAAATCCCTGTACTGCAGCCACTCACTCAAAACCGTAAAATTGTGAGTTCAGTACTAGCAAAAAGGCTCAAGCTTGACTCAGGCTTGCATCCTTCCAAGGAAGTCACTAAAATGAGTACGCAGATTGTTGGGGACAATTAGCTTACAGTTGTAAACCACTTAGACACTGCTAGTTCAGTATGAAGCGGTATATAAATGAAGCTGTTTGTTTATATATTGTTGTTCCTCTAGTGTGGGATGTAGGACTTGCACATAAAAATTAATATGAGAATAACCTCCAGCCTGTTTTCCACTTCTCCATGCTGCCATCCTGAACTCTAGAGACACTGTGAAAGCTCACAAATGGATTCTCCACTTTTTCATGGAGCATCAATGTGTGAGATTTTGGCTGAATTAGCTCCTGAATATTCATGTTTACACCAGAAAGAGACAACCTTCAGATGATTTGTACTACAGTTCCTGTCAGCCCCAGCCCACATGACCAATGATCAAAGAAGATGGGAATGATAGTCTAGAGCATCTAAGGCACTGGGTTGTCTAACCTTGCTCCATCTTCCCTAGGAGTAGACACACTGTGAACAAGAAGGGAAAGAAAGACAAGCTTGACCAGGAGTTAGGAAGCACTCATGCCATACTTTGTGGTGAGATCTTGAGCCTCCTATAATTTTTTTAAGAATAATTATTGGCCAGATTCTAATTCTGATGCTTGATTTGCATATTTCTTATCCCCGGGGGGGGGGGGGTGTCTGGTGGGATGTCAGGTTGGAAAATTGCATCAACTCATCTTAATGGATGTGCAGAGCTCAATATGGACCCAACATCCAATTTGGAAAGACTTGATTTTCCACCTTCTGTAATTTTCTTCCAGGCACTGTTATAGCACAAACCCACAAGTTTCTACTCAGAAGTAAGACTCACTGAACTCCACAGAGCCTACTTCCTGATATGTGATTATTGCTTTGCACTGTCACTGAGCAACCCATGGCTGACATTACATCAGCAGGAATTGCTGCTGTTATGATGACTGCATTCACTATGAACAACACTAAAACATGTGGAAATGTAAAACCAGTATTGAAATGGCAGAAATACCTGCATCATTTTTGGAAATAACTTTTATTTAGGCAAAAGCATGTGATATTTTCCAATTCAGCTGGGTTTTCACATATTGTATGATTCCTCTGGTTGTGTTGGGATCAGTCTGGAGAGGCCCTTCTCTGTGGCCCATCAGACTCTCAGGCTCGTTTTGCAGGAACAGAGAGAGGGCCTTCTTGGTTGCTGCTCCCAGACACTGGAATTCTCTTCTTAGAGAAGTCAGGATGGTTCCATTTCTGTTCTCCTTTTGACAGCTGTTAGAAAGACTGCATTTATCTAAAAGTTTGGTGTATGTGTAGTTTGCCCATGAGTACAAACTGAACTGCCAGGCTAACCGCCATAACCTTCAACTGAGAGACCATCTCGCATGGGTTGAGACAAGACCCCTGAAAAACAACACCTTCAGAAATTCCCCGCAGGTGGTTTGAGAGTTGCTGATGGGACAGCTATCACCTCCATGATTAGGAATATGAAAGATTATCACACTTGATGGGCTGGTGATTAACAATGCCTCTCCCATTTCCCTTCCAATTGTGGACAGTCCCAAGACAATACAACACCTTTGTTTAGACATCACCCAAGCAATCAAACACCTTTGTCCAGGCTTTGGCCAAGCAATTAAGCACCTTGTCTGGGGCTAGATTTCACCCTTAATAACCCTCAGAAATCTCCTTGCCATGTGCCAGTCTGGGTTTCAGAGGGGAGCTCTCTCCCTCTGAAGTCTGATTAGCTCCGGACCTATCATAAAGTCCATGACTGTGTCTCAGCCCCCGGCATCGCTCTATTGGATTTCAGGAGAAGGTCTACTCTACAGTAAGTATAGCTATTAGTATTGCCTCAAACCTTTCCCTATTTCCACCCTTGATGTCCTGAGCCTTGAATGAGTGTGTGCATGTGTGTGTATGTGTGCTTGTGTCAATGTGTTTCTCTCCTTTTAATAAAAAGTAGACTTTAATTAAAGAAGCCTGTCTCTGTGTTATTTCTTAAGGATAATTCAGTCCCTTGGTATACAATTCGGGAAGCGATTTTGTGGAGTCCTTGTTACAACCCTCCTCTCATTAATTGAACTAATTAAAATTCTCCTAATTAGACCCTTCATTACACAGCAGGTAAAAACATTCTTTTACCATAAGTTGTTTGTTTATTTTTTCAAACTGGCAAGGATTGGATTTAAAATATTTTAGATTTAAAGGTTTGTAATAGAGTTGTTATCGCATTTTAATGCAAAGCTGTTTTGGCTTTTAAAATTGTTTAATTGCTTTCTAAATTTTATAGTTATACATTTTAATGTTCTTGTATTTTTACATAGTATTGTTTTAAATGTGCTGTTTGCTCCCTTAGGTCACCTATTGGGAGAAAAGTGGGATATGAGTGGTAGTAGTAGTAGAATAAAATAAAATAAAAACCCCACTTAGTGGGGTTGGATATAGATTTTAATTCTGGGTTGGATACAGGTTTTTTGGGCTAGGCTGGCAGAAGCAGATTTGCTAGTTATATTTAAGCTATAGGCACAAAGTGAAAAAGGTGCCTCCTGAAAATGCATACAGAGAGTTGCAAAAGTGTTGCAGTGTGGGATCTCCCTAAACTGGGCAGAAACACCTTTTGTGAGTGAAGCCCTTAAACCCAAATCTAATAGACCTTAAGAGATAAATAATTGTTGGGGGGGGGGAGGGTAAAAACCTAGCAATGCTTGACATTGTTTTTTGTGGGTTTTTCAGGTTATGAGACCGTGTTCTAGAAGAGTTTATATCTAACATTTTGCCAGCAACTGTGGCTAGCAAGAAGTTACCAGCTACATCTGAAATAAACTGTTCTAGAACATGGCCTTAAAGACTGGAAAAAAAAACCCACAAAAAAAACTATGGATGCTGGCTGTGAAAGCCTTCGACTATGCTTGACATTTTTATAATCAGTGGTGAAGCAGCTAAAACTAATTACATCTAGGTGTATAATTCTCTTTTGGTAAAGAATGCTTAACTAGAAAACAGTGACATGAAAAAAGTTAACACACACACAGACACACACTCATTCTTTTTGGCAAATGCCAATTTGCTAGGTGTGCTACATCATATTAGCTCATCATATGACTAGCATTCACAGAAACTTCTCTGTTGGACTTTGCTTTGTGATTAATCATATGTAAACACACAGATTTTTATGTATTTCATAGAATCATAGAGTTGAAAGAGACCACAAGGGCCATCCAGTCCAAGACCCTGCCATGCAGGAACATCAAAGCATCCTCGACAGATGGCTATCCAGCCTCTGCTTAAAGATCTCCAAGGAGGGACAGTCCACTACACTCTGAGGAATTATGCTCCACTGTCGAACAGCCCTTACTGTCAGTAAGTTCCTCCTAATGTTGAGGTGGAATCTCTTTTCCTTGAGCTTACCTCCATTGTTCCGGGTCCTGTTCTCTGAAGTTCATTTTGTTAGATTTGTCTCAGCTTTCTAGTCTATTCAGGTCATTTTGAATGTTGGTCCTGTCCTCTGGAGTATTAGCTATTCCTCCTAATTTGGTGACATCTGCAAATTTGATAAGTATGCCCCCAATTCTGTCCTCCAAGTCATTGATAAAGATGTTGAATAGCACTGGCCCCAGGACAGAGTCCTGTGGGAGCCCACTGGTCACTTCTCATCAGGATGAAAAGGAGCCACTGTTGATCACCCTTTGGTCTAGGGTGAAACATTTGCCATTTACAGTGTTTGTGAAACTTCACCTCCTGCATTTCCATGCATTTGTAAATGTCATAGGAAATTTTCACTGTCTTCATAGTTTTTCTGCTTTCCAAATACCTCCCCCCACCCCACAAATGTATACAAGCTGTCAGTAAGTTTAAAATGTCTCATTTTAGTACTTGAGACAGAATGTCTTTAAAATGCTGGAATTAAAGAGCTTTAAAAAGATTGGCAAGCTTTTGTATTATGCATGCCACTAATATCATGCATACCTGATGAAAAAACAATTTCTCTTTCTTTCTCTTTCTCTTCATAACCAGTTCCCAGCATTCTCTCTTTGTCACAGTTTCTATTCAACATTCTGTAGCACTCTAACATCATTGACTGCCATGACTAAGGTGGGTTTCCGCTGGCAGTTTACTGTTTGATGTACTCCTACTGCTGCACAGTTCACACTTGACCAGTGTTAAATAAATTACTCCTGAAGGCTCAGGAATATTTACGGCTGTTTCCTTACAATGCCCAAAACAAGATGGTGAGAGTGCTCATAGAAGAGAGTGTATTTCTTGTGTAGAAACAGTTTGACATATCACTCTTTGGAAGAGGTGACTCTTTCTCTTGTCTTTGCCTATTGCATAAGATTATCGGAGAGCTATTAGTGCAGCCAGAGGCATTTGCCTAATTTTTAAAAATACAATCTTAGATAGTTTACATTTTTCATGAATAGGATGGAAAGAAAGTGAGATTTTAAAAACTGAATATGGAAAGAAATGACATTTAAAGATTCATTTATCCGTAAAATGGAGATCTTCTATTTAATCTTCTATTTAATAATATAGTTTGTTTAGTATAGTGAGAAATTAGGATTGCTGCTTTTTCTTTTTTCTTTTCCTGCCATGGGATACATTTTAGAAAATGTATCAGATATCCATGCTAGGGATAGCTATACCTGTTGAATTTGAGTAATGCAAACTGAGAGAATTTTGGATGGAACATATGCACCCTTCTTTTTAACAGAATTAGAAGTTAACTTCTTAATTTACCCTTCCTAGGAATGGCTGCTATTAACATAAAACTGAAAAAAGACACTGTTGTGGTGCATCTTGAATTAATATTTTCCTTTAAGATTGTCTTCCTCTGCTGACAGGGATCTCATGAAAGAAAGCCTAGTTCACATGGGCTTCTCTTTCACTTGTAGCAAATTGGTCCAATTGCCAATATCTTATATTTGTGGGCATCTGCACAGGGTACATGCATCCCACAGAGCAACATGTCTTATTTGTGAGCTTCCTAGAGACATTTGGCTACATACAATGGAATTAGAATGCCAGATTGGACCAGTCCAGCATGGTCCTTCTGATGGTCTTAAGTATATGGTGAAGGGAAGAAGCCTAGCTGCTCTTCCAACCATAAATATTAGAATGTAAATCCTACCCTCTCCTTCACACTGAAAGCATGGATTCCAAGCATGGTTTATCCACCTTCCTTTTCAGTTGCAAATAATGGCTCATGTGATACAGATGCATCATTCAGTGAACCAGTGCTTATGTGGCCTGCCCACATTTTTATGACTGATAGAAAAGTCACATGGGCATTGGCATGGAGTTTCTGCTTTATATTATTTGCATGGCAGTGTTGCTAAGAATGTGATATTGACAGAATGGAAGTGTCAACACAAAGAGATATCCTGTTGCTGGAACATTATACCCATTACAGATTTTTCACATTTCAGGACTTTAAAAAAAAAAAGATTGTGTACACAAAAAGCATAATTTTACCCACAAAAATCCCAGAGAGAGTGGGGGGGGGACATTATGGCATGTCCCTTTTGCAAAACAAAAACAAAACCTAGTTTGGTGCATATTTTTCACACAAAAAATCATAAAATGCTAAAAAGAGTTTTAAAATTGCATGACAACTGTTTTAGTTTTATTTAGTAGATGAGAAACCCTTTTGAATTTTTTAAATTATATTTTATTTGTATTAGGAACAAAACCCCAAAATAAGGAAACAAATTAGCATTGCATTAATTGGGCAAGAGATAAAATTCAACAAACAATTATATGAGGAAGGTCATTTGGGAGAGGATAAAAGCAATCTAGATGTTCACTGGAAGTTTACCAATGGTGGGAGAGTCCAGACATAGCGTATCTTTTGACAGGTCTATTTGGATCATTGGAAGTTATAATTGTTGTGATTCTTGACATATTCAATAAATGTTGACCAATCTTTGTAAAATGAGTCCCATCTCTTATATCTATTACAAGCTCTTATCATGTATAAAGGTTTCTCTACTGCCAGAGGTCCCATATTATTTTCCGGTTGTTCATTGTGAGTTCACCTGCTTTCTAATATTTGGCCACTTCAAAACATGCCACCATGTTTTAAACAATTCTATGTTTTAAACAATTATTGAAATATTTCCCTTCCTTGTATACAAGAATGAAATAAGCAAATGTTTTTATCTCTAATTTTGGCACACCCGTCTCTCCCACACACACACCCAAACCAGGCTTTTATTGAAGGGAAAAATAAAAACTAAGGTGGCACACATTCTGCAGACAAATAAAAATAAACTGTTGTAATGTCCAGTAATGTGAAGGCAGTGTGAAAACAATGAAACGATTCAACTCTGAAATGGAAGACAGGAAGAAAGGAAGGAAAGAAGGGCAACAGTATCATCATGAGTTCCAGGCAACATTGTCTCACTTACTGGAACATTATTCACATGAATGGTCACATCATTAAGATAAAGATATAGCCCTTGATAATGTGAACACTTTATGTTGGCTCAGAAATTGAATTATCACCTATCATATGAATGTAAAACATAACATAGCATAACATTTCTATCACAACTTCTCCAGTCTGAAAATTCAGTAGAAGCCACAAAAGAAGAAATAGCCTCAAGGAAATGGATGTTAACGCCCAGCAGGCAAATAAGAGCTTTTAAAAGGAGAGTTAAAAGTTGAGGGGGAAATTGCTTGATTGTATTTTAACAACTGCAAGTTAATTAACTTTTTGTAGAGAAGGCTCTGTCAACTGACAGGACAGACAACGGAGATAATAGTGAAGCCAACAAATGATGGTGACAAACTTATATACGTTATTAACTTATAGAATTCACTCCCACCATATGTGGTGGTGGTCACTAGTTTGAATGGCAGGGTTTTGTTTTGTTTAAAGAAAATACTTGAGTGATAGATGTAAGAAGAGCTATTGCTTTGTGGAATGAAGAGGAGGGTCAAGTCTAGGCAACTAGCTTTTAAAAACAAGGTCACACTGAGTGGGATATATCTGAAACATTTCATTTTATTCAAGGAATGCACACTTTTCTCATTTCCCTTCCTTGTCTCTTAACTTTTAGTTACTGTTAACTTTAGGGGAGACAAAATAAATACAATAAGAATAGACTGTGTCTGCCCCTGAAGATCTAGCAATCTTTATTTGCCCAAAAATAATGCAGGTGGCTGACATGGAAACCTCAGCAAAAGGCATTTTGTTAATAGCAGACCCACATTTGGCACCTAGTAGGATGCAGCTAGGGAGAAGTGGATGCTAATTTGGGTTACAATTTGTTGAAGCCCCACAAACATGAATAATGGGTGCTGTAGACAGATAAAACAAAAAGTCTAATGCAGAAAGCCTTGTATATTACAGAATGGATGTGTTTTTGAGAGCTGGTGACAGCCTAATTCTAGGCAGAATATCTGCTCAAGTGTAAATATGATAAGAAAATTTGCCAGATGTGACTGAGAACAAACCCAGATCAGGGGCTGGAATGGTTCATGCAATTGACTGGCTGATGCAATCAGGCTGGATGACAGCCAAACATCTAGAATTAACTATACAAATGTTCTTTATATTACTCTCCAAAATCTGATTGAACAAAAGAATTGTTGACACAAATGAGGTCCATTAGAGAGCTCTTATTTCATTGGACCACATGGAACAGCTGATAGCTTGGGTGGAGCCTAGGAAGGGAATAAAAGAAGCCAAGAAGAGGCTAAAGTCAGATTGCTTTGGTAGTCTGCAATGGATGAAGGTGATTGTATGATGCACTTTTTGAGCTGCTGTTCCTACTTGGTAACCAACCCAGACATGCTGGTGCAGATAAGGAAAACCTACTAGGCTATGCAAAAATGGATGTGATGATGTTTATAGCTCTGCAATGCTCAAGGATATTAACCTTTGGAAGCATGTAATGTAATGAACATATGATGCTTGAAAGGTTGTGCAGATGGCCTCAAGGGCTGCCTCCATCTGCACCAGATCGAGGCTAAGGCAACCACACACAGCGGCCCTGATCTGGACATTCCAGAGCACAAAAGGAGCTGCAAAAAGGGGCTTTTAAGGAAGTATTTATTATAAGTCACAAAATAGAACCAAAATATATAATTCATGCAAGATCTTAAGGGTTTTGCAGGTTCAGTATTTGTAACAATAGAATATTCATTTCATACAAGCTATCATAAATATAATTTAAAAACCTAAACGTTCTACTCTGATATATTCCTGCTTCAAAACCCATTAACTGCTCACTCTCTGACACTCTCTCCAACTAACTGTCAATTGAGTTTGATCCCAGAAGGCTCCAAGGTTGACTCAGCCTTCCATCATTTCATAGGTCAGTAAAATAAGTACCCAGTTTGTTGGAGGAAATTGGCTTACACATTGTAAACTGCTTAGAGAGTGTTTCATTCACAATGAAGTGGTATAGAAATGTAAAAAATCATCCTGAAAATGTTTACAGATTTTCTTTGTTTGTTTTAAGTTGTAAGGCACATTTTTGAACATCATGTAGATGGGAATTTTCTTTTTATCACAGAATAATTGAAAGCTCCCCACTTTCAGCCATCAAATCATCTTAAACTGTCAAAATGAATTCCTGGCCACTGGTGCCACCTCCAGACTTGGGTCTAGATGCTCTTGTGAATGTTGAGTCTCGATTTTTTGAGCCAGCATGGTGTAGTGGTTTGACCATTGGACTAGTTCTCTGCAAAACAGGATTTGAATGCCTGTTCAGACATTGAAACTCACTGTCTAACCTTGGGCGGTCCCAGCCTCAAAAGAATGCAAAGGAAAAACCCTGCTGAACAAACCATGGTAAGAAAAACCCTTGACAGGTTCACCTCAGGGGCATCATAAGTTGGAACAACTTGAAGACTCACAAAACAAATGTAGGGGGAGTGCATCTTATTCAACACAAGATGAACATCATCACATACTAAATACATTTAAATAGTTATCTATAAATGAGACATATTCTCAATAAACAGGAATTTTCATTTATTTGAATATTGTTAACTGGATATAAATCAGTAATTAGATGTCACTGTTCATTTTAAATTGACATAATTTTCATGCTCAGCATTTCCTTGATTTTCAGAGTCCTAAAGGGGGTAGATGAAATCCAACATTAATCTATCTTGCCATGAAAGCTGTTTATCAGGTACTCCTTGACATTAGTTTCTAGACAAGAGCAGCAACATGTGGAAATAGTAAGATATTTCCAATCTAGGTTTTGAATTTCTGTGGGATCTCTGTCACAGCAAACCCCTGCAGTTTCTCATCACTGGGGAATATTAAAGATACAGAATAGATGCCATATATTAAAGTCAATAAACACTCAAAACCAAAAGGTAAATGAAGGCACAGATAATTAGATTTTATAACACTCTGATATGTCACTTCATCCGTACACAAGCGTGGAAAATAATCATTTATATGTGAGATTGCAAATTATAGCTCTATATATACAAGCAACAAATTGTTGTGTAATTTCACCCTGCCTGTTGTTGCCAAAATATTCAGTGTAATGTCATGTGTGGATGCAGAAGCAGATTAATGAGACTCCCTTGTAGTGTTTGTGTGCGTGCATGTGCCTGTGCCTGCCTTCAAGACACTTCCGACTCCTGCTGATTCTAAGGTGAACCTATCATGGGGTTTCCTTGGCAAGACTTGTCCAGAGGAGGTTTGACATTGCCTTCCCCTGAGACTGAGAGAGTGAGACTTGCCCAGGGTCACCCAGTAGGTCTTATGACTGAGCTGAGAATTGAACCCTGGTCTCCATAATGCAACACTCAAGCCACTATGCCTTACTGGCTGTAGGATCATTTAAAAAAAGACAAGAAAACATAATCTTCATCATCAGTGGGAAACTTTTTGGAGACTGTGGCCAATATGAAATTAAATAAGGAAGAGGAGCATAATAGAAGTCAACAGCAGAAGTGAATGACAAAAGCACATAATCTGAAACATGGATATGTGGGGCAAAATTGCATGCACAAATGTTGGGGGGGGGTGCGCGCACATAGGCATATTCTATATAGTTTTTAAAATATGTTTTTAAAAATGCACAGATCAAATGTATATACATAAAATACATATGTTTTCAAATATGTACATGATATCCATACAACTTTCAGTGAAGGTGAAAAACAAATCAGATTTGATGCAGAAATGGCTTGGAACAAACATTTGTTGTGGAGGATAAACATGAGATTGGAAACAAAATCATGCTTGACAAATAGGCCAATCCCTGATGAGGTTCATTGACTGAATATGCAGAAAGCAAAATAAAAACCTGCATTTCAGAATTGGTATATCTGTGAGATAGCTATGTTTTCCAAATTTATCCATGTGCTACACAAACAGTTAGATGGACAAAATTATTCCAAAATTATTCCAAATTTAAATCAATTCCAAGTTACAGATATGAAAAGTTACTAGTAATATGGAGGGAGGCATTCCATCCATTATTTAACTGTCATCTTGTAGAAAACAATTCTAATTCATTCTAGAATATTTTTAGAACTATAAGTTAGGGGTGAGAAGTATACTCAAAGATTTGTGAGGGGGGATTTTTGAGTGTTGGGAACCCCTAATAAGGCAAATTCTGACTCCAAAAAGAAGCCTCACTCCAAATAATCCTGGAAGACTGTTCTTACTGCTCAAGATTCACCATTTCTTTACCCTCCACCCAACATCATCATGTTGTGGGCAGGGACAGTCAAGGATCATCTGGTTATGTTGTGATGATCAGCACATATTTAGTTATGTTTTATTTTGAGTATTTATATCCAACTCTTCAGCCACAAAAGCTCTCAGAATGGTTTAAAAACTGGTAATTTGACATCTCCCTGCCCTCACATTTACAATCTAAAAAGACATAACACAAAAGGAGAAGTAATGGCAGTGGGAAGAGGAATCAATTCCTGCAGATATTGCTGGTTCTTCTCTACCTCCAAGGCCAGGGCAATGGCACATGGAATAGAGGGGGGATATTTCATTTATCTCTGGGACTAGGCATGGTGGAGCTTTGCCTGTCTCTTCGGTGTTTATCAGACGAGCTCTTAAAGAGGTACTATTCCAGTGTGACTCCTCTAGCTGCCTCCTGTTGCATGCTGGGATTGGCAGTTTTAAGGAGGGGTATTTAGAATTCTCAGGCAGAGAAGTTCAGCTCCTTAAAACTGCCAATCCCAGCATGCAACAGGAGGCTGCTAGAGGAGTCACACTGGAATAGTACCTCTTTAAGAGCATAGTGTGATAAACATCTTCGTCTCTTCCTCCAAGGCCAGAGTGGTAGAAGTTACATAATGATGCAAGCATCCTCTGGAACCTCCCAGGGATCCTTTGTAGGTCCAGAAGGATGGAATAATCATAATACAGCAATCTGAGCATACCTGGAGGATCCTTAGCTGCTCTACTACTCCCCCCAGCCACTACAGGGCCAAGCAAGGGAGAAAATGAAATGCTAAGTCTCTAGGGATAGGAGGAATTTCTCTCTGCAGAGTGGAAGATACTGAAAAAAAAATTTACCTCCTTCCCTCAGAACAATGAATTTTAAGACTTACATCTCAACTGTACACTGGATTAGACACAATTTAATTAATTGGTCAATTAATACAATTTATTGAGTAGCCCAAGGGCCGATTCAAAATACTAGTAACATAATAAAAAGCAGTATCACACAGCTATATTTAAAATGTAAATACAGTGCACTAGGTGCAATAAACCTCCATACAATATAAATACATATGCATAACCTAAGCGTGCACCAGAACCAGAACATGCACTACTTGTCTACAGCTTATATATATCTAATTAATATGAATTATGCAATGGTCTCATTTGATTATTATTAAGATGTCTAACAACAACAACAACAAAAATTCAGTGTACAATAAAAGTAATGATTAAACATAGCACAATTAAAAAGAGAGAGATAAAAAATCAATTTAATTCAATATTTCATAAAAGCTGAAAACAAAAAAGGTTTTACTCATGTCCATGTAGACCTAGGAGTCAGCTCTGGGTGAATCACTCTTGGGACAGCATTCCATATATTGGAGAACTCAGCCCAAAAGGCCTTCTTTCCCTTCGCCATATTTCTAACCTCTGATGGTCAAGGCATGAGGAGAATGCCTTCCAATCATATGACAGGTACATATGTGTGTGGGAAGGCATCCTTGAGGTTCTGAAGTGGCAAGCTGCTTAGGGCTTTAAAAATCAGCACAAACTTTTTTCAGCACTCAGTAAAGATGTTCCAAAACAGTAAGGATTTATTCCTCATTTGATAACTGAATGTTTATACTGTAAAAGGTTTTTTTTAAAGACAGTTACAAAAGTAAGTGAGTGCTTTAGAAAGCATTTGACTTCATGGATGTGCTGATTCTTCCAATATTATGAATTTGTAACTTGTAACACTTATAACCACCCAATTTACATCTATTTGCAAATAAATTACTGTTAACAGAAATATTGTACAAAATAGATTAATGCTGCAAACTGTTCAGTGTTGGATAGATTGCTTTGAATTTCCCTTGAGAACTTTGATGTTTTGTAGATTTACAGAGCTGTGCTTCACAAAGGTGTAAAATTCCAACAATCTTCATAGTTATTCTCAAAATGCTAGTTCTTTGCTTGGCAGCTCTGCTGTCTACATATGTCTGAATTCTGGCTTAATAGTTCATAGTAGAACGTCCTAATGTACCTTGACTTCCTTTTTTTTCACAAAATTCATCAGAAAAGTCACCCTGGCAATTCTCAACAAAAACATTATTTTAAAAGTTGATTTTTCTGCTATTGCCTGCCAGGATTATTATATGTGTCACACATCTTCTTGTGCTTTGCTTGTTCAATGTTAGTCAAGAAGGAAATAGCACTATAAAACTAACAGCTGTGGAATTTGTCTCAATACTTATACAACATAAAAGGAGAAAGTGTGTTTTGTGACTATGCCAATATCCATATTTCTGATTCATCATGACTATGTTGGTATATTTAGATGTGTCATTGCCACACACACACACACACACACACACACACACACAAGTATGACCTGCAGCAAGATGTTGCGGCATAGAGTGTTCTTGTTTAGAGTTGCAGCCATGCAGCTATACATTTTTAAAAAGTAAAACTCTAATTGCCCATATTCTAAGGGACTCCTCATGTGTACAAACAAAAGACAGGGATAATGTACATAATAAGTTATATGTATAGCTGCAAATTTAGATGCATTGCAGGTTGAGTAATTATGTGAAATGTGTGGGACCAGAAGTGTTTTGGATTGTTTGTTTTTGGATTTTGGAATATATGTATATAAATACTGAAATGTCTTAGAGATGGGATTCAAGTCTAAATATGAAATATATTCATGTTTCTTATACACCTTATATGCATAGCCTGAAGGTAATTTTATATGCAATATTTTCAATAATTTTGTGCATGAAACAAAGTTTGTGCACATTGAACCTGCAGAAAGAAAGGTGTCACTGTCTCAGCAACCTTTTGGACAATTTTGGAGTATTTCAAATTTTGGAATTCAGAGAAGGGAGACTCAAACTGTACTGTAATTATAGACAGCCCACAGTATCCACAGATTTTCTATCCATGGTTTGAAAACATTTTTAAAAATGTATAAATTCAAAAATGCAGACTTTGACTTTGCCATTTTATGTAAAGATATTTTTATTATGCCATTTTATTTAATAAGACTTGAGCATCCGTGGATTTTGGAATCAACAGGGGGTCCTTGTACCACACCCAAGCCAATACCAAGGGCCCACTCTATATATTAACGCTAGGCCCTATATACTTATGACTAAGAAAAACTTTGAGCAGCACACCAACATCCAGAGAGAGGCTCATGTATATATAACAGGTTTTATTATGCAGGACCTGTTTCTTAAAGAGACAAGTCTTTGACAGATACTGCTACTTATTGTCCTCTTTTCTGTATCCATTGCAAATAGAGGACATCTACCTAGTGAGGTGAGAGTGATCAGGAAGAATACTTTTGGATTTTGACAATTGCCTGTTATTGTTATCTATTTTTGGTTGCAACTGCTCAGTTGTATTTTGAAACATGAATCATTGTCTTGAAGAAGAAGAAAGGAGGGGATAATTTACTATTGTTCTGTGTAAACATTTAATAAATATGGGGCGGTATTCCACATCAGCTACTTAGTTAAACACGAATAAAGCTGCTTTGGGTCACTTTGGAGGTATACTGTTTAATGGATGCATGCATCCTAAGAGACCAGAAGCTGCACCAAAGCTACGCTGCAGTCCTTAGGACTGGAGCATGGCTTTGGCATGGCTTCCAGCCTGTTAGGACACATGCAGTATTTAAACAGCATATTTCCAAAGTGACCTGAAGCAGCTTTATTTTGGCCTGTCTGTATGGGCCCTAAGTAACCTCTCCTGCACTGATCCCCCCCCTCCCCTTCACAACCAAAGTCTTTCACCCATGCTCTGATCACTGGCAGAATGGACCTCTTTCTCCTCATGGAGCTGATGCCCAATAAAGTAGGGGCAGGAGGTATAATCATGCCTATAGTTCCACAGTTTTGCCTAAGTAATGATCATGAATGCAGAACAGTTAAGGATGAATAATTATATTTAATTATTCTGAATTCATGATGGCTACTTAGGCATGTTTTCTGAATTAAATTTCTATCAGGTTTGGAGTCTCAGGTGATTAGAAGTAATCTAGGCCCAAAATATGGGCCAAATAAAATGGCTTCTGGACACTGTAGACGTGTGATGTTCAAACGACACACTCTCCGAAAGCAGCCAAAAGCCATTCCAAGGTGTGCAAAGTACTCTGAAGCTTCCACAAAAAGGAGCCGGAATAATCTGGCACCTGGTAGTGGCTGGCGTGGGACCATGATGGTAGCCTGCTTTGAGAGTGGACTGTGCAGTCACCTCAGTCCTGGCCCAATCACAACCAAAGCAGCCAGAGGCCATTCCTTGCCACCTATCTGCTTCACCACCTAGTTAAGTATACTTACCTAAGCAGCTGATGTAGATAACTAGCTGTGATTTCGAGAAAAAAAAATAGCAAAAATGAAATGTTTTAAGCACAGACACAATTTGTGGAAGAACAGAGAGATTTATCCAGGATAATTCTTTGGTCATATCCTTCCATATAAAAAGCAGGAGTGTTCCACAAGAGAGGAGAGGGAGAGAAAGCCCCTTCAGTTTAAAAGTGCAATAAATGGATGGAGCAGTTCTAAAAAGAGAAAGAGAAAAGAAAGAGAAAAAAGACCATAGGTCACCTCCACCCCCTGTTGCCAATTCAAAACATAGACAGGGTTCATTGATGGATGCTTTTTGTATTTTAACTTCCATCATAAATAATCACTAATGCCAGTTCCAATTCTTGGTTCCCTAATGAGAAAAATATTCCCATTTAAAGCTCCAGAGGAGTGGCTGTACATCAACTCCAAAAGTGAGGACACTGGGACCAGAATAATATCTACAAATAAATCCTAAACATGGGAATGTTTGCAGTGTTTGCTTCCACCCGAACTTCCAAATCAAAATCGGTGTGTCCCTGTCTCTGTGGACCAGTACAACTTGATGTCAAACTCCCTTTGATTCAGATTTAGAGTATATGCAATTAATTTGGGGGGGGGGGGTAACATATTTATTGTCATTCTGAATGTGTCACCAAACTTTGTAATTGGGAGATTTGGGGGAGAATTTTACAGTTAGATAAAGGTTGAGAAGACGGTAGGAAAGAACCATTACATCAGAACAAATGGATGCCCTCCCCTCTTTTTTTTTTAATCACCAAAACACACTCTGCATTCTCTGTCACTGAATTTTTTCAATATATACTGGACTGATTTTGATCACAAGAGAAGGGAGGTGTTTTCCTCCCTCCTCAAATATCTTTTCTATTTCTGAAAATCTTGAGTTTTCTCCACTCATTGTAATACCTTTTATGGCCTCATTCCCACTTATTGCTTGAACTGATTCCTGGATTCGGTTCAGAAACTGATTCAGCATTGAGTGTGGTTCCCACTAAAGTTTGTGCTGGAAGGAGGCCATGCATGGAGAAGGCCATAGAGGCAAGGAGGCTGGGGGTGGGGAAGACAGGCCAGATGGAGGAGAGGCAGGCCAAGGCGGAAGGAGGCAAGGCCAGGGCAGAGGAGAGGCAGGCTGGGGTGGAGAGACAGGGGCAGATTTGAATCCACCTGGTTCCTACTTGGGCTGAATCGATTTATTCAAAAATAAATCGATTCAGCCCAAAAGACCCAGGAAAAAAAACAGCATCTTTTTGTCTCAGGTTAAATGGCTCAAAACCATGCCCCCATTTCCGTATTGCTTCAGCAGTTCCAATTAAGTGTTAACCATGGTGGTTTAAACTAGATTGTACCAAATCATGATCCTAAACCATAGTCTGAATGAGGCACTTATGTTTCAGAGTGGATCCATTTTGACTACAATAGTAAGCATAGCTTCTTTTGTTATTCTTTTGCTGCTCTTGCAAAGAAGTGTGAATTGTATGGCTTTCCAGGTGTACTTTCCAGATGTACTTGGCATCTCCCTGCATTCTTCCTCCATTGACTATGTTATTAAATTTGCTGGAAGTTGCAATTCAACAAGTTGAGGGATCACACAATTCCCAGTCTGCATTAGCAGATGGGATAGGGCCCCTGAATTTTGTTAGCATGCACAAAATAAGGGCATCTGTTAATCTTCTGTTCTGGTTAGTGCCAGGATAGAAAAGGTTACAGCAGTGGCAGGTCCTGGTATCTACTCTGCTTTACACTGCTAGTCTGGTTCCTATACTTGAGGCTATCAATTTATCAAACCATTCTGGTTGATTCATCATCTATATTTTAACAGAGTGATCGGGTGCATTTAAAACATTTGCTAAAACCTCTAGATGTTGAGAGGGGGGGGGTTAAGAAAATGTAAGGCAAACTACACTTAAAAGCTACCATGTTAGGCTATTTTTAATATGCCCCTTCTATTAATTTCATGTTAGAGTAATATCAGAATCACAATAGTTATATTTTAGGGAAAATAATGGGCCTGAACAGACAGGTCAAAATAAAGCTGCTTGGGGTCACTTTGGAAGTATGTTGTTTAAATGACATACACATCTTAAGAGACCAGAAGCTGTGCCAAAGCTGCGTTCTAGTCCTTAGCAATGGAGCCTGGTTTTCAAATGGCTTCCTACCTCTTACGACGCATGCAGCACTTAAACAATATATCTCCAAAGTGTCTTGAAGCAGCTTTAGTTTGGCCTGTCTGTTCTGGCCCAATGTCATCATTTTACATGCTCCTATCCCATTAAGATTGTCCCCCTGACAATTAAAATTCTTGAATGTTGCAGCCTTCAACAGAATATTGTCTCAGCTTGTCCACATAAGTAAAAATATAGGTTGCATAATTTATAGTTAGAGAGTTTGTGTTTGATGTTCACCAAAGGGAAGGCTGCTGCTCCTGGAACAGCAACAGCAAAATATTTATTCCATTTTCCCTCTCCTATGGATGGATTCAAGGCAGCTAATAGAATCTACTAAACAATCAGAACCCTTGCATTTAATGTTATAGCATCCACAATGATCACTGCAAGCAGTACAAAAAGGAAACAAAAGCAGTCAATAAAAGATTCTTTACAAGTTCAAACAGCCTCAGAGCTAAAATTGTAATGTATGAGAAAATCCTTACATTTTCCCTTGTAGCTCTTCATACAATCCTACCCCTGCCCCATCTCCTTTCCCTTGCAGGTCCAAATTGTGTTCTATGACAGAAAACAGCTAGATTTTTTTTTTAAAAAAATGCAAATACTGTAATATATGTTATGCACCCAAAAGCTTGTGGCATCTTAAAATGGCCAATAAATGGGTTAAATTCCCCCATCACTTCTGTGCTCAAACCTGCCACCTCTCTCTCTGCAAATGTTCATTAAATAGCAAAATGTAAAAATGCTTAGGGCTTTGTTACATACATTTGCATGTAACATCTAGTTTGTTCCTAAATGAAGGGATTGGGTGGGGAGAAGAACATAGGAAAAGAATGTGCACTAAAACTTCTAATAAAACCTGAAGCTAGAAAAAGGGACTAAAATCACGTAGAGTGCTGAAAATGGCAACAAACTTCCCAAATCAGGTGTTAGCTGGCAGAAAATGTTCTATTCTGCACTTGCAGATGATAAGCTGACAGGACAGAAGCATTCAAAATAAACTTATTCTCACTGAACTACAACACGTGCTTTTTTAAAAAATGTACTAAATAGATTTTGAGGTGAGTGAATTAACCACCATTCAGAAAGAATCAACTATGATCTCTCCCTCTGTGTGTGTGTGTGTGTGTGTGTGTGTGTGTGTGTGTCTGTGTGTCTGTGTCTAGCTTGGCATGGCTACATGGGACAGACAAACTGGGTTTCCCAGAAAATCTGGAGCACTTTGGAGAAACAACAATAAAATGTTTATATAGAAACCCATTGTGCCAGCTTTGGCCACCGCTATTGTGTGAATTGTTCCTGCTGAGGTCACAAGGATGCTGGCCATCTTGTTTTCAGCCTCAGAGGGAGTGACTTGTGCTGGCAGTAGTGTGTGACACAGTGGTCCAATGTGTAAGCAACCACGCCATGTTGCTGCAAAGTGCCTAGGTACGTAAGTGTGTTGTGTGTCCTCAAGTCACTTCCAACTTATGGTAACCCTAAAGAAAACCTATCATAGCGTTTTCTTAGCAAGGTTTGTTCAGAGAAGGCTTGCCATTGCTTTCCCCTGAGTCTGAAACATATGACTTTCTCAAGGTCACTCAATGGATTTTGTGGATGAGCTGGGGGTCAAACCCTGGTCTCCAGAGTCATAGTCAGACACTCAAACCATTAAGCCACACCAAGGTAATGGGGAAAACTGGGGGCACGTTTGGGGCCAGAATACTCCAGAGGCAGCCTGTAGTATTCTGGTTAGTGTAGATCCACACCCTGGGTAAACACAGATACATCTTAATTGAATAGAATTGTAAACGCACATTTAATTTAGCAGATTCTGAATTTTGCATTGGGATTTATTTTTTAGAGTTTAGAGTCCCAAAGAGTGGGTAGTAAATGGTCAATACATTACAGGCATAACTTAAGTAATAAAGCCACTGACAAAGGAGCACTTATAAAGTCTTTTTTCTATCCACCCAGACCCTCCTTTTAATCTCTTTTTTAAGTTGTATGTGCCTGCCTAAAACTAGCAAAATAACAGCAGCTTTCTCTAGAATCACTTATTAAACACACTAACAGCAAAACATAGAGAAAAGGGCACACTGAATTAGCCTCACAGCTATACCCAACATCCATAGGTTGGATCACGAAAATGGAAATTGCAACAAAAACTGAAACTTCTGAAATCATCATCACCACTATCATCTCTGGATCTATTTTGAAAGAAGCTTTCAAGTTGTCTTTCCAAGGTTCACAATACTATTTTTATTTATCCAATCTTAACCTAGGGCCGAAACAAAACACCCTTTTGTGCCATCTCCTGTTTGGCTTAGGAGTATGACATTTGCATGCTGCACACTTCCAAGCCACCTGGAAGCCACTCAGCCACTTACATGGTGCGTGGCTTCATGATGCTCCAGTGGCATGGCATTTACACACTACATGCCAAATTTCTTCAAATGCTGAAATACCTACAGTTCTATGCCCATTAGCATGAATCAGCTGTGGATAACATTTGGGGAGAAAAAATCTGAAAGGAAAAAAAACCCACCTCAATTAAAGAAAGAGTTAGGTCTTAGTGTTTGGAGAAAGTGAGGATCAAGAAACAAGGGGAAATGTTAAGGGAGCAATTCTTGACCCCAAGAGCCATTAGGGTCACCACTTCCTGACATCAAAGTAGCATGTGTTATCTAGAGCATTTTGTCCTAACAACTGTTATATTCTTCCTCTCATTTCACATTAAAAGAAAGAGATTCTACAATCTTATCTAATAAGTTTACATTTTTTTAAAATAACACAGTAGTGATACAGACCCAAATGAATATAAAATTGATTTAAGCCGATACAGGAAACACTATTTATCCCAAGAGAACCCAGTAGCTTGCCTCATGGAATTGTTCTTAAAATAGCTTCTTCAAGAGAGCAAGAAAGGAAAATGTTGAAAGTAGTCAATGTTTCCCTGGAGAAAGGGTGTCACAATTTGGGACCAGGAATATTTGATTATGGTGCGTTACGGACTGCTGAAAAGCGGCGGCCTGTACCCACCCCTTTCCCCGGGGTATCGGGGCCTCAGTGGCCAGAGTGGCAGCCGCTGAGGCCCCGATCCACCGCTTTCCAGGCTGCGGGGAAGCGGCAAAAGGCCACTTCCCCGCAGCCTGGAAAGGCGTGTCCTTGGGGCTTCAAGCCCCAAGGACACCCCGCGGCGGTGGGGAAGAGGAGAAAGGGGCCGCTTGGCCCCTTTCTCCCTTGCGTCACTGGGCGCAGCTATCTAAAGGCTGCGCCCAGCGATGCAAACCAGGAAGAAGCTCCGAAACGGAGCTCCTTCCTGCTCCGCACAAAGGGCGCACTAAGCGCCCTGGCACGGAGCGACGACGTCACATCCACGCTGCCCTGTATAGAGGCGGCACGGTCGTGACATCGTCATGGTGGCCCCCATGTAGATGGGGTGCCGCCATCTTGTACGGACTCAGTCCGTACTAGGGTTAGGGGGGGTGCGGAAGCACCGCCCCTTCCTAACCCTAGTACGGACTGAGTCCGTACTTTCATGGCGGTCTGTAACCCGCCTATGTTTCCTGAATCTGTGTGAGTTTCTTTTACCTAACTCTTTTCAAGCATGTGCAAGATCCTTCTTGCTATTCCGATTGATATTTCCACCATTCCCCAAAGCAGCAGTGTAGAAGTGGTGCATTTATTTACAAAACAGAATATGCCAAGATTTCCCCAATTGTTAGTTCACATTAGAGCTTAGGTGTACATTATTATCTCTTCAAAATGCTGGTAGGCTTTCTATTATTATGGATGCTATAGGGCTGTTTCTCAGAAGACTGGATTGTTCCACATCCTTCTCTATTGTGCACAACTGGTTAATTGCACAATCTGTTATGCATTGGATCAACACTGTCTCCCTCCTTTCTTCTACACATCTGTGACAACAGCTATTCAAAGAAAACCCATTTCTTTGTTTGGGACAAATGCAAAGCTGCAGATGTGCAATTTTTGCTTCAGAAATAGAAACCCAAAGAAATATACTGAATGCTTGCAATGTCCCTCAATAAATATATATATAAATACTTCAGTCCCCACAGCTTCTCAAAAGGGGATGCACAAGCAAATGGGCCCTTGGTTTAGTGGATTGATAAGGATTTCATGAAAGAGCTCAGGGTTTACATCCTGAGCCCTATGATGGCCCAAGATTTAACAGCAGAGTACAGCTGAAATGTGTGACAAGACTAGGAAGAAGGAGGTTTGTAAATATCTCTAAACCTTCCCCTGCCAAGGAAAGTTTAAACCAGAACTCAAAAATTACTTTAAAGTAACTAGTTGATGTTACTGTTCAGGGACAGGAAGTAATTCATTACAATTATAGGGGCCTGAACAGACAGGCCTAAATAAAGCTGATTCGGGTCACTTTGGACTTGTAATGTGATACTAAATCACATTAGTACTATAAGTGTACATGCAAGTAGGAGGAGAAGAAGAAACATTCAATATGGCAACTCCAAAGGTGATGTGAGAACAAAGTTCAGAACAAAATGTCCTCAGCAAAGGTCACATCCAATCAAATTGGATCAATGGGGTTGCCCAGAAGTACAGAACAGATTGAGGCAGACTTATGAGACATACCCCAGATGTGAGAATTTAACCTTGCCTGTATTGGAAACTCCCAGAAAGTTACAGGAATTCATTAAATAACGTAGCACAGGAGGTACACTGTATTTTTCTTTAAAAATAAAAATAAAGAATCGGATATGTACAGGTACAGTTCCTACCCAATCCAAAGACTTTTGATCAGTCTGGATGACCCCAAATTTACAGTTTAGAAAGGTGATCCTTTGCTTTTCTTTTTCTCATCCTTTATTTTTAAATAGACATTACTTTTTTAAAAAACAACAACAACTCTACAGTTAGAAAATCTGAAATCTCCAAACTCTTACAAAATACTATTCTTCCATCCACCTCCTTGACTTCAACACACACAACAGAACATGAGGCAGCAGTGCAAGGCAGCACTTGAACCATGTGATGTTCCTCCTCTTTTATTTAATGAGGCCACAACTTCATAAAAATGTTACACTTGCAATGGAAAAGGAGTGAGGTCATCCTTTGTTAATATATTATCATAATGTAATGCAATTATAAGGATGGGTGTAGTGTAGTGGTTTGATAATTGAACTATGACTCTGGAGGGTGGGGTTCAAATCCCTGCTCAGCCATAGAAGCCCACTGGATGACTTTGGGCAATTCATACTCTCTCCGCTTCAGAAGAAAGCAAAGACAACCCCCTCTGAACAAATCTTGCATGAAAACCCCATGATAGGTTAACCTCAGGATTTCCATGATTCAGAAATGACTTGGAGGCACATAACAACAGCACCAAGGCAATCATGCCTCATTGGAAAAAGAAATTAATTACAAGTAGTTAATTACTTTACTACTCTGGTTGAATCTATGGCCTGTTTCATGTTGTCTAGATGTAATTATTTACAACCACTAGTTTAAGGTGGAAAGTCACACACCTGTGCCAAATAGAAAGAGGGAAAGGGAAGTGAGGCCTGTTACAGACTGCCAAAATAAAGCTGCTTCGGGTCTCTTTGGAGGTATTCTATTTAAATGATGCATGCATCCTAAGAATCCGGAAGCTGCACCAAAAGCTGCACTCTGGTGCTTAGGAATGGAGTGTGGCTTTGGTGCTACCTCCGGACTCTTAGGACCCATGCATCATTTAAGTAGCATATTTCCAAAAAGACCCAAAGCAGCTTTATTTTGGCAGTCTGTAACAGGCCATCGTTTAGGAGCCTAGGAATAATTTCTGTTGTTTCACATAGGATTCAACTAAGTTGAATTCTGAAACACTGGCCTTCCGTTATTTTTTATCATTGGTTTTAAAAGAGGAGAATCATATTTGCATATATAAAATTAGTTTATATGATTACTTGAACCATATATGTAAT
This sequence comes from Sceloporus undulatus, assembly GCF_019175285.1. NCBI lineage: Eukaryota > Metazoa > Chordata > Lepidosauria > Squamata > Phrynosomatidae > Sceloporus > Sceloporus undulatus. Next base: position 157,970,518 of record NC_056524.1, read on the forward strand.
AATTGCAATTGAACATCCACAGCCACTCTGAACATCCCCATTACTTGGCTCATGTTTTTGTATTACATCCAATACCTACCTCATTAAAGCTTCATAATCAAACTCATTTTGAGCCACAGGTTTTAAAACAGCATTTAAGATATGAAAGGAACAAGCTTTGCCTGATCATCATTCCTTTGAAGTGCACTGAATTATGCAAAGGGGGGAAATATATATTTTTAAACTGTCTGTCCTGCTGTACAGAGGTTTTTTTTTTAAATGGATTAGCTATATTCCATGGCAATCCTGTTTGCTTACACAGTAAGACCTGTTCTATGCAGTTTTATGTATGCAATCCCCAAGAACGGGCTTGTGTAATTGGTTTAAAGCAAATCCAGGGCTATGTTACTGACAGATGTTTTGTTAAACAGAAACATTGAAGCAAGGCAACCAATGAGTGAGGAGTTTGAGACAGTACAAAACTGCTTTGGCAAATTAGATTCGATATATTTTATTGCAATCCATAACCCAGACTGAGCAGATTGTACAGTCTTGCACGTGAGCAAAGTTTAGCAAGTCAATAATACATAGCTGTCAGATTAAAGTAGCTTGCCCTGGAAAAAGGGAAGAGACAGGTATAAGTCATCAGAAACAGAGATTGATATTTTAATGCCATCTTTGTGAAATGAAATAGGAAGAGTTTTTTGTGTTGATTAATAACTGTTAAGGCACAGCTGGGACAAACAGAAGAGATGTTGTTAAACCTTTTCTTTGAACTATACTGCTCTCTAATGCATGCATGGGAACTCTATGACTGAATGATCTTTCACACTAAAAATAATCCTCATATAAAAGGAGATGCTAAGCAGAAAGATTCCAGCCTAGCCGTGCATCTCATATGCTCATTTTCTAAGTGCATGAATAATCCCGTCAGTGTTTGTGTGCATGTACACACACATATATAAAATTATGTGACACACACATTTTCAAGATGGACCTGTACCATCCAGATATAAAGCTGACCATTCTCCTCCTACACGAAGGATGCAATCCTTATTGTGTACTAGGAAAATGATACCCTGTCTTTCTCCTGACATGGAACCCAATTCCCACAATACCATTTGAATGGGTTCATGTATTCATATTCCTTATTTGATGACTGTAAGCAGTAATAGTTGATGAACCATGCATGCATATTCATGGTCTAGAACCAGAAAGCATAACAGCACAGCATAACTCTCTGTAAAACTCAGTTCTTAAAACTAAATGTAAAAAGATATAGAATATAATGTTAGAGTGTGAAGTGTGATAACTAAAGAACATGCAGAAAATAACTACCAAGTATATAATAATCTTAATCAAAAGTATTGTATTATTTTAGAAAGAATTTGATACACACACATGTAAAAAGTAACAGACAATATTAAGTACAGCTAACTTAACCCTAAAGTCACCAGATCCCATCTGATTTTAAAAGCTAAGCAGGGTCTGACTTGATTAGTACTTGGATGGGAGACAACTGAATACCAGGTGCTGTAAGCTATATTTCAGAGGATGGAACTAGCAAAATTACCTCTGCATATTCCTTGCCTAAGAAAACCCTAGGGAATTCATGTGGTTGCCATAGTTTGACAGGGTATTTGAAGAGACATAAATGTACAAAATCAGTGGTGTCACTAGGGGTGTGCAGGTGTGCAGGTGTGTGGATCACACCAGGTGACACCCTGCTGGGTACACATCCCATCCTCCTGTGTGTCAGTTTACTCGAGTGTAAAATTGCTCACGGCAGGGAGGGTTTGCTCTGGGCACCTTCCCTCCTTCCTGAATGCCATTTTACTCCTGAGTTGGCTCCTTCCCAAGTGACATTTTATTCCTGAGTAAACACACATGAGAGAAGTGACCAGTGGGGTCCCACAAGGCTCTGTCCTGGGCTCAATGCTATTCAACATCTTTATCAATGACTTAGATGAAAGAATAGGGGGCCTGCTTATCAAATTTGCATGACACCAAATTAGGAGGAATATGAATGCCCTAGAGGACAAGATCAAAATTCAAGACGACTTTAACGTTTAGAAAGCAGGGCCAAAGGTAACAAAATGAATTTCAATACAGAGAAATATAAAGTACTGCACTTAAGGGGAAAAAATGAAATGCATAGCTATAGGATAGGGGACACCTGGCTTAAGGAGACTACATGTGAAAGGGATCTAGGAGTCCAAGTACACCACAAGTTGAACATGAGTCAACAGCATGATGTGGCAACTAAAAGGGCCAATGCTATTTTAGGCTACATCAAAAAAAGTATAGTATCTAGATCAAGGGACATAATATTGCCACTGTATTCTGCTTTGGTCAGACCTCACCTAGAATACTGTGTTCGATTCTGGGCACCACAATTCAAAAAGGATGTTGACAAACTGGTGCATGTCCAGATGAGGGCCAACAAAATGGTGAAAGGTCTGGAAACCATGCCCTATGAGGAACGACTGAGGGAGCTGGGGATGTTTAGCCTGGAGAGAAGAAGGTTAAGAGGTGATATGATAGCCCTGTTTAAATACTTGAAGGGATGTCATATTGAGGAGGGAGCTGACTTGTTTTCTGCTGCTCTATAGACTAGGAGCCGGAGCAATGGATGCAAGCTACAGGAAAAGAGATTTCACCTCAACATTAGGAAGAACTTCCTGACAGTAAGGGCTGTTTGACAGTGGAATAAACACCCTCGCAGTGTAGTGGAGTCTCCCTTCTTGGAGGTGTTTAAGCAGACGCTGGATAACCATCTGTCGGGGATGCTTTGACTGAGAGTTCCTGCATGGCAAGGGGGTTGGATTGGATTGGATGATTGATTCTATGGCGGGTTACAGACTGCCGCAAAGCGGCGCTCTGCTGCCGCTGACAGTTGCAGCGTCCGGGAACCACAGCAGCCAAACGGCGCAGTTCCCGGACGCTGTAATGAAGGAGCACAAGAAGAGATGCCACAAGTGCCGAAGCACGCACTCGTGGCGTCATTTCCAGGGAGTGACATGTGGACGCAGTGCATCCGCTATGTCAAGATGGTGGTGGTCATGTGGAACGGCCACCACCATTTCGTACGGACTCAGTCTGTACTAGGGTTAGGGGCGTCTGGAAGAGACGCTCCTTTCTATCCCTAGTACATGCTGAGCACGTACTTTCCTGCCCGTTTGTAACGGGCCTAAGATTCTATGAAGAGATTTCACCTCAACATTAAGAGGAACTTCCTGACAGTAAGTGTTGTTCGATAATGGAACACACTCCCTTGGACTGTAATGGAGTCTCCTTCTTTGGAGGTCTTTAAACAGAGGCTAGATGGCCATCTGTTGGGGATGCTTTGATTATGAGTTCCTGTACAGTGGGGGATTGAACTGGATGGCCCTAGTGGTCTCTTACAACTCTATGATTCTAAGCAAACTATACTTAATATTGTCAGTTACTTTTTGAATGTGTGTATAGAAATCTTTATAAAAATTATATAATACGTTTGACAATTTATTTATTTGATACTCAGTAGCTATTTTCTGCATGTTCTTTAATTTGTTCAGTACACTTTCTAGCATTATATTTCTAATACTTCTACATTTAGTATTAAGAACTGCTTTCCCTAAGTTTTACTGGTGTAGCATTCTTTTTTGAGACCCTTGGTAGTTTTTCTGTAAAAACATAATTATTTGTCAATGTATTTAAACAATCATTGGAGAGCTACCAGGTGATCTTATCTCCACTTCTTCTATGATGTATAAGAATACCTCCATTCTCCTGACCAGTTATCCTGCAAAGGAGCACACCCAGGTATATTGCACCTGGCAGAAATGGAGCGAAGTCCATCCTAGATGAAGAGTTGCTAGAATGTTTCCAGTCACAGCTCCACACTTGATCAATGTATAGAAAAATGAAAGCATGCTCCTGGGTATCCTTGTGCATGGATGGTGATGATGAATGGAAAGATACAGGATAATGGTTTTTCTCAACTGTATTCAAAGTACATACAGCAGCATAAGTGAGAATTATGTTGGCATATGCCACCAATAGGATTCTGGCTCACATCATTTATTTATTGGATACACATCCTCTCTTTCTCCCAACATGAAGTCTCAAGGTAGCTTGCAACAAGATGTCAATAGACTGATCTGCCTTTAAATCAACACTTAGTACGGATATCCACATACATTCTATAAGGAACTAACAGTAGAAGAGTGTGTGTGTGTGTGTGTGTGTGTGAGAGAGAGAGAGAGAGAGAGAGAGTAAATGGGTAACAGACTGAGTGTTTTCCACCAAAGTAACGGAAGACTAGCCTTTATACACCATGACTTTGTCTGTTCTTTATAAAACCTGCAGGATTTCTCCTTTGCTTCCAGCTATGCTAATTCCTTCAGCAATGCTCACTTCCAAGAGCACAGTTGATGTAAAATTAATTTATTTGCTCTGAAATATTATACTTTAGGCTTACTCCTGTGTCATAATTCCATATGGGTTTTGCCTTTATTCTAGAGAGATCAGTCTCAGCCATGTTTTGCAATGCTCCTTCATTGTTCAATCCCTGGTCTTGTGTTATCTACAGAGAATTCTCCCACTTTTTGCAGAGGGCACTGTACTTCACTTCTTTCCTCCCTCTCGCTGCCTTTTTCTCTTCTTGAGTCCTTGAGCATTTTCTGATGAACAGGAGGTTGATGCTCAAAATTCCCTGGAGGTATCTATACGCTTGAACTTGAGCTGTACTTTGTCTGACCTGGAACAGACATGGGTCAGGAAAACTCATAGGAAATAGCAGGCAGTTTCATTCCCTTGGCTGCATAGAAACAAATGCTCTTTGCACTTTGGGTTGTAGCTCAAGAGACTTTTCACACACTACACAGTTTTAGGTGTACACCTAAGGTTTTTTTAATGTACATCTGCAAACATAAAGTGAAAATATGAGAGAATGTTGTTTGTTAACACAACAAATACACTTTTTAGAAATCAGACATTTTGCTGCACCTGTGGGGTTTTTTTATTGTTTTATTTTCCTTCCACCCTGCCTTTCCACTAAAGGGAAAACAGTGTTCAGAGCAGCTATCTACATCATTAAAAACAAACTGAACAACGAAACCATTAAAATATCACTGCAAATCAATAAAATTAGTTATCAATTAATATTAAAACAAATTTAAAAGGTTTGAGGCAACGTAAACTGTCTGCACTCTCACCTTGAAAGCAATGAGAGTAATTTCCACTATTTCAGAACAATGTATGAGAAAACCCTTTCCTACATGTTAGCCATGTTGGCTCCTATATTTGAAGGTATTCCTATCTCTCACCCTATACTTCATTTTCTCTGTTAAGAGTTACTAGATTTCAATCAACTTATGAAGAAGGGAGCTTATAGATTCCTCTCAGCAGCATCCATTAACAAACGATTAAATTGTTAATAAGAAAGGGCTGTTTTACTGATGATTACGATAACGCTTCCATGATGAAAACAAAAGTGTTACACATTAATAGCACTGGGCATGATCCCACCATGGTGCTTCTGTCGCAGTTTAGTGACATTTGAGCTGATGGGAGCCCTTGTGTGTGATAAACTCTATAGTGACCGGAGGTGAAACGGCAGGCTTCAATTCTGGAGTCCCAACTGTGAGGTGACAGGAAACTAGGTGATGTTCCAGGAGGGGGAAAGACTCAAAACCCCAAAAAATGTGTATATAAGAAATTGCACTGAATGTTCTGTGTGGTGGTTTTTGTATATGAGAGTCTGGCAAAGTCTGTATGGTAAATATTGGAACCAGAAGATTAAAGTCCTCTTTGTGAGAACTCGACTGTTCAGCAATTCTTTATCTGGCCAACAGCTTCTGCATGGGAGGATTTTTCCTATGCAACCTGCACAAGAGCTACACAGCAGAGACCTTCCAGTGGTGTTCCTGTCCCATGTGCATGTCTTCTACATGTTTGATCCTGATTCTACATGCCTCAACAATATAATAGTGTAGGGCCATGACATTTTAAAACTACAAATACACTCTAGAGTACATTAAAGATTGGTTGTTATTATATGACATTTTCAATTACGACTAAAACAAGCAAACCGTTTTGGGGTGACTTATTTTGGGGGAGTAGTGTTGGGGATGGGAGGTATGGACTCTATACACCTTGGATTGTAGACCCCTGACTGAATTTGTACTGTTGAATGAGATCCTTCATAGAAAAATGTTTCCTTATTCCTGTCATATGGAAAATTAAGCAGAAACAGAAGTCAGAAGCAGTGGCTGTGATCTCTCTCCATAACCTAACCAGGGACTTTATAAGTCTTTAGTCATGACCTTCAGTGTTTCCTAATGTAAGAGAAATTCAAGTCTGACTGGTCATGCATTCAGAGGAGCTAAATTAATCTATCAGGCTTCAAGGTGAAAATTGAAGTGGCAAGTATGAGTGGAATGACTTTTCCAATAATACGGTCTTCAGCACCTTTTGGGTTTTATGTCTACCTGTTCAAATGAAATTTAAAAAGCCTTAATCCCACAATAGAGTAAAAAAATATGTAACTGGCAATTAAAGTATATGTGTACTCCCTGCTCTGATTCCCAACCACCCCACATTCCAGATGGGAATAACTGCTTTTTGTTTTCAGACCCAGCTGCAATGGTGTCGGGGAGGGATTTCTGTTGACTTTACCAGAGCCATAGTTGTGTCCTAAAAAGAATGCATTTTTAAAGGACATTCCAAGTGTAGTTGCAAATAATTTATAGAATATCAATGTCAGAGACTAATGGTTGTACACTGGTAACAGAGAATATAAAATTTGACTTTTAAAATGTGTTTCTAACTCCATCTTGGAAGCTAACCGTTTTGTACTTGTGATAATCAGTGCCCTGAAAGACAAAAGAGATACTGTGGTTGCCCTTGGACTGCCTTGGGTGTGTACAGTATATGCAAGAGGATGAAAACTGCTAATGCCTACTCAGTTAGCCTTATATAGTTTGCTGAAAACTGGTCAAATAACCTCAGGGATGTGTAAACTAGATATTTTATCCTTCCAAACTGAGCAACTTTTATGGACACTAGTTTCAGATCAGTTCCATGAACTCTGATTTCCTCCCCAAATTCTAGATGGGAATAACTGCCTTATGCTTCAGACACAGCTATATTAGTGTTGCGGAGGGCCATAAGCTTGCTAACCATCATCATATTTAGTAGATTATAAAATTGTTTACTTGAATGTTTCGGCTACTTTCTAAAGGAGCCCAGGTGAAGGACAGAAAAGACAGAAGTAGAGTGAAGCACACACCAAAACCTGCCACTGATAAAAGTGTCTCTCTTTCCTCTTAAAATATACATTTTGTCATCTCAGTATTTCAGCTAAAAATATGAAGGAATTGTTTATAGTTCTTTCCATTATACCTTCTGAAAGATACTCATTGAATCTTTGCTGTATTATCAGAGCACAAGATCAAGGATAAGAATACTCATAAAGCCATATAAGCAATGAATAAATATCCAATAATGAAAAAAGTTGGCTGATAGATGCTAGGTATTAATTATTGGAACACTCATCAATGCACTAATGTTGGGCTTTGATGTAAACATGTTTCAGTTTAAGAGCACCATTAGAAGGTTTTTCAAGGGAAGCCATTCATGCAAAGGGAAAGAAAGCTAATGACAAGGTACAGCTAGAAGATGTAAATAAGAATGAATCTGGCATAACTTGCCCTACTGGGAGAATGGTAAACTGGTGCATTGAGAAGTTTATTTATTAATCCCATTTCTGAACCATCCAACAACTGCAGTTTGCAAAGCTGAGCTAACACTATAAAATATAAACGGATAAAACATAGTCCAGAATCCAACATTAGTAGCAGTAGTAGCAACAGCAGCAACAATCATAATAAAAATATATTTTTTAAAAAAACAATAGAATAAAATCAGATTAAACCATTGGTTTTAACATAATGTTTGATAATCTTAGGGTCTGGGCAGTATATATAGGAAAATATTATTTTTCAGGCAACAAGGCACCAACCTACATATAGCTTTAAAGATTAATAGCATATCAATATCTGAAAGTTTATGCAGATTACATAACACTGGCATAATAAAAAAAGCATGAAAAATGTTGTTGTTGGGCTATAACCTCTACCAGACCTAACCAGCAATTGAACAATAACTGGTGGACCACATCTTTCCAATCCCTGATGTAATATGTTTGTTAACACCCATTGTGTTATATTGAACTAGCTGAAGCTTCCATATTGAACTATGCACTATATTCAACTAGTTCTCAGGGCCACCGAAATATTACTGTTTCTGACAGTTGCTTCAGCACAGTTTTTTCCTTCACCAACTAAAACTAAAGTTTCACAATTCAAATAAATGGTACACTTTATTCTACAGCCCACTCCCAAATAGATCTACTTGTAGACTGAGTGAAAAAAGTGTGGTGTAGTTTTATCCTTCCAAACCATCATGGGCACAAAATGCTGTTTCAAAGCACTGAAATTCTGGACCATGCCAACAACTATCAGGTCCGAATGCACAAGGAAGCCATTGAAATCCATAAACACTTGGACTTCAACAGGAAAGAAGAAACCCTTAAAGTAAACTAAGGTGGGTTACAGACCGCCATTTCGGACATCCTCAGGATGTCCCAGTTTGAAAAAGGGGCGTCTCTTCTAGACACCCCTACTCCTATTATGGACAGAGTCCGTAACAAATGACGGCGGCCGTTCCACACGGCCGCCACCATTTTGACATAACAGACGCTCTGCATCCGCACATCGCGCCCCGGAAATGACGCCACGAGTGTGCGACTAGTGCCTCACGGTGTCTTTTTCGGGGAGCAAGAAGGAGCGTGATTTTCACACTCCTTCTTTGCTGCATCTGGGAACCACGCTGTTTGGCTGCTGAGGTTCCCGGACGCAGCAACCGGCAGCAGCAGCAGACCACCGCTTCTCGGCGGTCTGTAACGCGCCAAAGTCTGGCTACCAGTCCTGCAAGATAGCAAAATCAGCACTCACATTGAATCTATTGGATTCACCTATGTATTGCATCACCAATCACTATTTTATTTAATAGGTCTATCCCTGTTGGGATTAGCTAACAACATCCCAAACTTTGGTGGATGTGGGCAGATGTTGCAAAGTGACTAAAAATATATGTTTCTGCAGAACACATCTGATTGCTTGGGAGAAATGTTGTTTTGCTTATTTCTACTTAGGATCCAAGTCAGAGCTTGTTGAAGTTCTCATAAGTTTCTTACAACCTTCTTGTGGGGGGAAATGACTATACTTAAAAAAAAAAAATCAGTTTTGGCAGACTGGGTAACATTTTCAGCCACAAGGGATAGAAGTTGTCACGTTGCAAACAGTTAGGTTGTGTCAGTCACCTTTAAAGTTGATTTGGTGAGGGGGTGAACTGATCTTTTCTATTTCATTGTTATGTTATATTCTGCCTTTCTCCCAGCATGGGACCCAAAGCAATCTACAACAAGGTTAAAATAAGATACAACTAAAACCAAACGATAAAAAAGTTGTAAAAAATTGCTTTCATTGTGAAACACCAATGATTTAAATCAGTATAAAGCTTTTTAAAACACACACGTGCATGTGCACACAGCAACAAGATTAAAATGTCATCAACATTAGAAGACCCTTCTCATAGTTTGTTGTTCTTAATTGCTAACAAGTCAGCTTCTATAAATGAGAAACATCCATGTCACCTTACCACCAACAGCCCTGCTCAGGTCTTGCAGACTCAGGACTATGGCTTCCTGATTGAATCTATCCATCTGGAACAGTGCCCTTGACCTGGCAACCATCTGCTCCCATACAAAATTGTTCAGTGAGTTACTGAGAAATCAGCATTTCACACATAACCGCCCCTTTCTACAGGTGTGAACAACATCTGGTCAATTTGTTTCCACCTTTTACTATATCAAGGAAAAGAGAAAATGGGCAATCCTTGAGGCTGACCTTTAAATATCATCTGAAGCGCAGATGAATCCAAAGATGTACTGCATTACCACACTACATTCTTATAGTGATGCTATTCCACTTTTACTGCTCTGGCTGCCTCCTGTTGCATTCTGAGGCTTGTAGTTCAGTGAGGTTTAAGAGCTCCCTGGCTGAAGATTCTAAATGCCCCTCCTTAAACTTCAAATCCCAGAATGCAACAGGAGGTAGCCAGATCAGTTAAAGTAGAATAGCAGCACTATAAGAGTGTAGTGAGCTAATCTAGATATTGACTGAGCAAAATATGATTGTGATAGTATTAAGATAAGGCTGTCAGATATCCAGGACTGTTCTGGTGTCCAAGACAACAAACATCTTTAAGATATATCATTACAGATGTAAAAGAGGAATGATATTAAAACCAAAGAACAGTTGAAAATAATGTTGTAATGTCTTCTCTTATAAGCTGTCATTCTGTCTCTTCTCCTTGACAGGATTTATTAGCAGTAGTAGGGATAGTAGTAGTAGTATTCTACAAGGAAAGAACAGTTATGTGAATTACCCATCTTCCTCCCTATTAGCATCCCTCTCTCTATGACCTCAAATGATGCAGCATTATATTTTTGAAATACTGATTTGCACATTATATGGAAATGGTGACAGTAGATTATTATTCTTTGTAATGTGACTACAGAAACCAGGCACTTCACATAAAGAAATGACATAGTCCTCACTAAGAGATCAGACACTTAAAGGGAGGTGGGAGGCAAAAAAGTAGCAGAGACAGTTTATTTTGAGAATAAGCTTTTACCTAGACAGGGACAAATCAGTCTACTTACGGTCTGTGTCACTTTTACCTTTTTAAAAAACTTGTGCATCTTATCCAACTACATTTTGTAAAGAAGGGAATCTGCAAACATGCACACATCATTTGAATGGGTGTTTGGATAAATATTTCCAAATGCATTTTCTCCCAAAATATGCATTTTCAAATGTTTACTAAATTGAAATCTCTACTAGAATATTTAGTGTGAGAATGTGAAAGTTGGCAGATAACTACCTTTCAGTTTGCAGGAGTATGAATTGGTCAATCCATATTAGAATTAACAAAGACTGAATTCTTCAGGCATCATTATTTCTGACAGACATTTCAAATCAGATCTATGGATCTAAATTCTTGACTGTTTTATACTTGCATATTAGGATGAATAATTACAATAATTTTATCTGTGCTGTGGGGAATGATTAATATTCCTCTACAGTATTCTTCTGGTATTCAAACATTTCCTGGTACTCAAACAAGTGTTGCAGGGGAATTATTCTACATAGACATATGCTATTTTGCACACAAAAAAACTGTTTTCTATGCAGGAAAGAATATTTCTTGTTCAAGAAACAGTGTCTGCTATACAGAAAACAGTGTCTGTATGTGTGTAGAAAACTTGTGAATGCAGAACAGTGGTGTCTCTTAGCAGTTCTTGAATTTTCTGCCTAATAAGTGTGCATACATGCAAATATCAATTTTTTCATCTCTTGAGATTATCCACAAAAATGACCATATCTTGTCTCAGAAGTCTATGTATATTCAAGTTTAGAAATGTGCTTCAATGGTACAGAAGGGGTGGAATTCTGAAAAACACATGGGCACATTTGAAGTAGGGGGACTATAAATCTGAATCTTTGGTCAATGACAAAATGCATTCAAAAACCCATAACTAGAAAAATGAGTAGAAAGTACTTTCATATTGAAAAATGTAAATCAAAAATCTATACAAATATCCATGTGGAGAGGGGGCAAGTCTTGCTATCCAATATGGAATATGTCCCTAATGGTAATGTAATTCTAAGACATACAAGGAAGGGAATGCTGATAGATTTTCACATTGACCCAACATGTTCATCTTCTATTCTACAGGCTTTAAGACCACGCCAAAACAACCACTTGAACTATCTCAGCAATGTGAAAAAGCCATCTTCATCTGAGCTTGGTAGATGAAAATCAGCAGTAATGGATAAACTGGCAGGGACACCAGGTCTTGCAAACTGATTTGAAGCAGGTAAGTTTCAAATATTTCATCTCTTCTTGGTGCTCTGTGATGTGAAACCGATGTGCTCCAGGACAAAAAGGCAAAGCAACAGATGTGAATCCCCTTGAAGGTTTCTCTGATGTCAGTGAGCATCAGCAAGTCATGCCTTTTGAATATATAACCAGATGTTTCAGTTAGTGCAATGTTTCCCCCCTGGTGAGGCCTGTCTCTTTAGAGATACATGCTTTTTGGTCTGTTGAGACACACAAGAGCTGTTTGTCTCTGTCAGGGCACCTGCCTTTCAATGACATGCTTCTTGCCTGCCCTAGGTGCATTACATCACAAGCCCCTCACTTCAGTCTAGAAATTACAAGGCAAAATATGTGTGTGTCTAGATGGAATGAAGATCAGTGTCACCCAATGTTACTTAAAATTGTGGCATTTCATCTCACTTTGAGGTTAATGTGTGGCTGGGTGTAGCAACTTGAGGAGGGAAGGGGGGATGGAGAGAGGGGAAGAGAGCAATTTAGAAATGGAAATAATAGTTGAAAATATTTGAAAAAGAGTGCAAAATATGTTTTTTGAATTCCATGAAACATCTTGGGTGGCAGTTCACAATTTATTCTTGCAAAATTTGCATAGAAGACAGCATATTATCATCAGTGCTATTGCCATTGTTACTCTGTCTTTCAGGGTACAGCTATGGGGCCTTCATAGATGTCTGTGCCCAAGTTTTTATTTAAATGTGTATGTGTGGGGAGGACTTTCCACTGTTTTAAAAAAATAGACTGTAAAGAATTTTTGAGCCTAGATTCTCTGTCCAAAATTTTGTATGTAGAAAAAAAGTAAGACCAAGATTTTGTGCTGTCAAGTGAAGATTTATTATTATGACAAATAGCTGATGCATGGGGGGGGGGGGAATCCACTTCTTCACAGATCTTTACAAATGCTACTAGTAAAGAACTTCTTACTAGCCTTCAGAGATAGAGATTTAGAATTGGAAGAAGTGAAGTCTTTTTCCTGAAGAGTACCAACAATTAATTGTATTAACACATCTTCCCTTGACAGCAGTGAACCGTGTTCCTCCCTTTTTAGTGTATTAGAGGGTCTTGACTTTATCACAGGGACAATTGGAAGTATAAATGGTGATTATCCCATGAAAATCACACATTCGTGATTAAGATTTTCACATGACATTGCGATTAAAGTATAATTGCAATTATCCCGGGAATATCCTGTGAAAATTGCATAATTGTGATAAAGGTTTTCACATGATATCCTGATGAAAAGTGATTAAAGTGCCATTATTCTGGGAATAACTAAGCTATAAACACCAACAAATGGGGAAATTGATCCAAGCCATGCTGGGCTTTCATTTCATAACCAACACTTTGAAATCTCCCTGGACATAGATTATCAGCCAGTGGAGTTCTTTCAGTGAGAGGGATATATGACCCCTGTAACCTGCACCAGTCAGCAAACTGGCTGCAGGAGTGTGGGCCCACTGGAGTTTCCAAAAAAATTAACAAAATCAGTCCACGTAGGGCGTGTTACAGTCTTTCAAATGAAATGTAATCAATGCATGAATCACCATGACCATAGCCATACTTGTCATCTCAAGAAATAGACACACACCAATTTTAGATGTACAAACACACCACTGGCCACAACTAAACCCTGGGTATTCAAAACCAGGCCTGAGTACAAGAGAAAACACAAGCTGCCAACATGAGTTTTCAGGGTGAATGTAACCCCATCCAACACAAGCTGTGTTTCTATTCCTTGATCTGCCTTCCAACTGACCAAGAGACAAGGCTTAAGTTTCAATAAATGTACCCTGATCCAGTTGAGCAGACAATCCCAATTGGAATTGGAGGAAAAGGGGAAATAGAGTTAGATATCACCAACATACTGGTGACATCGAACCCCCAAATTCAGGTTAACCTCTCCCAGTGTTTTCATGAATTGATAAATAATTTTGGAAGACAAAACTTCCCAGCACCACCTTTAGAATTTGCCACTTGAAGGAAGACCAGAAACATTGAAGAATAGTGTCCTCAAGTCCCATCCCAGAGAGGTGGCTTAGAAGGATGGTATCCAAAGCCATTGAAAGCTCCTTGAATTGGTCAATCACCATGGTGACCAAAGTTGTCTCTGTCCCACATCCAGAACTGAAGACAGATTGAAAAGGATCTAGATCATCCATTTCATCCAGGAATCCCTGGAGCTGGAAGGCCACCTCGTGCTCCAGAACCTTGCCCCCAAATGGAATATTGGAGGTGGGCTACTAGTTATCCAGTGTAGTTGCATTCAGGGAAGGTTGTTTTTATTTTTGTTTTTTAGTAGGAGTCTCATACCACCTTCTTTTAGGCAAGACAGAACTCTGCCTTTCATCAGTGAGGCATTCACTACTCCTTTTATTCACTCAGCCAGTTCCCTCAGGCTGCTTTTATAAGCAAGGATGGGCAAGGGTCCAATACATATGTGGTATCCTCATCTCTCCAAGAATCCTATTTCTAGATGGTTGTTTTTCTTCTTGAAATTAGTGAATTGATTCAGCTCAGTTCCACTAACTTCTATTTTTCCTGAATTTCTTGTGGTGGTGGTGATGATAGTTTATTCTGTGACTACAACTATTCTGCTTTTACCATAGTTCATTTGGTCAAATTTGCACTGATGTTGAACATCTATATAATGCATTGTGACCTCACTGACAGGCTTAGCATAGAGGACTCCAAGGATCCATTGGATCAATAACCCATAAAATTAAAACTATATTCACTGCATATTATAAGAGCTCTTTGGGAAGTATCAGAGGCTATTGTAAAAATAATCTACATGCCTAAATGTGTGCTTAATTGAGTATGCCTCAGAATCCCTAACTACACATTCAGTCCATTCAGACTGTGTGTTTATAAAATACAGTGCATTTACTTCAATGATCAACATGGTTGTATGTTTTTTAAAGAACATTGTATGACAAAATCTTCTAATAAGTTGAGGTAGCTAGTATTAGTGAACAGAAAAGACAACAATAACATAATTATGATCCAGGGATGAGTGTTTGGCATCCTTGACATTCCACAATCCTCTCCAGAACTAGAGAACCCAGTCAACCAAAGCACAGTTGGTCTCCAGTTGCACTATCTTTGCATTAGCTGGCTGAACTCCTAACATGAACATTGTTTAATACTTAATTTCAAGTTTGTGTATATACAGTGGGATAGACTGTATCAGGAAGATGCCTGCCTCTAGTTCACAGGTCATTTTGCAAACTGATAAATCTTTAATCATATTTACCAGTGTGCTTCCTTTATGAGTCTTTGCAGAACAAGGAAGAACAAACCAAGTAAAAATGCTGAATTCTGTATAGAGTAGTGTTGACCTGAACAACGTTCCTATGAAGTTCAGGATATATCACTAGGAGAATCAAGCAATGAGAAGCAAGAGGCTTGATTGCTGTCTAGTGGCTTCCTTGTTAATGGGGTTGTTAATTTACTTTTAAGATTAAGCCAAATGTTTAAATTTCAGAATAAAACCAGGAGTGAAATGTGAAACACCAAATACAACTGATTCATGAACCAAAACAGGATCGCATTCCTCTACATCCATCAGGCCAAGTTGAACATTCTCAGTCTAAGGAAATGCAATGACATGAATCCAGAAACATTAGCTCCACTGATTGATAGTCAGAGGCTCTCAATTTGAAGAGACATTGGACAAAGGATCCTTTAGTGTGCCTTTTAACTTACCTGTGCATTCTGATGGGAATATCTGACTGTGATGCCATGGTTCCAATATCTTGGTTTCATGTGTCTACATTTTAATTTCCAGGAATGTTATGCCCAAGATTGTAAGGGCAACCTGTTTATCCTGAGAGCGTGTGATGAGAACCTCTCCCTCCGTGGACCTGTTCACAGCAAGGCTGAGAAAGACATTGAGACACCAAATTTGGTTTTAAACACCATGCATGTAACATTTATTGAATCACACAAGTAACACAAACATTGATTATCAAGAGCTCTTTCACTCACACATTCATACAATACTCACACACACTTTCCTTCCGCCGAACATTGATCAGTTGTTCTCGAAGGCTGGGGATGACACCGTTGCCGCGGTAGATGCCAACAAAATGGAGGTGAAAGTCCAGGGTCTTTATACTTTTTCTTCTCTCTGGCTTTTGGCTGCTGAAGTCTTGCAATATTGCAGCCCATTACTCAACTTCTTCTTTTGGGAAGACAGACAGGTTGTTCAGATCAGTCCGTGTTCAAAGCAACTCGTTCTGTTCAAAGTCCTCCATTGTCCTGTCAGTTCCTCATCATGGCGACTCAGGAGATAAGGTTCTTCCCGGTCATAGTTCGTCACACCTGGACGGCACCCCGCTTCAGCTTCCAAGTTTTCAGACTTTCCTTGCCTCGGTTGCCAAATACTTTCGTCACATCAATGCTCTGCGTGGAACCATCTTGTTTGGTCCTTTAGCTATGTTTAAAGCACAATTCCTTGGTTCTTCGGTTCTTCAGCTCTGGGTTTAAGTCAGAACTCACTCATTCGTCTTACAGGAATGCCTCACAGTAATGATAGATCAAAATGTTATGGAACATTAAAAGAAATGTCAGATCTAGCCAATGTATAAGACCAAGGGAAAGAGTATTTTGGAAGGCAGGAGTTCATCCTGGACATACAGTCGGCCCTTCTTATACAAAGATTTTTCATACACAGATTCAAGCATCCATGGTTAGAAAATATTCCAAAAAAAGTATAAATTTGAAATATCAAACCTTGATTTTACATTTTTAATAAGGGACACCAATTTGCTGTGTCATAATATTTAATGGTACTTGAACATACACAAATTTTGTTATCCATGGGGAATCTTGGAACCAAACACCAGCGTATAACAAGGGTCCACTGTAATAGCCAAATGGATGCAGAGATAACAAGGCAAACAATGCAAAGACCCACAGTGGGAGGGAAAAAACTTTCCATAGACAGCAAGAGGGAATGTCTCATGATCTTAGTTATCTCTACAATAATGCACATAGCATGGGAAATAAACAAGATGAGCTTGAACTCCTAGCACAGCAAACCAAATACGATATAATAGGCATCACTGAAACTTGGTGAGATGAGCCTTATGACTAGAATGTAGTAATAGAACGGTATAATCTTTTAAAGAGAATTAAGACAAACAGGAAAGGAGAAGGTAGTAGCATTATCTGTCAGGGATGTCTGCACCTGTGAAAAGATCCAGGACGTAAATCCTGGAAACCAGGTAGAGGGCATCTGGATAAAAATCAAAGGGGAAAGAACAGTGGCGTTCCCGGCCAGGGTGTCACCTGTTGTGGGGCGTGAGGCTTCCAGGAAGAGAAGTGTATGAAGATTGGGCCAAAAGAGCAGCCATCGCCCACAAGCCTTCCAAGCCCATGGAGGACTGCTCTCTGAGTCCTGCATGGACTTGGAAGGCAGCCTTTCCCTCTCCACCCTCCCCCACCATGCCTTCTGAGTTCATGCTGGACTTGGAAAACAGTCCTTTTCTCTCTCCCTCCCCATGTCTTTCAAGCTGGACTAGGAAGGCAACTGGGGGAAGCAGAGAGGAAGCCCTGGACAGAATAGCCAGGAAGGATGCACATGCACCCTGCCTGCCCCAAGGGAGGGCCCAACTTATAATTTTTCTTTTCAAAAAATCACATGTGATTGTTTTGCATACAAAATAGTGTTTTCTATGTATTTCAACACAGCAAAATTATTTTCTACAAAGAAAATGATGTTTTCTGCATAGAAAATTAGTTTTCTATGCAAAACAACCATGTGCACATTTTGCACATAATACATCCCAAATGGCAAATAGGATTTTAAAATGCCATGGCTTCAAATATATGTTCACAATGAGAAGACAACTAATAAAATTATGGTTTGCTTATTCCGGGAAGTAAATTAGTAAAGAATTGCATCCCTAGATAGATCTAGGAGTAATTACTGGAGAATATCAAATATCAAGCTCTTACTATGCTGTGAGTGCATCTGTACATTTTTACAAATTCTTTAGGAATCTGAATCAAACCATCTTACTATTAAGTTCAAAAATACATTTGTTCCCAATGAGGATTACAGCATACCTGCCATCCTTGTAGCTGTTAAAGATGGGAAGTCAATCAGAGAGGGGGAAAGTGGTAGAAACTCTAATTTAGAAGCACTGATATGATTAAATGCACAGAGATTCAAACTCTGGTTCATAAGACCTAAGTAGTCAAAACCCTTGGCCTGTATGGACAAATGCCTTCCTTTTTTTTTCTCAGCCTTATTCAGTTTTTCAAAACTCGAGTTCTTCCTATCCATGTTATAAGTTTGCAAATTTTAGAAAGTTCTTATTAAAAAATGAATCAAGTGAAATCATCTTCCATCCTTGAAACTACATAATTCCTCTCTAAGCCATCATCAAGAATGATGAAGAACAAGATGATAGGAAGTAGATTCCATGGTGTGTCAGTAACTGGTGAACTGAGCTTCAATCCATTTCATTTTTGGAATATAAATATTGGTTAAAATACCACTTCTCGATTAAATAATGAAACAGATTCCCCACTGTGTGATTCTGACAGACTTTCTCCTGAAGCTAAGATACTCACATGAGGATGTTGCAAAAAGCTTTCTCCTATCATTCATTCTCCCTCCCTCCATCTCTCTCTCTCTCTCTCTCTCTGTATAATTCTGCAATATTCCATGTTCATTTTCATTCCTTCCGTATGGATTGTCCCCACATTTTCCCCCATTTGTGTTTAAATTATGTTCCAATGCTGGAATGATTTCATTTAAATGCCTTATACATATTACTCAGATATAAAGACATTTTCATCTCAGGTGGTAATATCACTCTCTTTAGAAGTCTCATAAGGAGTGAAAGAAAAATAATAAAGAGATTCCAGCTCAACATCTCTTTCTCTGTATAAAGGTTTTCATTTAAGAAATCCATCATATTAATACTCTCTTATATTTATCTATTCTTTACTCTGACAATTACCAATGTGGTGACATTTGAAGGCTAAATATAACCTACTTGTGATTAAATTTAGTCTGGGTGTCTAAAAAGAACGGTAACCCTTTAATAAAAATTTTTTTAGAAGATTCTCTTCTTTCCTGATGTACAAGATTAAGTCCTCAAATGCTAAATATCAGTGGGAAATTGTCAGAAATAAACAACAAAAAAGGACAAAAGGATTATAAAAAATGATTTTTAAAAATAATTTCTGAGTTTTGTGGGATTCAAGGTTCACTTTTTCAGTGAAATGTAACTTTTAATCAAATCAATACTAACTCCCCTCCCAAGGATGTTTCTACACATAACCATTCCAAACCCCCTTTCAATCATTATATCCACTTATTTTAATAGATAACATGCTGATTTACACTAGTGTGTGCCCTTAGAAATCAAATGTTTTATGCACATATCTTGTATTTGAACATGTACTGAGTTCAGGAGTAGCTGTGTTGCCCATATAACAAAGTGCAATATCAGCCAAAACAATGATACCTTTATTGAGCCAACCAAAATGCATAATATACACGTTGCAAACTTTCAAAGCTCCACTAGTTTCTTCATCAGGCCAAAGTGTTAAAAATCATACAGGAGACAGGGAAAGAAAGGCCATGACGTTAGTCGTAGGCCTGCATTTTGTCAAGATGGTTGTTGTCCTCAGTTCAGATGGTATGGAGGTATATTCATGCAAGATATCTGGCCATGCAAGTACTGGGAGAATCCTAAGGTCCAGGAAATAAACGTTAAATTCATCCATACATAATATACGCCATAAAAACAAGTAATTCTTGATCACTGTTGAACATACTCAGGTCATTATGTGTTTGTGCACTGATTTCTGAATTCCACACATGATAATCCTTCGTCTGTAATAATTAGAGCATAGATCTTACATTACAGATTACATTACAGATTTCCAGAGAAGAATTTAGTTTGGTCCCACCACCACCACAAGCTCACTTGGTGAGGACACAAGAGAGAACCTTCTCAGTGGCTGCTCCCACCCACCAGAACTCCCTTCTGTGTGAAGCTAGGATGGCCCCTTCCCTGCTTTCCTTTCACTGACTGGCGAAGACATCTTTGTTTAAGCAGATTTTTAATGGTTAGGCAGAGAAAGTTATAACAACTACTACTACGAGAACAGCTCATTGCAGCTCTTCCCCTTATGCCATACGTGCCCCCTCCCCAGTTTCCTGATTTTATACATGAATAATGGGTTGTTGTCCCTCCCCCAGTTTGATTCTATCCTTGCTGGGTGGCTGATAGGTAAATAGGAACACTTGGTAATGAAGGTGATTACTACTATTGTCCTTGACTTCTGTGACTTTGCATGCCTAATAATAAAGCCAGTCCTGATGCATAACTATAGATGCCAGTAGCTAAGATACTTATCACATTCTAATATGAACAAGAAAGAATCACCAGTCTCACAGTTATAGCACTACATCATTATAGCACTTTGATACTTCTTTTTAACTGCCATAGGTTCTAACCCTTGGAAGCATTGGGTCTGTAGCCTGGTGAGGCATTAGGATTCTCAGATAAAGGATTTTAAATGTTTTATTAAAATACTCACCCCATATGATGCAGCTTTGGATTTCATAGGATGGGGCAATGGGATTAAAGTGACATCTAACAGCTATGATTGTTGACAGTGGCAGAGTCCCAGGATAGGGCCTTGTAGATGAAGGGACAGCCCTGTGCAGGCATGATCAAACTGGACCATCAGTGGTTGGAACATAGGCTCAGAATATGAAGATGTTTAGCTTTGATCTCTGTGGTGTCTCTGAGTGTACATTTTAACTAAATTAAATGTGGACAACTGTACTGTGTGCAGATACCATTTTCCCCTCATCAATCCCCATCTCCAATTGTAGAAACTGACATATTGGTAGCATATGACACCACATCACTGCTAGTTCCTTTTATGACCAGTCTGTGCCCCAAACAGATTTTTTCCCCCTATAGATTATAGGGAGAGATGAGCATGAGAGAAGGCCAACTACCATGCATTTGAGTGTGTTGTGTGTGTATTTGGTGAATTCAGCCAGCAAAATTTCAGTCTAAGGATTTGGGAGGGAGGTGTCATAAAGCTTTGTAGCCTGCAAAAGTAGGTCTCAGGGGCCATAAGTATCCCACAGACTGCATTTTCTCCACCTTGATACAAATGAATGGTCAAGCTTGGGGATAAAATGCAGTACCACAACATGTGTACATCTCCATCCTTATTGAGAAATATTTTGGTAGCTATGGCCCCATACAGACAGGCCAAAATAAAGCTGCTTCGGGTCACTTTAGAGATATGCTGTTTAAATGACACACGCATCTTAAGAGGCCAGAAGCTGCTCCAAAGTTGCACTCAAGTCCTTAGGACTGGATCATGGTTTTGGCACGGCTTCCAGGCTCTTCGGAGGTATGGATCATTTAAACAGCATACCTCCAAAGTGACCCAAAGCAGCTTTATTTTGGTCTGTCTGTATGGGGCCTATATGACTTTAGATATTGTTATTTTTGCTGTATAAAAATTTTGAGTAAACAAGCCCTTCCCTAAGGAATATTTGGCATAAAGAATTATTTGGATTCTTAAAGTGTCATGAGCACTTCAGATGAAATGTCATACTTTCTTATTTCTCAGAAATTTCAAGTATTATAATTCAGCTCTTTCTAGGGAAAAACCAAAACATAACATGGAAGAATCTCCCTGCTAGTCTACATACTGCTTTATTGGGATTCAATAATAAACAAATTAGGAGTAAAATTAAAATGTCATTTGTAAAAAGTGAGGATTTACTGCCCTAAATTATGTGACAATTAATGTGGAAGGGAGCTATTCTGTCATGCATTAGAATTCAGCTGTAATAAGAAAGAATTCAGAGAGTTTCAGAGCTATGTGTGAAGAATAAAGCAAGAAAAAAGAAAGTCATAAATGATAAGATTTGGAGATGGAGGAATCATGGTTTTAATCTTCCATATTCAAACATACAGGTCAAGTTTGCTTGTGGGGATGAACCAGTATACTGGTTCATGCTGGATGATAGAGGCCAAACAGCTGTGGTTTGTTTACTGTGGTATTAACCTTGCAGGAGCTGGCTTTTTGGCTTGTTCTTTTTCTCTGACACTGTTCTGAATTTTAAGGTGGTACATGACTCCTTTATTATTCTGCAAACAATTCATTTTGATTCTTTAAAAAATCAGAGGAGAAACAGAAACTCTTTCCCAATTGTGCTTTGTATTACCCAGCTTAGCAAATATATAGCAAACCTAGCCCTGAAGATAGCATCAACATTTTGGCTAAAGACAGTACCAAACAATTGTTGAATTTTATTTTGTCAAAAGGAGTGGAAAAAGCATATTTTCTCTCTCTCAAAGTCATTTAGAGAAGCCTACGAACATGCACCGCAAAAGATAGACTAACCCACTTATGGCTGCATAATTCCTCCTCTGTTGCATTTAAAGACACTTGCAGTGCTATTTTACACATGTCTATCAGAAGTCATTCCTAGTGTTTTTGACATTCACTAGTTTCTGTTATATGTCTTATTTATGTCCCTTTCAAGATTAAGGAGAAAGAATTAGTAAAGAATCAGTTTCTTTGTGCTCTGTTTCTTTGAAAGAGGTGTGGGAGAGGCTTGCCTCAAAACATTGTTCAGCCTGTTATCCCCAGGTCTGTTGGCAGAGGTTTCTGGGGCAGGGAGTGATTCAGGAACTCTTTTGTTCTTCCCTCTGGGGTCTGGGTTTCTACAGAAAAATGGAGCAATCCCAATGACTTTCTGACATTTGGAGGTATGACTCACTGACTGTGCTTCTCTAGAGTTATTAGAAACACTAGGGATTCAGAGGTTATTGGGGTTTTATTTTCCTTCTACCACCTCTTCCTCAAAATATTTTTCTTGTATAAAAATATTTCACCTTTAAATTCAGTGCACTTGAGATGAGAAGAAGGTGTTTGTAGGGGAAAGAAAACATCAATTGAGCTGAAACAAGTAAAATATGCTATCACTAATTCTAGATTTCCCTCAGGGAAATAAGAGTCCACTGAATAATTTTTCAAAAAGGTAAAATTTTACTAACAGTGAACTGAAATGTCAGGAAATCAGTTTAATTCCTTACAAGAACAGCAAGGCTTGGATCCTCTGTTTCTTTCTATTGGCACAAGTGCCCTATGAGCAGAGTTCTAGTCATGAGATATTCTTATTGGTACACTTCTTTGTAACATTCCTGTTCTTCTACAGCTTTTTGAATCAGGAACAAAGTTTCGCCTGGCTGTGTACCTACTAATGATCTATATCACAGCAAGAAGTGACAAGATCCCTTATGTGTGCTCTTCCTTTTCAACACTCCAAATGGCTTGTTCACTCTGTTGCATAAGAAGGAACAGTACATGTCACTGTCTAGTTGCTCACTGGCACTCTGTTTGGCAAGGAAGCAAGTGGTAACAATTGTAAGAAAAAGGAGAAACAACAGCAGCTGGCAACTATACAGATGAGAAGGTAAATCCATAGAGCATGGGGAAGTGATGGTTCCTTTCCCCAAGAGGCCTCTGCAATTTGAAGTTGATACTGCCTTGTGGCCCCCAATTTGCTTTGAAAACCTTGGAGATCCCATGGAGATGAATATTGGAAATGGGGGTGAAAGGGAGTTGGCAAAAGTTGCCTGCTGCAAGTAGGGCCATCCTCTAGAATGCAAGTCCTTCCATTGCTGGAAGAGAACTGAGGATCCTGGCTCATCTTTCTAAACTTCGGAATGGGAGAATCTCTCAGATTCCACTCCATCCCATGGCACTCCACTATATTCTGTTATTCCACTGGAATACAAACTAATAATAAACAGAAGAACAATTTAACCAATGGTTTTCTGAAGTGTCAAAAAAAAAAACTTTGAGGACAAGAATCCTAGATAGGTGATAATCTATGCAATTTGGGAATTATTCTGTACAAAAAGAGCAAGTTGGGTCCGCATGGTATTTTTTGCAGGAATTCTACAGGAAGGTTTCTGCAGGAAACTAGCTATTTTCCTACAAGAAACCTGTTTCTGTGCAGACAATGCTTTCTGTGAAAAAGAAAACTACATTTTTAAAATCACACAATAGTCCCCCCAAAATTAATAGAGTTCAAAAATTTCAGTTTTCAATTCATTTATTTATTTTGCAGCAAACAGGAAGATGCCAGCCACAGATGCTGGTGAAATGTTAGGAAGAAACTCTTCTAGAACATGGCCACACAGCCTGAAAAACAACCCACAAAAAACTATGTAAAAATATTTGTTTTTCTTTCTGAGAATGAAATTTGCATATATCCCTAATGCCAAATTATCTATGAATGGCCAGAATTCACCAAGACAGTTATAAATGTGTATCTCTAGGTTTGTATTCATGATCCCTATGTACTCTCTTGGTTAGCAGTTATGTAGGGACTGTGATGATCCCCAAGCTCCACTTATAGGACAACAGTCATTGCAGTTAGTACAGGCCTATTCTCTTGTCAATCAGGAAGCAGCTAACTGACAGTATCACCCTTGTTGTGAGGGGAGATTGTGATAGGGACCCTGTTTCTGGCTGTCACACAAGAGACTGCACACACAGGAGATAGTGGGAACATCAGTTGTCCACTTCCTAAACAACAGGAGCACAGATCCCCATCGATCATAGCAGCTGCTGCCCAGTAAGCAGGGATTGGGAAGTTCAGACTGGGAGACATTATCTAGCAATGTAACTAAGGTGGTGATTAGTGAATTCCAGCCAACTTTTTTAAGCTTTGTGTTTGTTTTACTGCATTCACAATTCTGAAATCCTGTGTCCAACCTCATCTACTCTTCTTCCTCTTCCAATTACCCCAGTGCTTTCACTGAAGTTTATTTCTGTTGTATTTTTGGCATATTAAATCACAAGGTTTTTAATGAGATGATGATGGTGGTGATGGTGATGGAAATGTCATGAGCCATTTTGGGAAATTCTGTCAAAAAGCAAGTTTTTAACATGTGTGTGTGTGTGTGTGTGTGTGTGTATTAAAAGAAACCATGTAAAAATAAATTTATTTTCAGT
Organism: Sceloporus undulatus; assembly: GCF_019175285.1. Lineage (NCBI taxonomy): Eukaryota > Metazoa > Chordata > Lepidosauria > Squamata > Phrynosomatidae > Sceloporus > Sceloporus undulatus. Next base: position 157,995,532 of record NC_056524.1, read on the forward strand.
GGGAAAAGGATGGATCTTTCTTTGGACCATAAAACAAAATGGAGTCCTGGGTGATTTATACTTAATTGGAACAAGTTCAGCTTCTCAGAACAACAAGGTATCAGAAGCAATGTAGTTACTTGCTTTAACGACAAAGGTGATGTAAAAGCATACCGCAAGCACCTGAGAGATTGAAGTTTGTATAAATAAAGAATAAATCAAGTTCTGAAGGTTAATGCACCCTTTCAATAAGCTGAGAGAGTCTGGGTGATCTCTTCTCTTTGGATTTGCTGGGATGGTGACATCTCACCATTACAATGATGGATAAGCAGATGAAGGGAGTAATCATCCATGTAAATGTGTCTGACATCAACATGAAGTGAGAAAGAAGAGGCAAAGCAAGCTTCTGAATCCAATCAAAACCAAATAAGATGCCAACGTAAGTTCATTTTTCAATACCAAAGCACTAAGAATTTAAACTGTAAATGTTACACATATAACAAACTTTCCCCCAGTAAAGAAGAGGGGGAGGTTTTTGACTGTGCTTTTGCTTCATGTGTGGATGATATAAGGATTTTTCAAGTGTTTCAAACTTTGCCAGCCTTTCTATCTCCACTCCTCTAATTAAATTAGTGGAAAAGGAATTAGTTTACAGGGGGAATTAAATAAAAAAAAACATTTCAGGGAAATACTTGAGGATTTGCTGTCTTATTATAGTGGCTGTGGTATGTGTTTGATTGTTCTGCCTTTCATTGTACAATAGGCTCTATAATGGTCTACTGCCTCTTGGAAAGTTACTTTTAGGAAGAAGGGTGGTGGAGTCAAGCAGACAGGCAAAATAGAGTGATCTGGAGCTGCTCCAGCTATGATCATTACAGAACCACAGCAACTGGACACCATGGTCCTGAGGCCAGCCACTGTTGCAGTCCCAAGTGAACCACCAGCAAGGACTGGCTTTTTGCCACTCCTTTTGCAGCCAGGTTTGGGCTGCATTAGGTGGCCTCGGCATGGCTTCTGGGTAGCTTGGGCCCCTCAAAGTGCTCAGAAGGCATTTTATTTTGCCCATCTGTTTTGGGCCTATAAAGCTGATAAACTATCCATAACTGATATGTAGAGTTATTTATATGTAGCTTCAGCATAGCATGACAGCCATTCATCTAATAGTAAGTTCCCTGGCTCTGAGTTTTCCAGGCTTCCTGGACTTTAATTAAAGGTCAGAGGAATAAATCTTGAGATAATTTTATTTCTTTTATTTATATCGCATCAAGGGAGCAAAGGTGGCTTACAAAGTTGAAAATAACAGTCTGGCTAGAAATATATTATTATAAAAACTGAAACAAACATCAGTACTATTTAACATACATAGTTAAAATTAGTTTTAAAATACATTTAAATATTTATTAAAAACATGACAAAAATAGGTTATGACCTATTCTTTGAACACTACTCTGCCATATGATTAAAATCAGTCAAAGAATAGGTTATAAGCTGACAGTGGAAAAAGAGAAGAGAGGGAGGTAACTGAACCTCCCATTGGAGAGAGTTCCTCACCAACAATGTCTGTGAAAGTGGTGAGACCTAGAGAAATTAGCTTACTTGCTGTTCACCGCTATGATCTTTGGAACAGCGGTATATAAATAAAACAAATAATAAATAATAATAGAGAAATCCCTCCTTTGAAGATCCCAGAACACAGGCTGGCTCCTATGGAAAGGTATAGTATTTTAGGCCTGGTACACACAGGCCAAAAGCGGCATGGCGCCGTCAATACTAGGATTTGGGAGTGTGCAGCAAACTCACGCTCCTGAACCCTAGTACATATGGGTGGCGCCATCTTGGCATAGTGTGCATACGTGATGTGTCTTGTGCGATGTGTCCAAATGGCGCGTCACACAAGACACATCACAGCGATGTCCCAGGGTGCAAATGGTGCCTTGGCAGCGTCACTGGAAAGGAGCTACATTTTGTAGTTTTTTTTTCCAGCAAATCATTGACGTGGCTATGCAGTTGCCACTGCAATGATTCGGAGGAGAAATGGACGGCCTCTGGCCACCTCTTTCTCTTAATCTGTACTGGACCTTAGATAGTTTGAACCTAGGTTGTTTAATATTTTAAAGGTCATAACCAACAATTTTAATTCTGTATGTAAAAGGACTGGGAACAAGATAACTCCTCCCACACGGCTTCTTCAGATCAGGAAGCATAGACACCCAAGAGAATTGATGAATTAATATGTTACAAACTTTTTTAAAAAGCAGCACCCTCGGCTGACACACAGTATTTGTATTCTCAAAGCCATGACCAAAAGAAACTGAATCTAAAATTTCTCTGCAAATGAGGCAAAAAAACAACAACAAAAAACAAAAAAAAAACAAACCCTGAAGCCCCTCTTGTGGGTGAAGAATTTTGGGGTAAAGCTTTGGAGGGAAGATATTGGTGAAACGCTAGTTGAATTTTAATGCCGATAATTTATACAAGACAGAGAAATGTCCTTGTAGCAAACTGAGCAGTTACCTTGCTCCACTTGTTGCATGCAGTTTTGGGAATGTTATCCAAAGAATTCTGAAAGAAGCAAAAAAAAAAAAGCAAACAAAAACCACGTGCAACTGAAAAAAAATCTGAGTGAGGTTTCATTATACATGCCCATGCCTGGGACCCACAGCTCATAGTTACAGTGCCTCATGATAATTCTCTAGGTGTCTTATGTCTCACAGCCAGAACTGGATGTTCAGTTTGGAGTTCAGAGCTGGCAAAAATTCCTACAGTCAATTGTCAAAAATCATTTAAAACAAAAGGGAAGCAGCTTGGCTGAAATTCCTTCCCCCAATATGTTAATGTGCTAATTAGAGTAGACCTTTCCTGCCTTCATTTGGAATGATAAAGTCTGCATAGAGTGTAGCTCAGTTTATATAAGCTACTTATAATATAACACAAACTTGGGGAGGGGGAGGTTGTCATATTGCTACAGTATCTTGGTTACTTCAATAGCATGAAAGGTCTTTCCAGAAGGACCTCAACAAATTCCAACAGCAAGTGCTAACAGCATTCTCATGATTCTTTCATACAATATGCATTCATGATGGAGTTCAACAAGGTTTGAGTATTTTCATACAATGTAAAGCCACAATGTAGGTCAGCATGGTTGGTATGTAGTGAAGAGACCATGTAACTCTGCTGCTGGCTACTTTTTCACATGCCTGAGTATCAGCCTTATCTCATTTCAAAAGAAAGATGAAAGATATGAGACAGAAGCTGCTTCTGGCTTATCTTTTCACATGTATAAAGCACTTTTGTTTTACTGCTGAGGGAGATGAAGGTAAACACATGGCTTTTGCCCTGCTGGAAAAATTTTGTTCTTGTTTGCACATTCTGTGCATTTTAAAGACTGTATATTTTGTTTGCATGTATCCTTCACCCCAGTGTCTAAAACTGGAGTGGTTAACATGGGGCTGTCCAGATAATCTTGAACTAAAAATCCCAGGATCCCACAGTGCTAACATTCCACAGCCCAGACCTAGAGCATATAGTGAATATAGTGGTTCTGTCCTTCCTATATGAATTGTTCATATCTTTAAATCTTTTTTCACATGTGGCTGCAGCAGCCTGACAATGTGCAGATACCAGCATAAATTGCATCTGCCTCTGCAGTCAGGGAATGTGGAGTCATTATAAATATAGAACAGAGTTCCTATAGCTGTAATAGTTAGCATTACCAGGACTATAAAGACATACTGTAAAGTTATGTCAGGGAGTACCATAGTTTTTCTCTACCTCCTGAAACTCATGTTTTAGCAGCTGCAGGCTCCTCCTTCCAACATCACTTTTCCCTGGGTGGTAGAAAGTGGTCTAGGATGGTAGTATTTCTGTAGTTGGACTCAAGCAGTATGAGACTGAAGGTGTGGTGCTCAAAGGAGTTGCCCACTTTGCCACTGCTGTCCTGCCCTGATTTCAACTTCCCAATATATAGCCATGTTGTGGGGGGGAGTTATCAGCTAAAAAGTGGGCTGAGGTGTAAGGGGGGAGATGCATCACATTTCCACCTGACAGACATTTATGGGACCTCTTCCTCTTTCAGGACCTGCTAGCAATTTATGTTCCATGAGCCCCATCCCATATTCCATCTGACAATCCTAGGACTCATGCAGCCAAAATAAATCTACCACGGAGAATCCGTCACACATCCCAATGTATAGTACACTAAAGAATCACAATGGTAGCCTCCCATGATGCAATAGATCAATGACCAAGACAATTTCCCAGAATATAAATGAGTACTGTTTTAATTTATTTGTCAAAGTGCAAGCTGTTTTTAATAGATATTTTTGCCTCTTACTACTGTATTTAAAATTCGATTAGGAGGAAGAACCATGCCAGTAACATGCTGAGATTTATATATAGAATTTGAATTGACTCATGAGATGTTTTACAAAGAAAACAAATATGTATGAAAATCCATTCAGTGAAAGACAATGCATCCATTACAGGAATGCCATATCAACACTAGCATTCTGTATGTTTCACATATAAAGCACACCCACTTGGATACCAGTGATACATTGTGACTTAAATACTTTGACCTCAGAACAATTAGGATATCACTTCACATGGACACACTTGGCATCTTGTATTTGAAATGCAATTTGACTGTTGATACCAATCTGTCACATTTAAAAGTTGGTATAAAATGAGATGAGATGAGCTGAGGTATTGCCACAGACGAATTTTTAGTTGGTACTGCAGCCTTTCTCCACTTTTGTTTTCTGTTGTGTACAGAAATCTCCTTTGTACATGCAAACTCCACTTCTACCATACATTGCAGAAATGTTCCATGTTTATGATTTCCTTGAGCTCCCTAGTTTATACAACATGGTGTCAAGTGTGTTTGGTTTCTATAAGATGGTTGTGTGCCATCTTAATTAGGAATAAACAAGAAATTAATTTAAAGTAAGGCATGTTTCCACAAAATGTATACTACTCATCACCTTCGACTCTATTAACAAATGCATGCTTACACGTTTTAGTTTCCTAACATTGGGGGGAAATTGTGGATATCAACTTTTTATTTTATTTTATTTTTTCACATTAAACAGAAGCAATTATACACAAATGAGAATGTGCATGTTTCAAATGGAAACAGATACACTTTAGTTAATGGAGCAAATCTATAAAATTCATACGTTGGAGAAAGGTTGTACAAAAAGCTATGTTGAAACAGGGGCATGTTACAGACCGCTTGCAGCATCCGGGAGCCGCAGTGGCTAAACCGCGGGGCTCCCGGACGCTCCGAGGAAGGAGCACAGAAATTGCGCTCCTTCTTGGGCCCCAGAAGTGGCACCACAAAGCGCAAGGCGCGCTTTCACGGCATCACTTCTGCTGCGCCACGTCTGGACACTATGCGTCCAAGACGTCAAAATGGCGGCGGCCGAGTGGAACGGCCGCCGCCATTTGTTATGGGCACAGTCCATAACAGGAGTAGGGACGTCTAGAAGAGACACCCCTTTTTTAAACTGGGACGTCCTAAGGACATCCCAAATGGCAGTCTGTAACCCGCCATAGTCATCATATTTGATGGAGGAGGGTACATTTTATCAGAGCATGGAAGTCTAGAGAGGTTTACTTTTGTCTATAAACCTTCTGTCGAAAAACAGATGATATAGTGAATATTTGTGAAAGTCTTTACAGAAATATACTTCCTCATACACACACACACACACACACATCTATTGCCAATTCTAAAGGGTTCTGGAACCAATGGAAAACAATGTTACAATAATCACAAGACTATAACAACCATATTAGATCAAAACAAAGGCCTATCTAGTCCAACTTGGGTATCATGGTTTTATTGTGGTTTTAATTTTTGTAATTTTATATTGTTTTTATGTGAAGGGATCTTGGGTCCCTTCTAGGAGAAAGGCATTATAAAAGTAAACAAACAAACATTTTGTTCACACAATAGCCAATTGGTAGCAAAAAGGAGATCCTGACAAAAGGATGTGAGCACAATTGCACTCTCCAGTAACTGATAAATAGAGGCATACTGCTTCTGATACTGGAAGTGATAAATTGCCATCTTGACTAGCAGTCATTGATGGCTCCATCCTCCATGAATTTATTCAGTCCTCTTTTAAAGACATCCAACTTGGCAGCCATAATTGCATCTAGTGATAGTGAATTTCACAGCTGTCTGAAGAAGTACTTACTTTTATTTGTCCTGAATCTCCTGCCATTTAACATCAGTGGATATCCTTGGGTTCTAATATTATGGAAATGAGAGAAAACTCTTTCCAAATCTAATTAATGCATACCACACATCATTTTTATATCTCTATTTTTCTCCCCCTTTTTTTGTAAAACAAAAAGCACTGAATGTTGTAATCTTTCCTCATAATGAAGGGTCCATAAGATCCAGTTGTTGTATCACCTCATTTGTAAGAGATCCTGACAAAAGAAATCCTGGGCTGATCTGTGAATGTGCTAGCATTCGATCCGAAGGGAGAAGCGGGAGATATAAATAAAAAATTATTATTATTATTATTATTATTATTATTATTATTAGGGGCCTCTACTTCCCAAACTGGCGCTAAATGTGGTCCTTGCGGTGAAAAATGTTGCATGTCCCAGTTCACAGAATCCCCTAATCACCATTTCTCCACACAGCTTTTCTATGTCAGTAGTAAATATGCTGGACACTAGTGGTCTGTATTTTTACAAATATTTCAGAACAGCTTCAAGATGAAAAGAGACTACACAGAGAACTTCCATCACCGGTTGCACTTTTAATCTTCAAAGGATGTGCAAATATTAAAATGCAAACCATCATTACTTTTTTTTTTTACTTTCAGTTCTATGAATATTGCTCTTTCAAAGGACATTGAAATTTAGTGTAACTGTGAGAGTCCAATGACATGAGAGCTCAGAGAACAGAAAAGAAGGGCAAGAATCTTTTCAAAATATGCAGTGCAGCTTGACTCTGAGGCTGGAATCCTTATATACAATAAGTTGAGAAATTTATGCCCCAAAATTGACCCTAAAATCCTAAGTCGACTTATATATAGGTCAAGACACAAATACTAGTTAGAGAGCTCCTGAAACAAGCACTGCCTGATGTCCCACTGTTACTTTTCATGCCTTGAGACAAGTGTGTGTGTGTGTGTGTGTGTGTGTGTGTGAAAGTTTCTCAGTCCACTTCTGTCCCTTCCAGTCCAATTTGAAAGCCGCCTCTTCTCATCAAAAATCTCCCCTTTTCGCTCCACATCTGTCCCTTCCCAGTCCTATTTGAAAGCCTTCTCTTCCCATCAAAGAAACACTACTTTTAGTTCCACTCCCTGCCCCTTCCCAAACTGATTTGAAAACCTCCTCTTCCCATCAAAGAAACACCCCTTTTAGCTCTACTTCTGTCCTTTCCCAATCTGATGTTAAAGCCTTTTCTTGCCATCAAAGAAAAACTCCATTTGCTGACCAACTCAGGAAATGACAAGACCAGACACAGGGAACTGGGTTATAAAATGGGAATCTTTATTTAATTCAACCTATTAACCTTATTTCTAATGTTTCATCTAAGAAGAAAGAGGGTCAAGCACTGGCATAGCCAGATTTTAAGAGCGAAACATTAAAGATTCCTGGTCTGGATGGATAAATGCATAGTTTTTAATTTGTGTATTGTAAAGTTCCTTCCATCCTAAGCATAAAGAAATTTGCAAATGTTGGCAACATCTTATCAAAAGGAAGCTGAAACAAATTTTTCGCCCACTCACAGAAGAGGTCAGAGTAGAGAGAGTATAGATCTGTTTTTTGTTAAGTTCTTTGGCCCTTCATATTTGAAGAAATAAAGGATAAGCAAATTAATCTATTGGGGAATAACCAGAAGTCTGATATTCCTTATTCTGAACAAATTTTGCATGTGGTCTTTTTTGCATGGAAAATGTTGTTTTCTGCATGCCAAAATTTTGTACAGAAGACATCCCAAAACGTGAATAATCTTTAAAAACTCTACTTTCTCACAGTGGGGGGAAAAATGCTAAAATGAGCTATTACTCCAAACAAATTTGAAAAAAACTGTCTCCCTCAAGTGAAACTTGAGAAAGTGCTATGCAACAGAAACAGACTGAATCACCCGTTCTTACATGAAATCTGGGTAAATAAATTATATTGAACTTTGTGCCACACAAATTAAATTTCACTACTTTAAATGCACATTAAGGGTAGAACTTGAGGTTACAATTTGATGCAAGGTTGCAATTGAAAACAGCATACCTGTGTCAGTTTTGCCCTTGTGTGCCTGGAACATCTAAAAACATCACTTATATTGGGACATTATGTTGCTTGTTTCCTTGGTGACAGCCACCAATCATATAGAATTGGACTAGGGATTATATATATATATATATATTGATGATGGCACTATATAGCTAGACACATTTAAATTTTGTACGAGATAAGTAAACACTTTACTATGGTGCTGCAAATCTTGTGAAATCTGATTTTGTCATCATATATGGATAAGAAAGGTAAGGGAAATGGACTCGCAAATGACCACTTGTTGAGAAGATGTTTTGAATAAAAATCTAACCAAGATGGGAATTGTATCCTTTCTCTCACACTCTGTTGGTTGAAGATTAAGTGTGAAATAAAAAAAACTCCCAAGTAGATCAGTGTTTAAATAAGGCCAAGATTTTAATGACACTATTCATTTTCAGTATTTTTGACCATTATTTTCAATTCTTCAGTTTCAATTCTGTTCTTCAATTCTTTTTCATTTGATTCCTGCATAGAGAAAAAAGGACAAGAAATCCTATATGTGTGTGTGCACTCTACACTTCACACACAGGATTTCTTGTCCTTTTTTCTCTACACACACACTATTTACGCATAATTCTAAATAAACACTGGACTGACTATGTGACCAATGTAGCTGTCCTTGAGCAAGCAGGGACCACCAGCACTGAGGCCATGCTATTGAGGACTCAGCTGCGCTGGGCAGGACACATTTCTAGGATGAAGGACCATTGCCTTCCAAAAATAGTATTCTGTGGTGAACTTGCCATGGGTCAGCGTAAGAGGGGCGCTCCAAAGAAGAGATATAAGGACTCCCTGAAACAACATCTCAGGCTCGGCCAAATTGATCACCAACAATGGTCCGCCCTGGCCTCGCACTGGGAGGCATGGAGATGCACTATCCACATTGCTGCAGCCTTCTTTGAAAGCTCACACTGAACGAGTCTCGAAGAGAAACGACAACACAGAAAGAACCACAACCCGGAAACATCACCAAAGGAGACTTTCTGCTGTGCCTTCTGCAACCAAACTTGTTTATCTTGGATTGGCCTTTTTAGTCATCAACATGCTTGTAGAAAGTGCAGGATGAGTCCTTCCTGAATCTTCATTCACAAAATAAAGCCAGAGAGAGAGATATATATATCATAATATGAAATGCACATAATAAACAAAATAAATATGTTTTCCTTTTGCAACTATATTGGCTGCTCAAGTTTAATCTCTTATTTGATTTGTAGAAGTGTTTTCATTCCACTCTCACCTGCATTTTCTGTTGAACATAAACTTACTCAACAACTTATTCTTACATTTGTTTCCTTCACACCTCTCTCTCTCTCTCTCTCTCTCTCTCACACACACACACACACACACAGAGAGAGAGAGAGAGAGAGAGAGAGAGAAAGAGAGAGAGGTGTGTGTATGTGTACTGTATGGAGAAGCTTGCTGACTAATTCCTTTCACTGTGTTTATACCTTTACTCAGCTATTTTTAAAGCCCTGTATTTCACACTAAAGGGTTTTAAATTTTTTCCCCTTTCTACTCTGTCCCCTCTTGATTAGTTACATTTGCTTTGGTCTGGATATTTCCATTTGTTTCTTCTTTCTCTCTAAGGGTTATGAATTCTGCTGCCTAAAGGATATATTCATTTTGATCACAAAACTACGCTTGACTTCAGCAGCAGTGTATCCTGCCTGGAACTCATCATGGATTTGGGGGTGGCGGGGGGATGACCAGATGCAGTTGAATATGGTGGATAAATCACTTTACTTTGGAGATTTTCAGACAGCAGTAAAGTGGCTTACTCCCATCCTAAAGGTGTACTGATTATCACACCCCAAAATGCTTATCCCAGTCTTTTGCCATCCAAAAAGAGTAATTAAGCCATCATTGCATATTAATAGGAACCCCTGTTAATACCCAATGATGGTTCTATTTGTCTTTCTGGATGGCAAAAGGATAGGATAAGTGCACAGGGGTATGATAATCTTCCTCCTGATCATGCTATTAGCATGCTTTAAGGACGGGAGTTTGCTGTCATCAGATAATCTCCTTTCTTTTCTTTTCTTTTTTTAAAAAAAATATAAACAGTTTAAACCTATTCATTTTCATCTGAGTCTGGAATTACAGTTGTTGTCATTAATGCTAATACAGTGTACCCTTGTGATATGCTGGGGTTTGGTTCCAAGACACCCCCCCCCCCATGAATAACAAAATCCATGGATGCTCAAGTCCCATGAAATATAATGACATAGCAAAATGGTGTCCCATATAACAAATGGAAAACCAAGGTTTGATATTTGCAATTTATACTTTTTTTGGAACATTTTCAAACCGTGGATGCTTGAATCCATGTATAAAAAATCCATGTATAAAAAGGGCCAACTGTACCGTGTTATTGAATTGTGTGTGTGTGTGTGTATCCTTCCCTGTAGCTAAAAATCTTAGGGCAATGTCCAATAAAATCAATGTTACAAGTTTAAAACAATGTAAATGATACCATGATTTTAATGTGTTAAAACATACTAAACAATTCAATGAATTAAAAGATTCAATATATTTAACAAATTAAAAGAACACAAATAATTTTAAATAGTTCTAAATTAATTGAAATTATGCACAAGTGCAGATTTGTATAAAACTAATTAGGCTGCAGAAGCTTTAGTAAACAACTATATTTTTACTTGTCACCAGAATGACAGTAGTGGCCCCAGTTGGGCTTCTTAAGAGGGGGTTATACCAAAAAATGGGATTCTGCATCTCCTACATCTTCCCATAGTTGGCTGATGGGACACAGAGGCAGGCCCACCAGCTGACCTCAGACCTGTGTATATAGGGAGAGGTGCTCCTTCAAGTATGGAGGTCTCAGAATGTTTAGGGCTTAAATAATTTCCAGAACTTTGACTTCAGACTAGAAATGTATTGACAACCAGCAATATTTCTTTAAAAACAGTGTTACACAGATTCTGTATGATGTTCTGGTCAGCAGTTTTGCTCCGACATTTCGCACTAGATACAGTTTCTGAGTCTTCTCCAGGATAGCTCTACATAGAGTGCACTGTAGTAATCTAACAGAGAAGTTACTAGTGTATGGACTACTGTGGCTAAGATGTCCTTGTTCAAGCAAGGCTGTAGCTGGTGGACCACTTGAGAGCACTATGGCCCACATTTATCTGTACCTCCAGTGACAAAGATGGATCCAAGAATATTCCTAAATTACTTACCTACCACACAGGGGGAATGCAAAGACATCTGAGGAAGTAGCTGGAGGCCACTCCTTCTGGGCCGACTGCTTTTGGCTTAAGTCTCAAAGATGCTGCAAGATCCCTTTACATACTGATATTCCAGCCTAAAATGGCTATGTAGATTACCACATGAAGCTTCCCTCCTAATATAGTAGTAGACTTTTAAACAATAAACAAACAAAATAACCACTTCTTTTTGCATAACCACACAATTGTGAATTGACAACAGGTTGGAGATGAATTTTATTGCTCACTTTTCCATTCAGGATTCAGGATTCACTTATCTGCTATATGAGATTGAACACCCTCATGCATGTGTGGTATTGCTTGATGGAAAATCAGTCCAACAAACCATGTTTTTCTAGAGCTCCATTTTCCCTATGGGGGAAAAAGCTCCCCCTAGTGAAGCAAATTTTTATTTTTATTTTACTTCCCTAGATGGTTTGAATATTTTTTACATCATGGAAATGCATTTTGGTATATTGTTAACTTTACAGCTTTTTAAAGAGGGGGGGGGGGGGAGGCTTAGGGAAGGCTGCCACTTTTGAAAATTGAACTAAATACTTCTCTTCTCAAGACTGGAAGTAGAATTACTATGGATGTTCAGGGACAGAAAGAGGGAGAGAAGGAAATAGAGCCCACTCACACCAAGTGGGATCATCAATTGCTGAATTATCCTGGGATGACCTATCACACAATAGTAGGTTAACAGCTATTCATGGAATTTTCCCATCCATTAAACGTTGTAGCTGAAGCCACAAGGCTGCACAGTGGAAACCTGCCATTACTGTGAAATTCCTGCTTCTATCCCACTATTTAAGAGCTGTGTGATAATCTCCATAGTCTTTGAATTTCTACCATCTAGGATAGGTTATTTGCTAAACTCCTGGACATGAAAACCAATGATCCCCAGACCTCACATCTTATTGGAAATCAGCTTCTATTTATTGGCTCTCCTCCAGTCCATTACGGCATCTGGGCACTGTACAATGACATTTTCATGTATTCCCACAGCCTATCATATGGGCACCAAGGAACATTTAAGTGGGCCTCATAGTGCAGTCATGAAGTGGTGAACATACATATCTATATGTAAACAAGACAAAGTTACTGAAAAATCAACATGAGTGTATGCTAGAGTTCCTATGGGCTCATAGTTCTGAGAAGATGGCAGTATGCTTTGATACAAATCCTTAGCTCTTAAAAGAACTGCAGTTCCCAGGATGCCTTGATTGGAGACAGAGATGGGCAGATTTGGGAGCACATTGTACATGTGCTTTAGTTATTAACTGCTAGTAACAGCCAGGCTAAAGATAAGGAAGAAATCCCCTGTGTGATTTGTAGATAAAGAATTTGTGGATAAGAAATAAATCTTATATGTGGTTTCGTGGATAAGGATGAAATCCTCTGTGTCATTCTGTGCAAAAAATATGTTGCCAAGACAGACAAGGCTTTGACAACATGTACTTCATTCTTTTCCCCATGAAAGGGCTTTTGAAACTCCTCCTCCTTCTCCTCCTCCTTCTCCTTTTCCTTTTGTATGAGTCATTTGAGAAGCCTTCCTTATAGGCCAAAATTGGAACCTACAGTCTGTTCTTTCCTAACTCCTATTCACAGTGACACAGTTGTCAAAACAGTGCTTTTATGTGTTGGCAGCAATCCTAATATTTTCTGTGTCAATCATAAGTTTATTGCATGACATCGTTGCAGAGCCTTCCACATGCACACAAAAGAATTTCCCAGAAAATCATATATTGCACTGTGAAGGTAATGATAGTCAGCAAAATTTTGCTCCACAGTGCATACACGCCTCTTCAGTTTTATGTGTCTTTTTTATATAGTGAGTGGGTGACTAGCTTGACTTTATTATTCATGAGGAAAGATAGAGCATGCATTCTTATAGCGGCACCTCAGAATAATTGGTTTCATCCTCCGGTTGTAATTTCAACCCCTGCCCCCCGCCTCTACAGATATCAGAAAATAGAATATAACTGGTTATTTCTAGAGGCTTTATCCAACAGAATTGAGAAATACCATTGAATTAGGTGACTGATACCTTATCTCAAATCTATGGAATCTATTAACTGGTTGAAATTGTTGATGGGGGTGGACGAATCCTCTACCAAACTTGTGTGCAAAGGATAACAGCTTCAGACCACAGGCAAGTAGCTATCCTTTTATTTCAGCCAATATTAACATGGTATAGAAACAGTTGCAAATATCTTCAAACCATCACTCCCTTTAGCATTCTTTTCCTTCTCACAGAGTTGTTGCCAAAATTTGTTGCATCCACCATATTTTACTTTCATTTAAAACAAATGTTATTGACAATGTCATTTGGGCAGAAGGTTGTCTCAGCAAGGTGATTTTCTATTATTATTTTTTACTTTCTCCTATGTTTAAATGTGTTTTTTATTTGTTTGTTTGTTTGTTTGTTTTTGCTATTTCTGATTTAAACCAAGAAACTGAACTGGATTTCTCACCCATCTTTAGAAGTGGGTAAATCTGTCAGTTCGATTTTCTCTAAATTTTATATTTAGCCAATTTGTATAAATTTTGGTCAAAATGAAATAAAGTGATATTCCCACTCATTCCTAGTTGGAAGGAAAACCAAAGATGATTGCACAATTTCTGTACCCAGATCTTTCCCAAGAACAGTTATAAGCTTTTTCATTTAGGCTGCAAAGGATCAAAATCTTACCCAAGCTGCGAACTCATTGTGTGCTCATGGCTCAAAAAACAATCTCTCCATCCCTAATACAGAGGAAATAATACTTATTTAGTTTGCAAAATTATTGCAAAGATTACTGAGATAAAGTATGTGAAGCACTGTGAATACATAGGGAAAAAGGCTATGAAAATTAATGTTAGAATGTTTTAAGTTCAAATTTACTTCAATGTGCTTTCAGATGATTTGGACACTTTAAAAAAGTGAAACATTCCGGTTACCTCATAATCATATAAAATTAATTTGCAATGACTTCTTGACAACACTATATGGATAGGCTGAACATGTGTATCCCTCGTTCAGGGGCTTACAGAGTCTTGCTATCTTGACTTATCACATTTTTCAAGTTTTGCAGCCTGGTTCTTTCTCTCTCCAGTGAACAGCACCATAAAATTTTATAGCTGATTCACCCTTCTTACCACTAACACAAATCCTGCATATAGTCTTCATTTCTCCTTATTAGCTCTGGATTGTCTCCCTTTTCAAATTGTCCTGAAAGTTGAATGCTAAGAGAAAAACCTATAAGTGTAACAGTGTTCAAATGTATGCACATAGATGTATGCCTCTGAAAGTCTGATGTTTCTATTTCATTGGCGGGTTATAAACCGCCACTTTGCGGCGATCTGCTGCTGCTGCTGTTTGCTCCGTAAGGGAGCTGCTGCAGCCAAACCACGTGGCTCCGTTACGGAGCAAAAAAGAAGCTCCAAAATGGAGCTTCTTTAAGCGGCACCTCTGTGACGTCGCGACACGTTCGGACGCACAGTATCCGATATGTAAAGATGGCGCCGGCCATGTGGAACACCCGGTGCCATATTGTACGGACAGAGTCCGTATTAGAGCCAGGGGCATCTAGAAGAAACGCCCCTTTTTTAAAATGGGATGTCCTGCGGACATCCCAAGTGCCAGTCTGTAACCGGCCATTTTCTTTTATTTCTCAAGGAATAAGTAAGGATATTTTAGCATTTAGGGAAGTCAAATGCTACCACAACAATGTTATTTCTGGCTGTTTCTTGAACCTTAATTAAAAGACACTGCATATTTTTAAGGTATTGTTGTCACTACTAACCTTTATAAAGAGCAGTGCACTGATTTTACTGGTCTGAGGGAATAAAGCTCTTCCAGACACTATCTCTCTGCAGGACATTCCAGGCTGAAGGTTTGAAAAATGAGCAAGTAACCAAAATGATTCTAAGTAAAAATGAGTTAGAAGGACAAATTAATTTTGCAGCAGAAAAACAATTATTTCTTTATTTAAAGGCAGAAAAAGATAACAGGAGGAGAAACCAACAGAACAGTCTATACCCACACAAACTGTTTCTCAAAGTAAAAAAGGCATGAAAACAACACGGAAGCTAAAAGCGTTTCTGCTAACCAAACTAAAGTAGCTAGAGCTAAGCTTAAGGTACTACAGGCTAAAACATGCACATAGATTTCCCCACCCTTTGATGTGAAGAAGATCACTGGAGATTAGAGCAGTAGAATCAGGGAGGAAGATCTAAGGAGATTGTCACATACAAAATCAGCATCGATTGTCACATACAAAATCAGCATCGGGATAGACACGTGTTGCAACCATCAGTGATAGATCTTATTGCACTGCCCAATGCCCAGGCAGTAGGCAGCCCATATCCAAGCTGGGCTTCTCCAGCAACTTTTCAAAAACAAGATTTTCCATTCCTGAAAAGCTGATAGAGAAGCCCAGGTTGGATACAGGCTGCCTGCTGCTTGGGAAATGGGCAGTGCGATAAGATCCGTCACTGATGGTTACAACCCGTGTCTATCCTGATGTTGATTTTGTGTGCGATCATTTCCTGAGAGGGGGAAAGGTCAGAAAGAGAGGCTCAAGAGAGAGATTTTCCTTGTGTGTCTCTGTTTTCTAGGTCTTTCTAACTCAGGAACTGGTATCCTAAGAGTGAAGGGAACACTTCTGGGTGGAGCAAAACATGATCTCAACATGTACTTGCAAAAGGGCAGATGTGAAGTGCTCTTCAGATTCTGATAATGGCTCTTAAGTAGGCTGAGCAATAGAGGCAATGGACTGTGTACACCAGAGAAAAAACCAACCAGTGTATTTACCCTCTTTGAAATTCAGATAGCGTGGCCAACCTCTCTGAAGGCTGCAGGATACCTCACAATAGGGGGTAAACCAGTCTGAGCCAGTTAAGTGTTAAGCACCAATTGTTCACAATCAATTAAACCACTTTCCTTATCAGCAGGTGTGAAGAATGACAGAATGTTTGCAGTTTCTCTTTAGAACAAGGCATGATCTTTGGACAAGGTCCCAGGCCACCATCTGCCCTAGCTTGTCCATTATGAATTCTTCAGATTCTGGCAAAAGGCTGCTTCTGGCCATGCACATCCAAGTATAATATTCACATTTGTTGAGCATATATGTAACACTTCTTGTCACTCCTCTTATTTTTTTAAAGTTTTTCTCTAAACATTTAATGTATGCTGAATTCAGTGGCAGTTGGTCACTTCCATGTCAAAGAGTTTCTACATCCACTCTTGGTTTTAGTCCAATTTTCTTCAAAAGTTATCCAACTGGTTAAAGTTATTAGTGGAACAGGGTTCAGGATCTTAGGCAGGTCCTTTAAAAATCAAACTAAATTCCAAAGTAGATTCACCAACCCACAGATTACATAGATGGGAAGGCCGCTAGATGACAGTTATTAAAACTAAAGTATTAGGTAAGTACTAGGACCTGCCATGGTGCAGCAGCTTGAAGGCTGGACTGGTGTTCCCAAAGACCAGGATTCAAATCCCCATGGAAGCCCACTGGATGATCTTGAGCAAGTCACATTTTCTCAGCTTTAGAGGAAGAAAATGGCAAAACTTCACTGAATAAAACTCGCCAAGAAACCCTAGTATGGGCTAGCCTTAAATTGGAGTCAGCTTGAAGCTACATAACTACAATAAGGTCAGTATAATTTAAGTAAGGCCTGACACACACCAGCCAAAAGTGGTGTGCCGGCACCAAAACTAGGGTTTTAGAGCATGTGGCAACCACACAGTCCACATGGCTACCACCATCATGGTGCCACTACCATGCAACATCTGCACATCGCGACACATTGTGTACATCAAGAATGCACCAATGGCACACTCATGATATAAGCAACACACCACAAAAAGAACCCGGAAGAACTGGGTTCTTTTAACTGCAGAGGGACGCCATGTGGTTTGGTGACTGTGGCGTCCCTCTGCAGTTAAAATGGGCAACTCCAGCCTGCCATTTCGGGGTGGTCTGTACTGTGCCTAAGTTATGTATTTAAATATATTGCAGTGGTTCTCAAAGGTCTGGGGTGGACCCCTGGGCAGGAGAAAGAGTTGCTCAAATGAGGTACAAGACTTGGGGTCTCTGATCTCTCCTCCCCTCCTCTTCCCAGACTTTTCTATGTGTAAAATTTACAGATGCATTGGGTTAAATATTGAATTTACTTAAATAAAATTTACTTAAATATTTTAAAATAAAATGTTAAAATATGAATGTACATAAACGTACAAATGAAAATGAACATACTAGAGAAACAAAATATTTTTATTTATATACTACATCAGGTGGGAGGCATGACATCTGCATGTAGATGTAAAGGAGAGTCCCAAGAGTTAAAAGTTTGAGTACATTTGTCCATTCAAGGGTTTTGATAGTCCTTGTGATGATGCAGCCACAGAGCTATATATCAAGAAGTTGCCTGCTTAACAAAGTGATACAGAGATGCTTGTCTGCACAGTGCACGAATTCAGTGGCATCCCTGAATCAGCTAGGCAACTGTGCAACTTCCTGGCATTATGGTCTGCCAAGAGTGCGTGGGAAGACAGAGAACTGTCCCACATTGCCTTAGCAACCAGACAGCTTCCTGATTTTTCTGGCTCTAGTATGATTTTTTTTTGGGGGGGAGGATGCTGTGATCATGTTTTTGAACAAAGAGACACTAACGGAATAGGATAAGGGAGTGGATGCTGGAGCTGTGCTATACAATAGGAGGGAGAACAGAATTCCCAAATTCTCACCCTGCAGGCAAACCTGCGAAAACAAATGATTCATATTTCACCAACTTTAATGCTTAGCTTTACCCACAGTGTCAACCAGACTCCAGGAGTGGGATGCACAACAGGACTGGTTGTGTCAGGGAGGACTGTAAGTCCTCTTCAAACATTGTTCCTCAGGTTGGGAAGCTGGGAGTGAAGGAATTCATTTTGCAAACATTTAGTGATATTGCTTCAGCACATTATGTACGGAGCTTATTTATAGTTAAAATAACACTTTAGCAGTTTTCTTGCTGTTTGGCTGGTGAGTTTGATGATGGCAGGTTGCTTTGGCTTTAGTTTCCTTTTGTTGCTTTCTACTGCAGATTGGGGGTAGAATTCCTTGAAATAAATTTGTAACATGGTTTGTATTTAAATGCTTTGCACATTAGTTATACTTTGTAAACAATAAAACATAATCTGGAACTCCAAAACCTCAAATGTAGGAGACATTTGAAAGCTATGGACTGGAGAACATTCTCAACATGTCTACGGCTAAACAGCAAGTCTTTCTGACACCAGTGTTTATACTAAAACAGAATATAAATTTGGACATCTAACTTATATCTATACTCAGAATAAATGAAATAACCTTCACAATAAATCCACATTTATACTTATAAATAAATGTGCACATTGAAAAAAGGTTGAACATCAAGAGGTTCCTCAACAAAAACAATTTAGGCTCTTTCTTATTTTCGCCTTTCAATCACTAATTGTTCAAGAAGAATCTCAAAAGGCAGAAAAGCCAATTTATCTGTGTTGCTGTGGCAATATTTTAGAATGGATGATGTTCAGAGTGACTGCATTCATTTCCCTCCTCTCTTTTTCCCTCTTGTCTTTTTCACAAGAGACATCAGTTCTAGTACACCTGTTGTTGCCATAGAAACGTGAAAACACTAATCTGATATGATGGTTGCTCCCGACTCTGGATAGTTATACCTTGTTAGTGGTGTCTTCTCTTGGGTTTCTGGAACATGAGAGGGGTCTTCTATTCCAACAAAACACTTGAGGAACTGAACATGAACATGCAGGTAACATACAGGAGAAATCATGATCATGAAAAGTGTTTAAAGGGAATGGATCAACAAATATTAATATTTTTATTTAGAATATGTTGCTGTAGCTCATTGGCTCAGAGTCAGAGTGATCTCCTTCCAGTGATCTTGTGTGCATACCAGCATATGTACACCAAAAGCCACAGATTCAGAGAACATCACTAAGTAGCAGTGAGCAGCGGGTTGCATTATTTTTGTTTTACTTTATATGTTGTCTAAACAGTCTTCCAAGGGGGCTTTGTAATAACTAAAAAGATCTTGCCACATACAAGTATTGTCTTGAATGTCATTCAGGAAGAAAGGCAGGGTATAAATACATAAATACATATGTACATACATACAGCCATAGATATAGATAGATAGATAGATAGATAGATAGATAGATAGATAGATAGATAGATAGATGCATTTATTTAGAATGTATCTACACAACACAGCTATAACTATTGGATACCACTTGAACTGCTGTGGTTCAGTCCTATCCTATCCTGTGATTTTTAATTTATTTAGACACTGCTAAGGAGATTTGGTGCTGTTTTTCAGGGATGTGGATTCGAGTTCTCATTCAATCAGAATCTCATCTTTCCATAGCTAAGTACATACTCTGTATTAAATTGTGATATCTGAAAAATCTTCAGTAAAATGAATACATATTTAAATACATTTCTTTTAAAAAAATCTGCAGCTGACATCCTGTTTAATATTTATTAGATTGTAAGCCGGATGTAAAGAGCCAACGTGGTGTAGTGGTTTGAGCAGTGGATTATACTCTCTCAGCCTCAGAAGAAGGCAAAGGCAAAGGTCTTGGGCAAGTTATATTCACTCAGTCTCAGAAGGCAAACAACAAATATTGCCAAGACAAACTCATGATAATAGTGCCTTAGGGTCACCATAAATTGGAAACAACTTGAGTGCACACAGCACCAACAATGACCCACCTTCCAAAAAAACCCTACCTCCTTAACCAGGCAAGCCACAAGTAAAGGGTTTCAAAGATTCTGCAGATCAGAGTGCTGGGAAATGGTGACTGTAATGCTCTTTAGAGGTATATTGGGAGGATACAATCAGCAACAGATGATACAACAGTGTAGCTCCATTATTGAATAATACAAGGTCTTGGCTGTATGAATTTTATACTTATTTGTATTTTATATTTATTTCAGATGAACACAATTTTGCAAGCATTTCCTCACCTAATAAAATGTTTGTGTGTGTATTTCCCAAGTATACTGCTTTCTACAGGCCATATTTTAAATATTACATTTTTGTGTGCAATTTATCGAATGTGCACATTGTTTGGCATGTTTTTCTTCGTAAATGGCATCACAAACCTTTACAAAGTATGGGTTTCTACTTGTTGAGAGTGTGCTATTTTGTGTTGTGTGTTCTGCTTCAAGAAGCACAGATTTGCCAAGTTCTTACAAATTTCTCACCCAATCCCAGAAGGGAAAGAAATGTGGGAAACCAACAGGGGGAACGTAATCCAGAATACCAGGTGCTGTATGTTATATTTTAGAGGAAGAAACTAGTAAACCCACCTCTGAATATTCCTTGCCAGAGAAAACCCTATGAAATTAATGAGGTTACCATACGTTGACAGCAACTTGAAGGCACACAAGGGTATTTGCACTCCAGGCAGAGTCTCAGGTGCGTTACAGACCACCCGTTTGGGGCGGCCTGTAGGCGCTTGTTTCCCCGCCGGATCGGGGCCTCAGTTGCCAGAACGGCAGCCTTCGAGGCCCCGATCCGCTGCTTTCCAGGCCCCTTTCTCCTTTGCATCACTGGCGCAGCCGTCTAAAGGCTGCGCCAGCGACGCAAACTGCAAAAGGAGCTCCATTTTGGAGCTCCTTCGTGCGCTGCAGAAAGGGCACTCTATGCGCCCTCGCATGGCGCAAAGACGTCACATTTGCGCCTCCCCGTTTGGAGGTGGCGCGTTCGTGACATCATAATGGCGGCCCCCATGTGGAACGGGCACTGCCATTTTGTACGTCCTGGGGACGTATTAGGGTTAGGTGCGTGCGTAAGGCACGCACTTTCCCTAAACCTAGTACGTCCCCAGGACGTACTTTACACCCGTCTGTAACGAGCCTCAGCTAAGGTCTTTTATTCCTCCTGACTCAGGTTTTATGTAATTGATGAAGAACCTTGTACCTTTAAATTTTATACCTTCCAGAACATTCATAGACTGTAAAAACTACAAAAACTGGGTGAGGGGAAATGAACTCTGCCTGTTATTGGAAAGAAGCCCATTTCTTGTTTTGAATATTGCTTTTATTTTTTAATACTACATAGTGCAAGTGGGCTCTGTGACATACTTAAAAGGTTAACGACTACTCCTGGGACTCTTTTCGATGACATAGTTATAGTTCTATGGTTCCACTTTAACTGCCATGGCAACATCCTATGTAATTTTGA
Source organism: Sceloporus undulatus (assembly GCF_019175285.1). Taxonomy (NCBI): domain Eukaryota; kingdom Metazoa; phylum Chordata; class Lepidosauria; order Squamata; family Phrynosomatidae; genus Sceloporus; species Sceloporus undulatus. The sequence continues at coordinate 158,017,260 of NC_056524.1, forward strand.
TGTTTGCAGTTTAGGGAGAATTCTTAGCCTGAGAGGTCTAGTCCCTCTCACCTTTACAAACCTCCGGATTCCATAGAATGTTGCCATGGTGGTTAAAGTGGAATCATAGTGCTGTAATTCTGTAGCATGAAATGAGCCCTTTCTAGGTTGTCAGGGGGAATTAAAAAAATAGGGGCTGAAATTCTCCCAACTTAAATTGCACTTCTGACTGGGACACCAGCATTTCATGGCCTACTTTTTATAACTTGCAAATATATATATTGTCCGTATAAAAGAAAAAAGTCAATGATTTCTTAGGTCCTTACATTTGGGTCTTGGTGTATCAATTTCAGCCATACCAGTTTCCAGCTCAAGGAATTCCTTCTTGCTTTCTTAGAGGCTGTGCTGACTGGTCATTTGGGCCAGCCTGGAGGCACATTTGGGGTGTGGCATCCATATCATGCACACCCCAAATCTGCCCCCATGGTGGCATGATGCCATGCGCCACTCCACGTGACACACAGCATCACGGCACTCCTCTGGTGCTGTGTTTACAAGATGCAGCACCAAAGGAATACCTTAAGGCCATGGGGCCACAGTTATTGCACCCTGGAAAATCCAAATCGGGGCCACAATGTGCAGTTGCCATGGCCCCAATCCAGCACAGCTGGAGGCAGCTGCAGGCCACTCCTTAGGGGTGGTCTGTACAGCCTCTTAGTCTTTTTTAATATTTGGTTTCATCACTGTTGTTGTTAAAGACCATCATGTCAACCTCAATTAATGGCACCTCTATGAATGAGATATATCCAAATCACCCTGTTATCAATAGCCCTCTTCAGGTCTTGCAAACTCAAGTCTGTTACCTATCTTGGTTGCTACTGTAACTCAGTGTTTTGTGACACTTTTTGCAGTCCAAAAAAGTAACTTTTCCAAGCTCTGCCAAAACGGGTCACAAAAACATTTTTAAAATTATGTTTGACCTTTTCTTTCACTTTTAGAAGTGAGAAACCTATTTAACAAAAGTTCCATGATGAAAAAATGTATCACTCATTACTCATCTAATTAAATATCATGCTCTCTAGTTTGTATTACATTAACACCCATCTCAATTTGCATATGGCCAAATACATTTAAACTTCTGTTTGATATGCCATTATGCATATGCTTTCTTTCATGATTTACAGTTCATTTATTTTATTCCTCCCCTTCTTTCACTTCTGTCTGAAAGTTATTGCAGCATTGTACACACCAAATCTTGGTAACTGTCCACCTGAAATATTATTTATTAAAACCATCTACAACACAGAAGAAAATTTGAGTTTATAAAAACACAAAAAATCAGCTAAATCGTCCTGGTCTATGATGAGTCAATGTTTAGCTCTACTGCACTTTCCAGAGTGTGTCTACACAAGGGAAGAAAAAAA
>NC_056524.1:158028662-158054075 GCF_019175285.1 Sceloporus undulatus
GGTGTCTGTTGCTGGAGGAACACATCCCTTTCCTCCTGCAGTTCTACCTCCCCAAATGTCCTCTGGTCCTCTGCAACAGGTGGCGTTGCAGTGGAGAGATGAGGGCAGAAATGGGAAGTCAATTCACCTAGCACTGCATGACTTGTTTTCTGAATATATTTAATTGTTGACATATAATACTGAGTGCATGAGAGCACAGGGGGATTTACATTTTTGTTTAAAACAAAACAAAACAAAAAAGTTTTAAGGCCCAACTGTTCCTATGTCAACCTGCCAGGTCTTTATAGTTATTTGAGCAGGTCCTACACCTGATGTATTCCTATTTAACTGAAGGGCCAAGGCACATGCCTTCTGTGCTATGCTGTCCCAGCATGAAGAATATTCTCCCTAAGGCCACTCACCCAGAACCAACTATTTTGAGTAATTTCTCCAAGTATATTAGGGATCCTGACTTATATGACATAAAATCATAGAATCATAGGCGGGGTACAGACAGCCCAAAAAGGGCGGTCTGCCTGTGCCTTGTTTTGCTGTGCAAGGAAGCTGCAGCAGACAAACCGTGCGGCTTCCTCGTACAGTTAAAAGAACCCACAAAAAGCGGGTTCTTTTAGTGGCACGATTGTGATGCCACAGTGCGCCAATGGTGCACTTGTGATGTCACAATGGCATCGTGACATGTGGACGCTAAGCATCCATTGTGTCAAAATGGCGGTGCCCATCTGCCCAGGGCACCGCCATTTTGACACCCTCATGATGTGCGGGTGGTGAGGGGCATCTGGAAGCGCTGCCTCTCACACGTGACAACGGTGCCCCATTGTGCCCATCTGTAGAGCGCCATAGAGTGAGAACAGAGCACAAGGGCCTTCTATTACAACCATCTGCTATGAAGGGATATACAACTAACGCACTCCAGAGAGATGGTCATCCAATCTTGTTTAAAGGCCTTTAAAGAAGGAGAGACTACCACCCTCACAGGCACTCTAATAAGTAGCAAAGGTAGAAGAGTTTTAAGAAGGAAATCATTTTTGCTGGTTTTTCCATCCTGAAAACAGTGGCTTAGATTGGGCCTAGTGTGATCTTACACATAACAATTGTACAGTTCAGACAGGCAGATTATTGGCCAGAGTAGACAGAAAGGAAAAAGCAGCTCGATCCTGCTTTTTCCAAAAGTGGATGGAAACTCTGCTGTTTAAAGACTGCCATATGAAGAATGATAATCTGAGAAGAATGTCTTCTACATTAGAACTTCTCTGAGTATATTAGGAATTCTGACTTATATAACATAAAATAATTAAACATGGCCCACTCCCAAGGCGGGCCAAATGCACATGGCCAAGCAGACCACTGGGTAATTTATCTTTTTGCCTCCCCACCATCTATGAGGACTGTTGCACAAACACACCAGCTGTGACTTCCAAGTACCTCCCATGTCTATCCAGATGCCATTCCACTGCATTGCTTCCCCTTTGATAGGTGACACAGTTGCACATTTGATGCCCCACCAGTTCAGAGCATCAGTGCATCAATGTGTGATTGGCAAATTGGGCACAGCTTTTAAATATTTCTACTTGCATGTAGAGCATTCCTGGTCCTGAACAATTGGGCCTTGTGTCCCCTCTTCATTTCTGTCACATTCAAATTGTATGTGATATTTGCATTAAAGCTGTGTCCAATTTTACATCCCATAATATAGTGTGTGTATTATGCCTCTCAGTACATGAGGGGAGATCTCACATTTCTTTTCAAGTGCAACAGAAGCATCACATCCTTTCAAGGTCTTCTAGCACATGCTAAGTGCTTAAGATGGAGTTGTCTTTCACATGGCACTGGGCTTTGCAGAAAGGCTTTCTTAATATTTCCTATCAACACCTGGCACAAAGAGAGAAAGAGTTCTTCAGCACAGGCTTTGAGAAAAAATCAGAAATGTTGAAAAGCAATTCACACAGCATCAGTCTTTTGACAAAGCCTGGCAGTAAAGAACAACAAAAAGTATTTACTTTTTGTATTTACTTTCTAGAATTTGCAAATTTCTTCATAAATTTGATGTGCATAATCCGAGTCAAAAACATCTCATGTGTGAAAGAATCAAGCTGATGGAAATATCCATCCAGGGCTATGAGTCCCTAGCCTATAAAGATCTGGCTTTGAACCCTTGTATATTTCACAGTAAATGTGGTGATAAATTAAAGCCCCCTGCTACTTGGAAGCTTCTTATCTTTAATTAGCTTTATGGTTGGAAGATACATTTTAAACCTCTCTACACCAGTAATTTTGCAGCACTTGTAGCTTTTAAATAGCATTTATTGAATTTGATCAAATCCATTTGATATTTAGAGAATCTGGCCCAAGAATTCTACTCCACTCATTATTTTTTTCCAGACTATATTTCTCACAAATTCTATGGGAATAAATTCCTGAAATAGAATATGGGAGAAACATATGTATCCATCCCTAACAGGCATGAATTGAAAGAGAGAAGGGTGGACAAATTTAGGGATGCAATACTTCAACAGATTTCTTCTCAAAGGTAGCAATGAGTACTTTCAGCAGTTTTCCACCTGCTGTGAGAAAGTCTTTGAAAGTTTTCAAAGGCTATTTGTAATTAGGGACTTATGCACAAAATTTGTATGTTGTTGTTTTGCACAGAAGACAGCATTTTCTGTCCAATAAACAGCATTTTATAAACTGAAAATAAAATTTCAATGAAGAAATATTACTTCCTGAACACAAAATGCTATTTTCTATTAATATAAACCATGTGCACATTTTACACAAATAAAGCCTTACAATTTTGCTATGCATAAAATAACATTTTTTGCACCAGTATTAACTTTCCCACGGGCCCAAACAGACAGGCCAAAATAAAGCTACTTCAGGTCACTTTGGAGGTATGCTGTTTGAATGCTGCATGCATCCTAAGAGGCCAGAAGCTATGTTTAATCTAAGGACCTGAGCACAGCTTTGGCACAGCTCTGGCCTCTTAAGATGCATGTGTCATTTAAATAGCATACCTCCAAAGTGACCTGAAGCAGCTTTATTTTGGCCTGTCTGTTCGGCCCTTTTAATATGTCTGTTCAGGCCCCACATTGATGTATTATTTACCATGCATGAAATGTTGTTTCCTGTCCAGAAAATGATGTTTTCTCACCAAAAGAACCATATGTAAATTTTGCATGGAACATGTCCTCAAGTGAGAGGATTCTTATCAGTCCATGTTTCTTTTCATCAGGTTTCCTTTGCACTGAAACATTTGAGTATTTTTAAATATTATTTCCATTGCTAAAAGAATGTGAGTACAATGGTCCTGTAGAAGTTAAGAATTGCTAATAAACCAAAATGGGAGATGGGGCTGAATCAGAGAAAGTGGCCCTAGATTCCAGCATTTGGTGGTAACATAGGAACTAGAAAGGCCTGGGAAATATTCTCTCAGGAATTTGGGTTTTGCAGGAGCTATTTTTTTCTATCTAGTCTTTACCCATAAGAAAAAAAAATAACACTTCATTGTCACAGGAAGCATCTTTTATAGGCCTAGATCACAATCATTTTTATCAGGCTTACTTTAGCATTATCTTCACAAGTCAAACTCTTTAAAGCAGGGTAAAAGCTCTCTCTCCATACCCTTCAGCTTTTACATTGATAGATGGATATTAATATCCGCTTCTGCATTTAGGGCCTGATGGAACTCCATTCAGTTAAAAAGACACTGTCCCATTTTCTTAAATGAATTTTGGATCCCTCTCCCCCCACACATTTTTCTTCCTTTTTGGCACAGATGTTTTCTTCTGTTACTAGCTAAAGGCCTGTCACATCTGACAGGTAAGGTATAAAAGGCAAGGAAGGCTTCTGCTTTTGCTGTCATCTGCATAGCATTTCTTCAGCAATTTCTACTCTGACATCCCATGTTGTCCTATGAAGACCAAGCGGAGGGGGGCAATGGCATCACTAGGGTTGGCATCACCAGGTGCAGTAACTTGTGGTGTCACTCTCCCAATTGACCTCCTCCCATACAACTCCATACAGAATTCTAAGTAAGATTTGTGTACTAACATTATTCATTCATCATAATTCCCATATATCACTGAATGTAATGGCAATAGTTGTGACATAAACAACAAACAAAATTAAAATTATATCTTTAAATTACAATATCATGGGTACAGGTGAAATGTACTTACATGTATGTCGTTTCAGGTGGTTAAGGTGAAAATTTGATAAGGTGTGATTGTTTAACACAATTTAAAAATTAAAAATTAAAAAAATGTTTAAATTATAATTTTAAACCGCATCCCATTGCAGGGAAAAAGTGGGATATAAATCCTGAAAATAAATAAAATAAATTTTAATTTTTAATTTTTTAAAAATCCTGGGGCCTCTCCTTTCTCTTTCTACTGACCCTGCCCAGCTCACATCATCTATTCAGTGTTTTAAAGGAACACAGGTGAATGCCACAACCAATTTCTGCCAAAAGGCAGATATTTGGGGATCAGTGGTGTCACCCACCCACCCCCACACACACACTTAAGAGTATCACCTGGTGCAGCCCACACATATCCATGTACTCATGGTACCCCGGAGATGGCAGGGTTGCTTTCCCAGCTAGATTCCAAACTGCAGTCACAAATAAAACACAATATCTAGACCTTGTAGAAAAGGTATAGAATGTTTCCATACCCAATATTAGCAGCATTATTTTGAAAACCTGCAGGGGAAGGAGGAAGAATATGAGATTTTTGTTGTGTCCTTCCTCCATTAAAAAGCAAGTTCAGAGGTTCTTTGTGCAATCATGCCTTTGTGCGAAGTATAGAATTACTAAGGGCCCTTTCACACTACAAAATTAGAGATTTATGACTTCTCTTTAAAGGTACAGGTTCCAAATTGTGATTTGCAATTTATGGAGGAGCATTTAAATTTACAGCCAGAGCTCTCTAGTGCTCACCAACCACTCCTAGGGTTCTATAGAATGGAATCATGGCTATGTGTTCAATTTGTGTTGTGTGAAATGCCCCCCTGATCAGACTATCCCAGGCCTTGAGATTTCAGTGGCAAAACCTGAGACAGAGGACCTTATCACACTAGCAAAATCCCGCTGAGAAATGGGATTTAAATTAGGAAAAAAAACTGCAAATGTGGGAAGTTTATCAGATGATGTTCCTGCAAACCTGAAATATCGCGAAGTTAAAGCAAAGGCAAAAGGCACAAAAATGGCAGCTTTTTACTTTCGGGAAGTTTCAAAAGTAAAAAGCTGCTGTTTCTGTCCCTTTTCCCTTGACTTTAACTTCGGGTTATTTCACATTTGCAGGAACATTGTCTGATAAACTCCCTCCACTGGCAGTTTTTTTCTAATTTAAATATACTTTAAATCCCATTTCTCAGAGGGATTTTGCTAATGTGATAAGGTCCTTAGGAAAGTTGTCACAGGAGGCAGGCCCTAATGATGTTACAAGAGTGATTTAACAAGGGACAGCCTCTGGCTTGCTTTCCCCCCACTTCTCAGCATGTGTCAACCTATCAACCAATACTCCTCCTTGATCTAATCTTACACTGATGGTCTCATAGCTGAACATACACTGCAGTAGAAAACCATGGTGACACATACTAGGCTTGACAGAGGTGACCAGTTCTGCCCATCAAACCCCCCCCCCCCAATTCACACAAATGTTGCTATGGAACACAGTCTACATAAACAAGGAAATATCCAGATTTTACACACACACACACACACACACACACACACGTCAAAATGCATAATACCCAAAGTACAGACATATTAGAACATAACAAATTACATAATTTGTTGCCTTTTCATGTTACCCAGAATACTCCATCCGAGGCAGCTGCTTCATTCTGTCTAATTCTATAGCCCTTTCTTTAGTGGCTCTTCCACTAAATATTTCCCCTTTTTCTGTATTTGGCATACAGACAGAAAATTATCTTAATTATAAAATAAAAGATAATATGCCTGGGAAGTATGAAATTCAGTGCAGAAAACTACCTGAAGAGGTAGTTAAGGTGTAGTTTTCAAAGCATTTGGTTATAAATTAACAAAATCTGTGACTATGTTTCTATCCAGTGACAACAAAGCATCAACCTTTCCCTCTGTTTACTTAGATTTTTTGAAGTCAAAATTCAAGGATATGTTATTCTATTATTGGAAATATATGTTTTGTATTTTAAAGGTTTTGAGGTTCAAAGCTGCAGTTTTAAATTAAAACTGTGATAAGGGATGATAGCACTACACAATTTACCTGGTCATTACAAATAGAGATGGAGACTGCTGTCTTCCCAAGGGGAATTATCCAGATGGGAGCTTGCTTTATAGGGCTGGAGTCTTGAAGGGAAAGGACTGGCATGCCACGTTTGTGTAGCAGATTTGGGGGTCTTATGAAAAGGTAACAAATAGTTACTGTAAAAAACTTGACTATAAGTTGACTGCACACATAAGTCGAGGAAAGATTTTAGGGCTAAAATCATAGATTTTGGCATGACCTGTGGATAAGTCAAGAGTAAAACTTAGAGGCATGTAACAAAGGATGTAAAAGACAAAAACAAAAGATAAGCACTACTTCTCACCTCCTTCTCTCTCTCTTGATTTCTCCTGACCACCAAACACCACTACCCTGGTGCTGAAGGAGAAGGTTTGGACATCTGATTGAGAAGAGAACAGAAATGGGGGAAAGTGGGGTGTTCCATGGTAGGAAAGATCCAGAGGAGGAGATGGAGGGAGATTGAAGTTTTAAACATCTGACTGAGAAGGGAAGAAAAATGGAGGGAAAATGAGCTGTTTCCTGGTCAGAAAGATCCAGAGGAGGAGAAGGAGAAAATGTTTCAACATCTGATTGAGAAGGGAATTGCCTCTTTCACACACAAATGCATACTCCCTGCCTCAGCGGCTCTTTCCGAAATCACTGCCGAGGCAGAGAGAGTAGGGCATCAGAATGAAGAGTCTATAAGGAGCTTTCTAAGCAGTGATACTGTATTCTCCTGTATATCAGTCAACCCAAGATTTTAGGGTCAATTTTTGGGCATAAACTTTTCAACTTATATTTGAGTATACAGTATATGGTATTTCATTTATTGTTTCTGTAGTTTTATTGTCAGAGATATTTGTGTGATTTTTCCCCACCTCAAGAGTCAAGATAATTTAGTTATCCACAATTGCATGCATTTTGCTGCTCTGCCTTCAGCAGGTATAATTTGCTCTAGTCTCACTTATTATGCTTATGTACAACTTTTCTTCTGTACAAATATCTGGAAAATGAGTCTTGGGAAGAAAGTGAAGGGAAATAGGAACCACATATTATTCAGTTCTTAACTTGGGAGAGATGCATGGATGAGGTTCAAGGGTGCAATTTTCCCCCCTTCAGTTACCTTCCTGTTATTTTAAAAATTGTGTTTAAGTACATTTTTCTGGAAAGAGTCTACAGCGAGTCTATGACCCCAAAAAGTTAAGAACCACTGCCATTCTGAGATAACCTCTCCTACACAAGTAGTAGGGATTCCTGATATTCTTAGATGTGACACTGTTTGGCATGTCACATCACCTTTCTTCAATCTACAATAATGCTAACAGACCTTGCAGGGTTGTTGCTCTAAGGGCTGCTGAGAAAAGGTTTGTGAAGGGCTTTTTGAATATTTTGGAAGGTTTTTTAAAAAAAAAATTGCAGAAATACAGTGCAATCCCTTTTCCTTTGATATTTATGTTTTGCCAAGTATTTATGACCTTAGTGTCAGTGCAAAAAATTTGGCCCACTTCCTATCCCCTATAGAGTTTTCATTGAGATTTCCACAAGGTCAGCAATATATAATAGTTCCACAGAAAGGGACAAGGAGAGCCTGTAGCTCTTATTTATAGACCAGAACTGCAGGATGCAGGGGGAATGACCTATGGGGGGATATAACGCTAGAAGACAGGGATGTGTGAATCTTCTCTTTCACCACAGTGTGAAATATACTATTGAAATGACATCTTCATCCAGCCTGCCTTGTGAGCACAGCCATATGTACTTTTCTTTACTACATCACTCTCTTTTCTTCCTTTCCATTTCCAGTAAATAAAAATGTTGCTTGAGTATCCAGAAGTACTTCAAAAACAGTGTTGTCAATATCTTTGCTTTGTCCTTTTACAGCAGCCTGAGATGCAGAAATAAACATGCAGGTGAAATTTTCCCATTATTTTTTCAGGGCCACACAAACCTTCCCTTGCTAAATTTTTGCCTATTCTAAAGGCAAACTGAAAAATCCCTTTGTGCCCTCCCCTGCTTCTGCTGACAATCAAATGGTTTCATGATTGAGAGCAATGAGTGCTTAACTGTCTTGTTTACCTCCATGGAATGGAGATCTACCAAACTGACTCACACTGGTACACCCAGGAGGAGTATACCTGCAAGAGATATCCTCCCCAGCATAACATCTTTACTAAGGACTGAAACAACATGCATCAGTCAGGGATGCTTTGACTGAGATTTTCTGCATGGCAGGGGGTTGGACTGGATGGCCTTTGTGGTCTCTTTCAACTCTATGAATCTATTGTTCTATGATTCCATGAATCTGACGGAACATCTCCATTTCTCCCCCCCCCCCCCTCCTGTTTGGTTTGTAACATCTTGCCTGATGAAGAAGCCCATGGAGCTTTGAAAACTTGCAACAAGTATATTGTGCATTTTGGTTGACCAGTAAAGATATCACTGATGGATTTTTGTTTGTATTTGTTAAATGGACAACACAGCTAGCCCTGCATGTTTTCTGTATTATGAGATACTGCACTGTAGCTGCAACGGGGGAACCATGTAAAGTAGCCTGTGGACTGGAACCACCAACCAAGGTAAAATAATTTTTTTCTTCTTAAATTTGGACTGAATTTGCATGGTTTACCTCTACGCCACCAAAATGTTCCTAATGCAAAAACATGGAGACTTCTTGAGGAAGCCATTGTTCTCTGACTACAAAGAGGCCTATGACCTCACTTGAATGGAGACATATTGGATTGCAAAAGAGGGGTCGTTGTTAAGATGCAAATGGACTTTAAATTTCCTGGACTTTGAAAATCTCCCTATTGCTGCATGGCCAGAAGGAGGAGGGGTCTGCCTGCAAAAGTTATCCTCCTCATCAAAACATCTTTACTAAGGACTGAAAGAACATGTAGACATCTGACTAACATCTCCAATTTTATTTTCCCCTCCTGTTTGGTTTGTAACATCTTACCTGATGAAGAAGCCCATGAAGCTTTGAAAGCTTGCAACAAGTATATTGTGCATTTCGGTTGGCCAGTAAAGGTATCACTGATTGATTTTTTGACTGTATTTGGTACACCCCATTATGAGGTATCATGCAGCCTTCAGAGTCATTGGGCAACCTTTCCAGATTTTAAAGAAGGTAAATAGGTATACTGATTTTTATTTTATTTTTTTTAGTGTATGCAACCCCACTCAGACCACTTATGGGCCATTACCAGAACCTAAAGGGTCATTATCATCTCTGCCTTTTTGCATCCTTAGGACTGGATCGTGACTTTGATGCAGCTTCCAGACTCTTAGGATGCATGCATCATTTAAACAGCATACCTCCAAAGTGACCTGAAGCAGCTTTATTTTGGCCTGTATGTATGGGGCCTATGTCACTGGAATGTCACTCACCAGAATCTTCTATACTGCTTGTGAGGGCCAGGAGTAGTTTAGCACATGGAGCTGTAACACAATAGCAGGGCCTTTTTGTGGCAGGACCATGACTATACAATGTCCTTCCATTAGCCATCTTGTCCCCACACTCTTGTGTCTCAGTACAAGTAAAAATCAAATTTATTTTCATAAATGATCAGAGGATATGCAAGTATCTAAATAGTGCTAAAACAGCTTCACTGGGACTCAGTGCATTCCTGAAGCAACTTTGGCCCTGTACAGACCATCACTTTGTGCCGGCCTGTGGGCAGAGTCAGGACATAGTATCCTGATGCTGGATGCCATGACTCTACCCCCAGGGCATCATGATGCTGTGTGCCATTCCAGATGGTGTATGGCATCGTGCTGCCCCTTCGGCGCTTCATCCAGGTGATGCAGCGCTAAAGGGGCATCATACAGCCACACTGCTGAGGCTATGGCGCCATTTGGAGGGTACAAAAAGGAGCCACTTTTTGTGACTCCTTTTTGCACCCTCCAGAGGCCAGATCAGGGCCTCAGCATGAGGTTGCTGTGGCCGTGATCCAGCCGAAGAAGGGGCAGCTGCATGCCACCTCTTAGTCAGGGCTGATTCAAAGGCAGTAAACAAGAATAACAAACCTGGTTAGCAAGCATCGTGGCGTGGTCTTGTGTTGATCTCCACAGCCTCTTAAAAAGCTACTTCTCTCAGCTTTTTTTAAAATACACAAGATTTTATTTCCTTTATTGGCTAGATTCCAGATTCCAAAATCATTCTCTCCACTACCACTCATGGAAGTATAAAATGTCAAATAGGTAGTAACCACTAACATTTAAAGGGAATGAATTAAGCACTTTTGTCGTATTAATAGATTCAGTAATACCTATGCCAGATCCACCATGGTATAGCGGTTTGAGCATTGGACTACAACTATGGAGACCAGAATTCAAATCCTGGCTCAGCCATGTAAACCCACTAAGTGACCTTGGGAAAGTCATATTCTTTTAGCCTCAGAGGACTGCAATGGCAAACCCCCTCTGAAGAAACTTGCCAAGAAAACCACATGATAGGTTCAACTTTGGGTCACTACAATTCAGAAATGACTTGAAGGCACACAAAGTCATGCCTTCATGATCATCCAATAGAACATGAACTAAATATTTACAAAATCACATTTGCTACTTGCCATATATATGTCTCTTCTCAAGAGCAAATGTTGTTGCCAGTCTGATTCAGAGGGTAAGGAGTTTCTCCCCACTCAGTTTCTCAAAATGATAGAACTTTTTCCTGGAAAGGCTAAATTTCCAAACACCTTGTCAGGAGAGATCATTTTCAGCTAAATGGAACTGTCAACTGAAATCATATGTTGAGGTCTGCAGACAGTGAAGGTCTAGAATATGGCAGCTGTCATTGGAATTGGATTATACTGCCTCAAACATATTGTTTTGCATCGAGGCAATGCAATATTTTTGAAGTTTTGTGTTCTGTATATATTTTCACATTGACAGTCTCTTGACTTCAGCTCAATAGTCAATTAATCCTGATCAGACATAAGGCACAAACACTTTAAAGCACAGCTTCACATAATATAGTCAGAATCGGGGATGGAGAACCATGAGAGTTTATGGTGCTTTGGACTACAACAACCTCAATGCCTCATCATTGTGCATGTGTGTAATCTAAAATATTTGGGAGACAAAATGTTTTCCACCCCAAAAAGAAACGGTAAACACATAGACATTAACAGCTGTACACTTCTAGTTCTGCACAATCATTTCAACAAGCAGATAGATTGTCTCAGCAGTGATGTGATCTTTGTGGTTTCTTTCAGTATTTCCCTGACATACAATTCCTCTTCCTTATTTTAGCAACTGCACTTATATTTTTTCAAAGAAAAGTATGAATGACCTTCAGCTAATCAGATATCACTGGAGTTGAGGTGTTTTCTACTGGACTTGTAGCTAAAGTAACATTTGCAGGCAGATGCCTATCCTAAAGCAGAAACATTAACTCACATACCTTTAAGAATCCCTCAGAGCAAGCAGCAATTTCATATATATATAGTACCACTGTAATAGCTCTGTGCTTTTCTTGATAGCCTTCAGAAAGTTCTAGATTGGAGGAATTTCATACCATTTCCAGTTTGGGTTCTGCATATACAGTTAACAGGATGATGTGGTGAGGTTTTAAAATTCAGCATAGCCATAATTTTGTTTGGTTCACTAACCAGATCAGCAGTTCCTGCATCATCATCATCATCATCATCATCATCATCATCATCATCATCATCCTTTATTTATAAAGCGCTGTAAATTTTCACTATGTGCAAAAGAACAAATTTATATTTTGGTATTTTCACGTCTCAGAATGTTGTCATGCCTAAACATAGCAACAAAAAGTAAACTCAGGAACAATTCACATAGAAAGACTATATTTGTGGAGGGGCCAGCATGGCATAGTGATTTGAGTAGTGGACTATGACTCTGGACCCCATGGAGCCCACTGGGTGACCTTTGGCAAGTCACATTCTCTCAGTCTCAGGGGAAGGCAATGACAAACCTCCTCTGAACAAATCTTGCCAATAAAACCCCATGATAGGTTTGCCTTAGGGTCACCATAAATCAGAAATGACTTGAAGGCACACAATACAATAGCAAACATAGAAAAAAGGGATTGCCTAGAAGGAAATTGGTATCAAGCATGGGTGAACTGGGCAAAAATGCATAGAATATCATATGTTAAGAGAAATAAGTCCAAAGTGCATTCTAAGTTTTACCCATATTAAAATGTTGAAGATGTGTACCAAGTGTGCAAATTTGGAACAGAAAAGGTAAGCTTAGAAAAATAAGAAGTTGAAAGAAACTGAAATTGACACATTGACTCATTATTTATTGTATAGTTTTATGATCCAGATTGCATAACTGAGTGTCTCATGATGGACTCCCTCAGGGATAAAATATTTCATTCAGAAAATCAACATATGAGATAGAAGACTCAGCTGAACTTTTCATTCAAATATGATCACTTTCTAGGATTTCTATTTACATGGATTTTTATTCTGTGAAGCCTATTCAAATGGGAGAATTAGTCAGGTGTTTAAACTAAATGTGTGGAAATTTGTCAGTCTAATTCTCCTCATGTTTCAGAATCTTACTAGTACACTTGTTGCATCCCAGTTCTCCATCAGCTGCTGCTTCTTCTGCTGCTGTTCCTGGTGGTGAATCCCTTCCTGAACAAAAATGTGAACCTATTTCTGTGGATATTTTTGTATCTATTTTTCTACTGCTTGAATTTTGCATATTTCTTCCAATTAACTAAGAGTTTTGTCTAATTGTTTTCACACACACCCCATTCATGCACACGATTTCAAATATATGTGGTTTTGTGCACATTTCCCTTTCCAAAACAAATTACAAGCTTGAGAAATGTACAGATTTTTAAGGTGCCTCAGGATATTTTCATAGGGAAACCTGAATCCAGCAAATTTCTTTTCAATCCTTAATTTAGACCAGCCGCAGTCTTTAGTAATGCCACTTCTTCCTGCTGCTAATGTTTACTCCTAAAACCCAGCAATCCTGAATCTGGATTGACGTTGTTCTTCCTTTATTTTCATATTGCTAGACTCCTTATTTCCCGCTCGACAGAGCAAACATTTGAGTTACAGAAACGTGCTACTGGCATACCTTCAGCTATAATTTGAAATATTCTCTGACAATGCTGGATATGCAAACAGAGATCTTGTGTAATTGGGGGCGGGAGGAGAAAGAAGGGAGGTATCACAATGTCTTTAAAGAGAAAATCAAGATACCTGCTTGCTACAGTAAATGGGCATTTGTGCTTTCCCATCCCACCCCATTAGCCTGGTTATGGAATTGATATTCTGTCTTTACAGACTTAGATAGCAGACACCCCTCCCCTGTCTGAAATGAACTGTCACTCACTTTGCCACCTGTACTAGCCTGACATAATGCTAACTGGCAGCTTGCTAACATTCTAAATTGCCACTGCACTCTTTAATTCAACACTGGAATTCTCACTCGGAGTCTGTAGCTCAGCAGCGTTCAACCCCAGCTGCCAGACAGCTTGGCAATACAGTGTACAGTAGCCTGCTAAGCAAGGTGGAATTTATTACTGCATGTAGAGTCCAGTAGGACAAACCAAGTGAAGAAAGGACAGTGTATGTCTTTGTAAACAGGGGACATTGTCCACAGTTCAGAAGCTGAACTGAGAAGATTGACCAGTGAGGATGCTGGAGAACAGAAATGGCTACTAGGAGAATTAAGATGAGGTATTGTAGAACATAATCTTTATTGATGGGTCAGAACCTGCAAATGGGGCATTCTTTATACTTAAGGTGCCTTTGAATGAATTATACTATCACACAAACACACAAAACACACTTTTTCCGTAAGAGTCATTCGAAAGTGAAAGGAAACAATAAATATGGAGTAGGAGCCAACATGGCATCATGCTTTGAGTGTTGTACTAGGATTCTGGAGACCAAGGTTCAATTCCCAGCTCAGTTCAGTCATGAAAACCACAGGATGACCTTGGGCAAGTCACACACACTCAGCCTCAGGGGAAAGCAGTGACAAGCCTCTTCTGAATAAAACTTTCCAAAAAAAACCCATGATAGATTTGCCTTAGGGTCACCATAAATCAGAAATGACTTGAAGGCACAAACAACAACAACAACAACTGGAGACAAAAAAAGAGAAAAAAAGAAATGGATGAAGAAGGACCAGGCCAGAAGTTACGCCAAAGCTGCGCTCCAGTCCTTAGGATCAGAGTGTGGCTTTGGTGTGGCTTCTAACTCCGAAGTGACCTGAAGCAGCTTTATTTTTGGCCTGTCTGTATGGGCTCAAAATACAAACATAAGAAAGGTTTAACACAAATAACCATACTGAGCCAGGAGATTATAGCTGTTGTATCCTTTAAAAAAGTAACATTTTGAAGTTCTGCTATGCTAATGAGATGATCATATATCTCTCCTTCTACCCCCTGCCCAAAATTAAAATAAATCAAATTCTGTCTGCTAAAGATAGATGTTTGATCTTTTTTGTAAGTCCCAATTATAACAGAAACATTATGTTGGAAGGGACATTGGAAAATTATCTAGGGCCTGGTACATACCTGCGGTTTTGTCTGGAGCAGCAGAGGCTTTTTTTTCCTGTGGAGGGAAGCCACAGCCGCCAAACTGTTTGGCTTCCCTTTGCAGTAAAAAGAACCTGCAAAAAGCGGATTCTTTTTCTGCCATGTCAGTTATGTCCAAGTGCGCCAGTGGCGCACTCATGACTTAACTGACATGACACGACCTGCGGACGTTATGCGCTATACATGCCGACGTTATGCTGCTCCCAGTACATGCTATGATTAGGGACCGTGTGGTTGCTGTGTGGTCCCTTAACCCTAGCACGGCGTGAGCATGGCGCTTCAGCACCGTCTGTACCACACCTAGGCTAGCTCCTGCTCAATGCATTAGTACATAGTACAGCTGCATTCATTATCTCTTTTAATGCCTTCAGGCTTAGAGAACCCACTATAACACTGAAAGATTATTCTGCTGTCAAATAGTTCTTGCCATTAGGAAGTTTCTCATGTTGTTTCTCATATTGTTGTTCTGATAGTTCTAAATCTATCTAAATATTAACATGTTCTCCTCATAGATTCCTCCACTAGCTACCATATTGGGCTAGAACTCATTACAAGCTTTTGGTCCTGGTATTTAAGGTCATGTGCCTAAACCTCCCCCCAGTATCTGACAGCTCAGCTAGCCTGGTATGTGCCATTTAGTAACATAAGAGCTACACTCATCCCTCCATATTTGCGGCTTTGATATTTGCGGATTTGATTATTCCCAAGTTTAATTAATATGTTCTTTCTAAGAATCTCTAGGTCCTCCAGTGCAACTCTATGGTCAACTAAAGGTTCCTAGAGAGATTCCTAGAGCGAATACTCTACTAGGCATTTGTAGCTCCTCCAGTGCAGTTCTATGGTCAGTGTCTGTCGAATGTTGACCCCAGAATTGCACTGGAGGACCTAGAGATTTCTAGAGGTGTTGTCTCAGGTAAAAACATGGTGTTTTTGTTATTTGTGGTTTTTCCACATTCATAGGGGCCTTGTGCCCCTAACTCCAGTGCATATGGAGGGACAAGTGTAAATGCTAAGGATTAGGAGGTTCCATCAATGCGTACAGCTCTGTCAAGGCTACGAGCCTTCAGGATCTGGCTTCACATTTGTGGAATAGTCTTCCTTGATACTACTGGGTGGAGGAGAATCTTACCCATGTTTGTAAAAGGTTGAAGACCTTCTTCAATGACATGGATTAAGCTGCTGGGTGTGCCTAAGGTTGCTAAGAGGGGTAGCAACTGGTGGGGTGGTGAGGCTTTTTGTGTTTTATTGTTTCATTCTAATGTACACCAAATCCCTGCCAGGACAGATGTGGGTTGTAACCATCACCGACAGAAATTACAGCAGTGACCCATTCCTGGGCAGTAGTCAGCCTATATCAAATCCAGGCTTCTCCTGCAGCTTTTCTAGGACAGGATTTTCTGGGTTGGATATGGGCTGCTTACTGCCTGGACATGGGGAAGTGCAATAAGATCCATCAGTGATAGTTACAACCCGAATCTATCCTGGTGGGATTTGGCATGTGATAATCTCCTATTAAGTCTGATGCCCCACCCTATGGTGAAAGGGGTATCATAGATTAACATTGTTGTTATTGTTATTGTTGTTGTTGTTGTTGTTTATCTGAAATCTACTTCCCAGCAATTTCCATGCATTGTAGAAATTCATCCTTGTATGATAGAATCTGAAAAATGAAGGCAAGGTTCTCCTTGCTGCTAGATGGCATGTTTTTGCCAAGTTTTTCTTCCTTTTAAAATTTGAAAATTAATTTTTTTCTGTGCGGGTTTACCCAAGTGGGCAATATTGGAAAAAGTGATAACTATTGCTTTGTTGGCTGCCAAAACTAGGTATCATCTGTTCTTTTAAGTATCCTTCCAGTTTCAGAAAATCTATAGATTGGATAAGTGTGCCTCTATATCCTCATCCAATTCACATGGGAAAAGGCTAAACAGCAAAGAGCCTAGAACACTTCACTGAAGACCTCTATCCAAATTGTTTCAGGGCCACCAAGAAGTATAAATTGTTCCAAAAGGCTATAATAGAAATCTTACTGACATCAAGGTACAGTATGTCTATGGCATTCTCATAATTTGTCAAACTCTATTTTTTTAAAAAAGGAGATAAAGGTCTGTCATGGTTTATGCTTTATAAATGATGCTGCAGCAATTCAACACCCAGGGAAGCATTTAGCAGGATATAAAGGATTCTGAAACTGTCACTTTATGATTTCTTTTTCTGTTTGTTTCTATTATACCTAGGATCAAAGACTTAACTATTGGTTCATCAGTGATTTCTCTTTTAGGTGACATTTAGTAAAAGCATTTATATAAATTGCAAATCTCTCTCTCTCTCTCTCTCTCTCTCTCTCTCTCTCTGTGTGTGTGTGTGTGTGTGTGTGTGTTCTACACAGTACTGACCCATTACAGTTCATGGCAAAGATATGAGTTACTTAATTCTGTGCTGTTATACTTTCTGCATATTATTTGTTCATAAAGTGGCCTATGGATATAAGCTTCAATTGCATGCAGAAAAAATAGGAACAACACTTTATGACTTTGAATTGTATGTGTTTATTGCCACTATGTGCACATTTAACTAATGAATAAAGATTGGGAATATAGAGGGGGTGCAAGGCCATTCCAATGCAGTAAAAAGTCCCCAGCTTCTTGAGTTGCATAGCACCAAAGTCAACCATATTATTTTGATACAAGAGACAAAAAATCCCCCATAAACCTCTCCCCATCTCAAAGCTGCCATCTGAGGTTGTAGTCTGACTTTACCTAGTAGAACCAACACCAAAGTGAAGGACCCACTGAAATGATGATGATACTCTCATATGTGTATGCAAAAAGAATCTCTTGACAAATCAAGGTGGTGTTTATCTGTCACTCTATACACAGCTCTTCAAAAAGAAATGCTCACATTTCAGAAATTATCTCTCAGGTTGCAATAAATTGCTCTGTTTATTCCAGCTGAGAAAATTCGATAATAGGTAAAATAAGTAGGTAGACATGCCATTGTACTGTTTTGTCGGTATATGTGTGTGTGTGAATTCTAAGAAGGTATTGTTTTCATCTCCATGGTGTTTATTGGCATAATAGCAAGTATACATTTTCACTACACTAATGTAATAATCAGTGCAGGTAATTGTTTTGTCAGTCTTAAGGTAGCAGGTATACTGTCAAATCAATCTCCCCTTTCTCCCTCTCCCTCTCTCCCTCTCTCCATTTCCTTCCTCGAAACAAAAACATAGCCATCAAGGATTGGTATCCTTGTGCAATAAAACTGATGATTAATTATTGTCAAGCCTCACTAACTTTATTACTGATTTAAAATGGATGTTTTCAATATAGGTAGAAATAAATAACACAGTTTATTCAAACCAAGTTGAAAAATAATCTCTTGAGGATAAAACTTTCACAAGACATTTGGTAAATGCCACCTTCATTATCAGGCTCACACAAAGGTGTCTCTATCAGAAATAACAGATGAGCTGATATAGCTGTGTCTGGACTGTACCACCTCTGAACTGGAGGTCATGAAATGTGTTAGAATGCTCTCCTATATGTTTTGTGGTTGTATGTTGGGAAAATTCTTATATCAATGAGTATGCTACTCTAACACTCTTCTATTGGAAGTCTAGTTCTCAGAAAGGGGGGGGGGTAAATTGATTGATTATGTCAGTGGTTAAGGACCATTCAGTTATTGAGTCATGCTTACTGTAGCGAAAAAACAGAATAGCCTGGGATAGCAAAAGACAAACACAAGCCAGCTGATGTCAACCAATACGATGCTGGCTGGAGAAGGTTGAAAAATTCCGTTATGGCAGATGGAATTTCAGATAGGGTTTAGACTCCAGAGAGTTGGGGTCCTGCTGAGTCCAGAGAGAGACATTTTGTTGAAGAGTTCCAGGGTGGAACTGAGATTAAAGTTCAGAGTTGAGGGGTTTATAAGCGAATAGATACTCCAAGTGAACTAGAAAATAAAAATCAGGAATTAGAAGAAAGGTTGCAAGAAGAGACAGACAAATAAAAGAAATTCGAGAAGAAGGAGCAATTTGGGAACAAAAAATGAGAGAGAGATGTCTGAAAAAAGAGGGCTACTGGAAATAGAAAATGGGAATCTAAATTACTATTTAATACCAGCAATAGCAGAATTTATAGGAAGAGACGGAGAAAATATGAAATTTGGGAGAGATAAAAAGTTTCACATCAATTCTTGTATTGCAAAACAAAACAAAGCAAAAACTGCCCAGAGATAACTTTATATATTTTGTCAGAACACAAATGAGAGACTTAATATTACAACCGCATTTTGAAAGAAGATTGATGGAAGAAGAAGTGGAGTTACAACTTTTTAAGGACATTCCAGGTCCATTTCTGAAGAAAAGAAAAGAAAATCCCTTCCTAACAAAAAAGCTGAGAGAGTGTGGAATAAGATACAAATGGGAAAACCCAGAAGGGATTTTGTCCAGATATCAACAAAAGAAAGTTAAAAGAAATTCAGTTCAAAGAGCAAAGGAATTCTATGAAAAATAAAGCAAAGATCTGGGAGTCATGAAAAAAAAAAGAAATAAAGTTCCTGAGAAATCAAATATTATGTAAAGAATATGTTTCACTAGGGGACAAAAGGAAAAAAAGTTATAGTTTCCTATTTGAATTGACTTTTTTAAGTATCGGAATTAGATTGGCAAACAGAAAAGACATTAGTGGTAGAAATATATGCACCAACAGAAAAAAAAAAAGATAAATTCTTCCAAAAATTAATAAAAAATTGCAAAATAACATTTTAGTAACACGCTGCATAACTAATTATATTGCTCTTTACTTTAGTATTACTTTTTATCTGAAAGGGCTATATCTTTTTTTTAAAAGCTTGGAGAAGAGATGGTCAAGAGGTGATATGATAACCATGTTTAAATGTTTGAAAGGATGTCATATTGAAGAAGGAGCAGGGTTATTTTCTGCCGCTACAGAGACTAAGGAGATTATCCCA
The DNA here is from genome assembly GCF_019175285.1 of Sceloporus undulatus. Lineage (NCBI taxonomy): Eukaryota > Metazoa > Chordata > Lepidosauria > Squamata > Phrynosomatidae > Sceloporus > Sceloporus undulatus. The sequence continues at coordinate 158,048,418 of NC_056524.1, forward strand.
CTTCCAAAAACCCCAACTGCTCCCCAATGGGACACAGTCAGTTTGCAGGTTGTTACCGGGTCCCGCTTGTAATTTGCCACCAATTCCACCAGGTGAGTGCAACCTTTCTGCATCCCAGGTCCCAGGCATGCTTCGGATGCCATTTTCCAAGCCGGGAAGCTCCTGTTTTGGAAAAGCAGCCTCTGAAGCACACCTGGGACCCAGGATGCAGCCAGGTTGCACTCACCTGGTCGAATCGGCAGCAAATTATGAGCAATAATACTCAGTAGCAACATACAACTCGACTGTATCACATTGGGGAGAAGTCAGGTTTTTAGTAAATGCAATAATCTCCTAGGATATGAAGCAATGGATTCAAATTATAGGAAAAGAGATCCCACCTAAAAATTTGGAAGAATTTCCTGATAGTAAGAACTGTTGGAGTTGGACACCATGCCTCAGAGTACAGTGGTACCCCAGGATACGAAATGATCGCGTTACGAAATTTCCGGGATACGAAAAAGTTAGATTGGAAAAAACTGTTCCGGGTTACGATATTTTTTTCGGGTTACGAAATTTATTTCGGCGCGAAATTCAAACGCAAAGCGCGGCTAGCGGCTTTCCAGCGCTAACGGAAAGCCTTTTCGGGTTGCGAAATTACTCGGGTTACGAACGGAACGGCGGAACGAATTAATTTCGTAACCCGAGGTAGCACTGTATAGTGGAGTTTGCTTCTTTGAGGATTTTTTAAACAGAAGCTGAAAGTGCATTGACTGTGTATTTCTACAAGGTAAAGCGTTGGACCGGATGGCTCTTGTGGTCTCGTTCAGCTCTATAATTCTGAGTCTATAGTTCTATGCACCTGACCCATGAGAATTTCTCTGGAATACTTTTCTCCTTTAAAAAAATAAAATTTTCAAAAAGATTTATTGTCTGTCAAATTGAATTAGAATGGCTGGAGAAAATGTTCAAGAAATTTTCATCACAGTATGACTCAGAATGCTTATTATGAACATAACAAAGAAGGGGCAATTCAAATGTTGTAATTAAAATATTTCAACTAAAAATTAATTACCAAAACACATTAGGTAGGATTATGATCTTCTAACAGAGGCTTGTAAAGAAGGCATCAGGAAAAGGTAGCTGCCCTCAGAAACAGTAAGGAGCATGCTTCCGTTTTACAAATGAAGCACAGGCATCACAAAACCAAATCCAAATCCCTTTATGTCCTTTTCTAATGTTAGTGCACATTTATGTAGCCCTAAGAGATAAATGACACAAATGACACAAATGTACATATAATTTTTAAGAATGAATGTCATTTAAAGTCAGGATTGTTTTCACATGCAGTTAAGCGTGTGAGGTCCTTATATGAAATACGACCATCAAACATAGGTGAATATTGCTCCCAGTCAATTTTTAATTTCACCATGGTCCAAACTGAGAGCTAAAAGTGGAGAATGTAACTGCCATCCATAGAATTTGTTGGGATCTTTCAGCCCTTCTGGTAGAAGTAAAGTTTGGAATGAAACAGCTGGAGAAAAGTTTTAAGTCTCCTTCATCCAATCATAGTAATTCCAGGAGAGGGCTGGACATGTTTACTTGAGCATAAAAAAGAAAAGAAAATGATGTTAAACTGCACAATACATATTCAAGGGAGCAGGTAGTCTAACCTTTGCAGGACCTATTTCCAGGTCCTTGTGTTTAAGGTTGCAGACACAGTCAGAAGCTCTGGTCTGCATTCCATATTTATACTCCAGTGACCAGACAAAAGAAAGAGAAATGTCATAGCAGTTGCAGACAATAACTAATTTCCAATTTGCCAACAAAAGCATTACAGCTTTGGAGGAGGACTGCTTTCTCTTGCTTCGTTTTTTTAAGCAATTGATTTCTTTTCTATTGTCAATTTTCAATTAATTACTTAACAACAGTGGTTAAGATGGAAAAGCTGAATGTGCTGCTATAGTTGTTATCATTGCTAATTGCAATGCACAAACTACTGATGCCAATATAGATTCCAAGGCTTGATGTGCCTGAATTATTGTTATTTTTTAAATTCACATCTAAGTATGCACACATGTGCCTACTCTGTTACCAAACCCAGTAGTGCATGCATTAAATTTATTATTATTATTATTATTATTATTATTATTATTGTATTTCTTCATATGCCACCTTTCTCCTAGATTGTGATGTAAGGTTGCTCACAAAAGAATCAGCTAAAAACAATACAATTTTATATTTAAAAACAATATAAAATAATATAAAAATATACAGAAGTTAAAAATAAAGCATGTCCCCTTCCCATAGGAAGCCTCCCTGCAAGCAATTACTTATTAAAAGTCTACTAAAGGTAACCCAGCCTAGCTTCCTGTGGATGGGAGTTCCAGAAGGTAGCAAATACAGATGACCAGTTTACCATAGAGTAGGGCAAGGATGGGGAATGATGCAGTCTACTCAATTCTGTTAAACTGCCACACCTATCAATACTACCAAGAATAATCAATACTAAATGATGCAGGGATTTGTAGTCTAACTATATCTGGTACCTCATCTGCACTGCAAAAAACAATCCATTTTGGTACCATTTTAACTACTTATGGTGCCACAGACAACTACAGGTCCCAGAAGCCCATAGCACTCAGCCAGGGCAGTGAAAGTGGTGTTAAACCGGATTATTTCTGCAGTGTGGATGCAGTCGTCAAGCCATATGCTTCCCACCCCTTTGGTACTGTTTTCTACTATATACTTGCTTGTCTTTATTGCTGTATCCATGATGTAAAAATGCTGTCTCCCGCTTCCTGCCATTTTGTCTGGGTAAATATGGAGATACTGGCCAGGATTCTTCACACTTCCCTGTGGAGAAAGATGTCAAGGAGGAAAGGTTGGGGGGGGGGGGAGAGATAAAAATGTTGTGATAATGTGTGACTTCTATTACTTTCACACTGAATATGAAAATGTTCATTCTCATCATGACCAAGTAACCCTTTTTTTAAAAAGTAAGATGAATGATTGTACATGGGAACAGTTAGTCATGTGTATGACAAGAGGCAGAAGGAACTTCTTCATTTAACACAAAGCATTTTCCAGAATCTGACTGGAAATGTAAATGTTGCATAGTTCGGCATCCATATGACTGAATCAATACCTTGTAAAAATCCCCAAAGACTCCAACTTTTTATTCTAGAATAGCAAATTTCTCAAAAGTGCTTCATTAATTACTCTTTTCTATCACCCACTAACCAAAGTAGGTTTAAGGGACAGTTATTTAATGGGACACTGAAAATGGAGAGCTCAGAATATCGGATCTCTATGTGTAGCATAGAAGTTATTTGAAACTGCCAATAAGAGAGAGAAGAGATCCAGATGGGACATTATGCTATTTGTATCTCAAGTTCGGGATTTTATTTTGCAGAACCAGACAATACATCTGTCTCAGCATGTGCCACATCTTTTCCCAGTCTAGATCCATCTTAAGATAAAAGAAAGTGTGCATCACAGACTTAAAGGCCAACAAGGAAGTTCAGGAAATTGTCAACCATTCCCTTTCAGAAGATATGGCCAGATGACTGGAACCTTTGACAATTCCACTGTAGTTTTGAAAGCCTTTTCTTCAAAATTTAAAGTTTTGCTCAAACTGAGCAAAGAGCATCAAAACAAATGTAAACTAAAGGTAAGCCAAGCAAAAAAGGGGATTGAAGATCACACTATTAACAGCAAAAACAAGTATTTATTTAGTTAAGTGCACAAGGAGGAATCAAATACCTAGGGAGGTGGTAGGATGGTTGAACATCAAAGAACTGGAAAGAGCACAAAAGGACTATGGGAACACAGGAGGCAGAAAAGAACACTGCAAACACGCTATATTGGTCTTAACTGTTGTAGAAAATGGGGAAATTTCCACATATGAATTATTGTTTTAAGGAGAGCATCTGAGGAATCCTGTCAGAAGTAACAAGGTTTTACAGCTAATTGACAAATTTCAAAACTAAAAGTCACTGAGGACAAGTGGCACTTATCCAAGAGTTCTGGATAAAATCGAAATGTAAAATGGCTGAACTTCTAACAAAAATATGCACATCATTAAAATCAGCCTCCCTACCCAAGGACTGAATAGTTGCCAATGTCATACCATTAAAAAAAAGGCCCAGGGGGGATCTGAAAATTACAAAGCTGTCTGCCTAACTTGTACATAAATTGGTAGAAAGCATTATTAGAGAACTGTTCAATATAAAACAAAACAAAACAAAACAAAACAAAGTTTGCTGAGAACTAATCATCCAGGCTCCATCAAACACTTGGAATTCTTGCAGTACCAATGAGTTTATAAATGAAGCAGTCTGAATTTCCAGAAGGAGGAGGAGGAGGGGCAGATGGGGAGCAGCAGTAGTTTTTAACTGTAAGGGTTAAACTAGATGTTATGGGGAAAGCATTTGCCCTGGAACAAAATTATTAATCAATTTCCCCTTCTATAATGGAAATTCTACATATCTCAGAGGTAATATGCCTCAGGAATCAGACTTGGGAAATTAAACCCATGTTTATCTTCCAAGGACCAATAATGAAACAAAGCACACCAAATGCAAGATATGCAGGTGAGAAAAATAATGTGCTTGAGAAACAGTCCCCTTTTATCTCTTGAAGGGTTACCTATGCAATAATAAAATAAAATAAAATAAAAGCATTGTCTAGTTCAATCTAAGTCTCAGGTGTTGTTTCTGCAGAAACTGATTTTATTTTGGAAATCCTTATGAGGTTTTGTTCATACCAAAGTATTTTTTTTAAAAAAATTTTTATTCACAACATGAACATACAAACATACTATCAACATCACATTCATAAACATAAAATAACATTAAAAAAATTCTCTAGCAGAAAGAGATCATAGATAAAAAAAACCCCAGTTGGAGTTTTATTGTAAAAATATCAGTAAAGAAAATGGAAATAGAATACAAGGTAAAGATGCAAAGTATTTCTTAGGAACTCCTGGCATTACCAAAGACGTTTCATTCCTGCCTCCCAGGTCAATTTAAATTAACCCAGTATTTTTGGAAATGAAATGTTATCTCTACTTGGCTATGCATTTATATTATCAATGCCCCTCCCTACTATTAAACACAGCTACTGTTTCCAGAACAGATTCAATTGCAATCAAGTAATGGAAAGAGGAATATTTGTACTCTAAAGAAAAGGATCCTAATACTTTACTTGTGCAACATTGCTAATGCACTTTACAGCTTTAAGAATGGAATAATAATAAAGAAAAACAATGAAAATTAGTTCTGGAATCATGGATAAGATTGGATGTAACACATGATCATGGGAGAGGGAGAAGGAAGAACACAATTGAGAGGGAAATGGCGGAATTCAGACATGACCTAAATAGTGCAGCCACTTTGAAAGAAGACCTTTGATGGTCTTCATGATTAGAGACCAGGATAATTGGGGCTTGGCTGATTAGCCAAGCCAAGGACACGTGATAGCGGATGGAGCACAGTGGCTTTTTATGCTGGTTGCCCTCTATAAAGCCATTCCTTCTCTTTGGAACACAAGATAAGGGACTTATTGGCTTCATTGATCCTGTTTTCTTTTGTCACTGGTTTTGATTATTGTTGGGGCTTTATTAGTGCACTGTGTGGATATTGTTTGCCTAAGTGTAATACACATATACCTTTCTCC
>NC_056524.1:158054175-158057262 GCF_019175285.1 Sceloporus undulatus
GTTTAACAACATAGTTAAAAACATCCACATACAGTTAAAATCGACAACAAGATAAAACACAATTACATCGTCACCCAAAAAATCTCAAGCCAGCTTCCAATGCTGCTGAGAGGGGAGGGGGGGAGTACTTCAGGGATCAGGGGTATGCCTGCTGGAACAAGTGTGTCTTCAGCCCCTTCTTGAACTGGTCCAGCGAGGCTGAGGAGAGATTGAAGAGAACAATACCAGAAGGAATTTTGACTTGGCAACAAGAGATCATCTGTAGTCTTAGTAAGAGCAGTTTCTATAGAGTTCAATGGACAGAAGCCAGGCTGAAAGAGATCCAGGATAGAGTTAGCAGACAAAAACTCAAGACAATGAAAATAAACTCCAAACCCTTATAGACAAAGGGAAGAAGTGAGATGGGATGATAGAGAAAGAAAGTCCAGAGAAGGCTTTTTCAGGATAGGAGAAACTAACACAGGTTTAAAAACAGAGTGAAAAGAACCGGTTGAAGGAGACAGATTAATGGTAAAAAGAAGAGAATGTAAGATAGAGAAAGCAACAGAAGTGAGAAGGCAGGAAGGAATTGGGTTGAGAGAACAGGTCAAAGGTTTGGAAGTGTTCAGAAGCCACTTGGTTCTTTGCAAATGATGCAGCTTCAGCATGGCTTCTAGCTGTGTTCGGAGCATATGTCATGTAAATGGCATGCCCCCAACACATCCTGAAGCCACATCATTTTGCCCATGTCTTTCAGGCCTAAGTTACCTTCATTGGTAATTCCACCATACATGCAACAAAAGTTATATATATCACCTCTGAGTTTACAAAAAATTGTAAAAATTATCTTCAATCCAAGATCCCTTCTGTTGCAATTTTACCCCATATATTACTTATGTATCTTATAACTTTGTTCCATTAAAGTTGCCCAATGTTTCTTTCAGTAGGCAAGTTAGTCTATCAGACTATACCATTTTTATAATAAGCACAGGAAAAAAATTTTTTTCTAGTCTTCCATGTGAGATGGAAGTATATAGATCTTTTCCCCAAGCAAACTGAACTCCTTCTAGGGTTTTATATTGATCAAGAAGAGCATTATAGTTTTTTTTTAAATCCAACCCTCTCCCCAATTGTGTTTATTGAAAAACAATTCATAACTACACTTCTCACATTAGATTGTCAGGTATTAGATCTTCATGCCAAAATGATCTGAATTACATTGAATTTTTCCATGCCTCATTTCCACTCCTAAATTTTTTGTATACCACTTAACTGCAAAATAGCCCAGAACATTTTTAGGGGAGCTGTTATTATTGTTCATACTTTCCTTCCAAGCAAATGATTTATTTGCTTAGTGTGAGGTATGTTGTCGCTAAGCATGGAAACAGATCTGATATGAAAGAACGGATTGGCTTAATGACTGGTGGTGTCAAAAGTAATGGTGATCGATTTCTCATTGCCTTTGTGATCTCAACAACACTGGCAATACTGCCCAATGCATTATTTGGAGGAAAATGCATCTTGCTTCTTCCCCAAATAGACTCCAAATCATTTCTGCTTCCTCATTTCTGCAACATTACCTTGCTTGCCCATTCTGCAGAGGTTCCAAGTAGAAGTAAAAATAGCACCATTCTGTCAATGTTTTCAGCACAAAAACAGGAGAGTACCCTAGTGCTATCTCTCTTTGTCTTCATTTCTGTGGCCCTCTTACACATGGAGGGTGATAAACCCGTCACTATTTGCAACTACCCTCTGCATGACATGGAACACTTGAGAATCAAGATTCTGATTCATATGGAGAGCATCCACATTTAGTGAAAGATTTTCTCATTGCTTGGCACCCTCCATCTCTAGAACGGCAGCAGAACTACAGATGGTGGGGGTGGGACTAGCACACTCCTTGTCTTCATTGGTTGATTCAATACATAAAGTAACAACTAAACAGCCCAGAGACAAACAGAGACAAAGTACATAATATTAGATGAACACTAGTGAGGAATCTAGAGAGCATTGTCAAAAAATACAGTGTGATGTTTGTAGTGTGTGTTACATTTAGTTTGATACAACATGATGATTTGTTTTTATATTTTATACTTTTTTGTAGTGAGAAGAAGGCTTTTAGTTCACCAAATCGCCATATGTTCTGCTAAGAAAACGAACAGATAACTCCATTATCTAAAGAGTGTGTGTGTGTGTGTGTGTATTGAAATGTTTTATTTAGCTCAAAATTATTAATTTTGTACAACTGCTGTGATTAACCAGGCAACAGGGCTTTGAAAAGTATTGGACTGATTTCCTATAAACTACCGCATAGTGCAGTAGCAGCAATATTTTGAACATAATGGTTTGCAGTATGTGATATATGACATTCAAGGTATGTTTCTAAGCTTTGGTGAAAGAGAAGCCAAGAATATTTTGACGAGTGTAAGGAATTAACAGAAAAGGGAATTATGTGGAATATTTATTATGTGGAATTATGTGAGTCCTCCCTCCATACCATCTGCCATGTCCCAGGCTTCAGAGGGAGAGAAGAACCACTGGACTTGATCCCATTCCCTACTGCTATTCCCTTCTCCTTTTGTGTCATGTCTTTCTTAGATTGTAAGCCTGAGGGCACTGAACTGTCTAATTAACAATTTTATTCCACTTTGGCAGAAGAGCAGCATATAAAAACTCTGAATCAATCAATGAATGAATCTTTATTCACTCTTTCATTTTTCATTTTACAATATTGCAACTTCTGCTTGTTTCAGGGGAATCAGAACCATATATTGGAAGAAAGCTACAGATCACTCTTACTGAATGCCCCTGCTTACCCCTCTATAGGCCAAGAGAGAGGGAAAGGTCTTAGGGTCAATCAGTGATGTACGTTTGCCTCAATTGATTCAGATTTAAGTCAGACTCAAATCACTTTAATGACTCTGCATGGACAACTCAGCAATAAACCTGCATATTTTTAGCAACCATCTTACTGACCTAACTTCATTCAGAAAGAATAAACATGTTAGGCAATGAGCTTAAGGTGGGGGTTAGGGTCTACTCAATAGTTTGTCCCTACTGCACATTGGAAGAGTCTTTTTTCCTATAATAATAATATTTATTTTTAGC
>NC_056524.1:158057287-158067086 GCF_019175285.1 Sceloporus undulatus
TTAGCCCACTCCCTTATGGACTCGAAGTTGGTTACACATAAAAGAAATATAAGGGTTCCCCAGGGGCCCAGATTAGACCTAAATGAAAAAAACCGACGCTCGAGGAGGACTTTCACCATCTCGGCCCCGGACCCTCTTGGAATTCCCTGCCCAGGTCCATAGAGCTCCGCTTCGGGCCACCTCCCTAGGCCCAGTTCACAGAAGGAGGCTAAAGACTAGTTCTTGTTCAAACTATAGCATGTCCCGCTGATCACAGGCTCCAATTCAGTTTCCCCCCCGCTCTGTACCAGCAGTGGCAAAGGCTGGTCCAGTAATTGTTGTTAATGTAGATTGTTTTATTGTATTTGTAATCTAATATATATTTTCCGAGATGTACTACCGCCCTGATTATACAGAAGGGGGGGTGAGAAATAAATTATTTATTTATTATTATTATTTATTATTATAAAAATACATAGCACAATGTAATAATGAATACATAACCCACCAGTATAAAACCATTAGACAGTTCCCAACCCCTCCACCACCAACAAAAAATAATAACATTCAAATACACATCAAAAGACCTGAGTGTGCAAGGGTGGAGTGTAGGGCGGATGCGCTCCTGAAGTAAGTTAGACCCAGCCATGTAGGGTTTTAAAGGTGATAATCACATCTTGTACTGCTTGCCCCGAAGCTATTTTTGGCAGTAGTGGAGCGATTTTAAAATAGGTGTAAAAATGGGTGTAAAATGTAAGGGATGTATCATTCTGTTAGACAAGCTACGAAAGTGTCTTTACCGCAGAGCTCTAAACTCAGAACCATCCAAGTCATTATATTCCCCATTACTAGCAAGATATGACACGTGAAGAAAGGACAGAAAGAAAATCAACTTCTTTGCAGATGTGGTGCTGGCGACGCGTTGCTGATGCTACGTGGGCAGCCACGAAAAACAATCATAGGATCTGGAACCCCCCCTGGAAGCAAAAGATGATGAACTGACGTGTTTGTACTTGGTCACATCATTAGAAAGCGTGCGCCGATGATATGCTAGGGAAGGTAGAAAGCAAAAAAGAGGAAGACCAATGGAGCTGGCTCGCCTCAATCAGAGAAGTCATGGCCTGAATTGCAGGACCTAAGCAGAGCAAATGAAGCGACAGAAAGTCTTGGAGAAGTCTAATCAACAGGTGTTCACAATGAGTCAGGGCCAAACTCAAGAGCAGTGAACAACAACAAATCTTCTTTTAGAAGGCTCTTTCACAGTGCAGTAGGGAGCGACTACTGAACAGATCTCAAGTCCTGCCACAAAAAACCCATTTGCTAATGCATTGGCTATTTCTACCCTGACCAAAAAGCCCCCATTACTCTGGTAATGGGTCTTACCTGCTTCTCCTAGGAACAGCTTTAGATAGCGCTCTTATTGTGTGCAAAGGGGACCGTCTGCTGAGTAGACCTCATTTTTCTAAAATGCTATCTTAATACATGACCACATGGGGGGTTACAAAACGTCATAAAGTACGCGCTCCGGCGCGTACTAGCGGTTAGGAAGGGCCGTATTATGGTTAGGAAGGTTCTTTACCTCTGGACGGCCCTTCCTCCAGTCCGCGCAGGGAGGCGTACTTTTTTGCGGTGCCCTCCCATTGGCGCCGCCATGTTGACGTATGGACGCCTGTGCGTCCAGACGCTTTGCGCGGCGGAAAGTGACTGTCGGAGTGCGCACTCCACCCCTCGCGGCGCCACTCCGCGTTCAAAAAAGGATCGGGCATTTCGCTGTCATTTTTTTCCTGCGCAGGGAAGCCTCCGCGGTTCTGGCCAGCTGGGGCCCTTCCCTGCGCAGTGAAATGGCTGGCGGTGGGAAAACGGGCCCCTTGAGGGCAGTTTTGTAACCCGCCATGATATTTATTTCACCCGCTATGAGCATGTCTTTCTTTATTTTCTAGTTATTGAAACTCTCTCCCCATTCACACCCTTACTATTACTTCCTTTTTACTGTTAAAGTGGGCTCCCAGGACCTGAAGCTCAACTTGAGACTTGAGTTCGAAAACATCTTCCCAGGATTTGCAGTCCAATTTGAGACTGAAGTTACAGCCCTGAGACTTGATTTGCAGACTTGGAGTAAAATACAAGCACGGGCTCACTAATAGTTGTAGCAGGCATTATTTCTACTTTAGCATCCTCTGGAGACACATGTTCATCATCAAATATAGATTGCTAGCCTTGAGCGTAATGCTTCTCTCTCCTCCACGTGTAGAAGACAATGAGACTATACCTTAGGCATTCCCCAAGCTACTTATGGCTAGGGAGATGGAGCTACACTCAAGAGCCTCCTCAGCTGCTGTTTCATACAGAGCGGATTTACAAGGAGGTACCTAATACACCTCCACAAACATCAATCAGCATCCTTGAGAACCTCATCATTGTAGGCAATACAAAGAAAAATTTACTCATTCATTCTATCTCAGACAGCGTACTATACTCTTTGCTTAGAAAGTCTTATCAATGCCTGGCCCTGGACCTATTAATTTCTAGTACCATTCCTAATCCATACAGATGAAAAAATTTTGGTCCTTCTTAGACCTTCTGTCTCTCAGACACAGGGGAGGAAGCCACCACAGTTAGAATAACGCATTGGCCACAGTTAGATAATTTGGATCTAGTATTGACAGGTTATGCCCCCCCACTTTAGATGCCCATGATGCCCTACTATTAAGAATCTACTATTGTTCTCTTTCACACCTTTTACTTCTCCCTGTTTTTCATCTGCAACTGCCAAGCTGTTCTGTTAGAGAACAAGCAACAAGCCAAACAAACTTGCCAGTAAAGATGCCCCCACAAACGTATATTAGTAGTAAAGACTCTGCCCACTTTATTCTATTATTGTATTATTGTTTTACGATTATAATGTCTGTAATTTTAATGGATAGAATTGTTTAATCCTTTTTCAAATTTGGGGGGGGTGGCCAGAAATCTGTCTATCTTGTTGATTTTAAAGGTTGTAGCTTGCTTTGATGTGAGTAACAAAAAAGCTGGATACAAAATTAAAAGTTTTATTTTATTTATTTAAAAATCTTTGCTATACACATAAAAAGGAATAAAGATATCTTCATTTTTAAATCCAGTGAACTTACTAATGCATCATGACTACAAGAAAAAAAAATGGAGTTTGTTCTTATACAATAACACTACAATACTTTTCTGAGGAATAAGCAAAAATGTGTGTAAGAAAACAGATAATAGCTGAAACCCCTGCACCACATTTGTCGCTTCCTAAATGTAAACAGTAAACTAGGAATGATCTAGGCATCAGCTCTGAGTTATGGAGGTTTGTGGTGTCGTGCCATGGGAGCTCAGAATTGCACAGTTCAGCCGCTCGCCTGCCCCTGAGCCATATGTGATGTTTTGAAGCATTGAGCTCAGGGAAGGACATGGGAGTGTGAGGGGTTTAGCCATGTAAGTATAAAGGAGCCCTCTCAAACAGCCACCAAATGTCTGCCATTCAGAGCAGCTCCTGGAATTACGTTGTGTTAAGATGCATTTGGAATGTGCAAATGTGCCCTTGAATATGACTAATCGTATAACTAAATGTGGAGCGTTATCAATTAATCAACCTCTTGACGTACTAATCCTTACTGGCTAGGCAGGATGAACGTCAGTATATTTTACAAAAGAACAATATCAAGTGAGCAACTTAAGCCATGTTCTTGTTGGCCAGCTGCACTCAATTTTTTACCATTGAAACAAATAAGCAGATAGATGAATGCTGAAAGAGCGCCTCAGTCGGCTTGGCTTGTGGCATGGTCTGATCATCCCCCAAAAACAAAGCCCGTTTGCTTATGTCAAATTAACATTCAACTCAATTTATTTGCAGGACCTTAAGTTTCGCACCAAAGACCACCGTCCCAACTGTGCCACGTGAGTGTGATCAGATCTAGATATTGCTCTCTTCTCAAGGCGTGCCCCTGTTCTGGATTTGTTGAAAAGGACTACTCCTTTCATTCTGGGTCAAAGGCTCTTGAGAATTTTTACAGTTAAACAGGAGTGCGAAGTAACAGCAAAAAAACTAATAATAGACCAGTTGTGTGGCCTGCAGTAGGTCCCAAATCATGCTTCTGAAATATTGTTAGTTTTAGGCCGAAACGATGGGCCCACAACATGAGTAGATTCCAGCATGGAGTTTATATGACACATATCCTTGAAGTGGCCAGATAGCTGCTCCAAGGCCACCTTAATGGCAGCCCTAAGCCATCAGCAAAAGGAGTGGTAAAAACACTCTCACTGCAGCTGTTTGGGACTTTGGTGAAGTCCAATTTCAGGAATGGCCCATCAGTCCGTCGGCTGATGGAGCCCGTTTAAAGTGGAGCTGCCAAGGCTGCTCCTAGCCACTAGTCTGTTTGCCATTAAGTCAGCACAAATGAAATTTAATTTGCTTTTGCTCTTTCTCAAAACGCAATCTAATGTGCTTTAGAATGAATTTACGGGGATATCTAGAATGAGGTGGCAGAATGCGGATGCAGCCCTTTGTTTATTTCATCTCACAGTTAGAAGGAAACAAAATGCAAAGATCTGTTCTCTGAAGGATTACAAAAGTTTTGACTTTTTTTTCACCTATCCCAGACCCCTTTCCAGTTTTTTTTCAGTACGTGTTTCTTAATTCTCACTTCACTTGTTTGTTTCTTTTTTGCCTAAAATACAACATCTGAAAACACTGCCATCTCAATTAAATTCTGACACTTCCATGTGAAAGGTATTTTTTATTACAAAATATTTTTTTCCCAAAAAAGTCCCAAAAAATTGTGAAAAAATCATCAAAATGCACAAATTCTCTCAAAATTTCACCTCCCACTAAGTAGAAAGGAATTGAAAACCTAATTGTTCACATACTATGGAAATAAAGTGGATACTTTTTTTACAAAAAATTGAGTTTTTAAAACTCCAATATGAAGTTTAGTTTTTTCTCAGTTTATATTTATCCTTTAATCAAATCTGTTGTATGTCATAAGTTTTTGGTAATAATCATATGCATGGTGATATTATACAATGTCTGCATACCACTTTAGGTGGTTTTGGAATGGGGAACATGTTACATTATTATACTGTCAATAATGGTTAATATTAAAATAAATACTTCTGGCCAAGATCCTGGATAAGGAGTGGATGTATATGAACTAGCAACATCTCCATAGCTGTCTCTTGACGCTTACCCTAACAAACTTCACCTTGTAAAAAGTGGCCTTCCCCAACAGATTCATTTCCAGGTGCGTCAGCGGGCAGTAGGCTGAGTCGGGATGCATTAGCTGTTTTGTAACTGGAAGCATTGTGACAGGTATCCATGGAAATTCTCCAGGGGTCATTGTGATATCTTTGCCGTAATAATAAGTAATAATAATATAATAATTTAATTACTAATAATAATAATAATAATAATTTTATTTATAGCCGCCCATCCAATGAATCCAGGGCGGGTTACAACAGTAAAACTAAAGATACTAAAATAAAAATACAATAAATAACTAAATAAATAAATAAAAACAATAAAATTAAAGAGAGCGAGTGAGTACATTCACAGTTGGCCTGATGGAAGTTTATATATATATATATATATATATATATATATATATATGCAAAAGATCAGAGAACCTTAAACAGTTAAAAAGAAATTAATTCTTTCTACTAAATATATAAGACTAATTTCTATTAATGTGCTTATCTGAACTGAAGGCTATTTATTATATTGTTCTGTCAAGTGTCTATGAGCACTGGCTCTTAAGTAATATTGATATAATTTCAGCCATTAAAAGCAGGTTCTGGTTCCATCACTTGAGGAACTGAATGATTTATCCTCAGTAATAGTTTGAAAAAGCAGCCATCGTGAAACAGAAGGCAGCCAGATTGCAAGATTGCTTTGGTTTATAAAATGAACTACTATTGACTATGCATCCAGCCAACATAGTGTAGTGGTCTGAGTGGTGAACTATGACTGGAATCAAGGGTTCAATTTCCAGCTTGGCCATGAAACCTACTTAGTGACTTTGGACAGGTCGCTTGCTCTTAGCTATTGGTGAAGGCCGTGACAAACCTCTGAAGAAATCTTGCCAAGAATACCTCATGATAGGTTTGCCTTAGGGTTGTCATAAGTCAGAAATGGCACACATCATCATCATCATCATCATCATCAACACAATTTTTTCTTACAATGAAAATAAGGAATTTGAATAAATTAATTCCAGCTGCCATGGTCCTGGCCTCAGAGCGAAAGAAGAACTGCTGGACTTGATCCTCTCCGCATTACCATTTCCTTCTCCTTTTGTGTCACGTCTTTTTAGACTCTGAGCCTAAAGGCAGTGAATGGTCTAACTGACAATTTGTAAGCCTCTCTGAGAGCATTCCTAAAGTGTGGGGTATATATACAATAAATCATAACCATAATAAATCTGAAAAGGATTAGGAAATTCTAGTGGACTGAGTACTACATCAGCGGTCAGAATTAATTAGGAGGAAATAATGAGGTACTTGCTATTAAATGAGTTTTGCAATCAATCTGATCTTGGAAGCTAAACAGGATGAACCATAGTTAGTACTTGGATGGGAGACCACCAACAAATACCAGGTGGTTTAGGCTATATTTCAGAGGAAGAAATTGGCAAAACTACTTCTGAATATTTGTTGCCTAAAAATCCCATGAAATTCATGGGGTGACCCTAAGTCTACAGGCAGCTTGAAAGCACATGCACACACAAACCAGACATAAAAAATTTGCATTCTGATATTGACATACTGGGGGATAATGTTAAAAAATGTAGTCATGTCAGTTTGTGTTTATGTTTGTATGCAAAAGGATTTTGTAGTACCTTTGAGGCTCATTGAGAGTTTGTAGCAAAAGCTTTTGTAGACTGGATCTCTTTCATCTGATGCATGAGATGAATGCATCTCATGCATTCATACCCAGTGAATGGGCAGGGTGTGTTCGTGAATAGTAATAGAAACTCAACATCTCTCATTTTGGTAATAGGGTGGAAGACTGGTTTTCACAATGTCTGTAAAGGGCAGTGAGGAGACAAAGGGGGGAGAAAAGGATCACTCATAACGTTGCTCATTTTATGGTGTGACTTTTTTAGTTGATTTCATGGATACAGCTGGGATGGTCTTACTAACATGGGCATCAAATGTACTCCAGACCAAGGTTTTGTTAGTTCTGTGTTTTAAATAACAAAAGGAACTTTCAGTCATCTTTGAATAAAAATAATAATTACTTTTTGGTAACTGTAAGGGAAGCCATCCAATTTTCTGAGCCTTGGAATTGAAATGGTAGCAAATGACCTTTTCAAGTAATTTTCCAAGGCTTGCCCTGGGTAGAAAGAATATTTTAAACTCCCAATGATGTGGGTGTGGGTGTGGGTGTGTGGTTGGGAGGTGTTAGAATTAGTTCAGCAGCATACAGAGCAAGAACTTCTAGATGCAGGGATGGATGATTATTATTTCAGCTTGTTAATTTATTTTTGATAATAAATATGAAACTCTTCATTTGAAAAACATAATAATTCAGACAAGTTTTCATCAGAATTTCTGGGGTTGTAATGTTGAAGGAAATTCATTGTAAACAAAGCAAGTAAACTATAATGAATTGTTTTAAGGTTTTCACTGCTGCTTTATTCTCTGATTACAGCAATCTCAGTGATGGGTTGAGGAGATTAATAATTAAGTACTGCAAGATTTCATTTTGTTCAGTTTTAGTGCTTAAATTAAAGATTTACATAGTTTGCAATATTTAATTAATTAATCCTTCTGAGATTCATAAAATAAAAGCATTCTGATCTAAGAATTGTCTGCTTGGTCCTCAAATATTAGGAGTCTGTGGGAATCAATCATGACTACATATAAAGAGAGTTGGTGAAAGAGGGTATTTTTTTAAAAAAAATTTTTCAAAGCTACTGTTTTTGCATTTTAAGCTAGAATAAGACAAAGGTTTTGAGAAGGTAATAGTTGGTAAAATGAGCATGGGTAAAATAGTGGGTACAATGAGGGACACGGTGGCTCAGTGATTAAGACACTGACGCTGATGAATGCAAAGTTGGCAGGCCAAGGCCCAAGCACTGCATGTTGGAGTGAGTTCCCATCACTAGTCCCAGCTTCTGCCAACCTAGCAGTTCAAAAGCATGTAAAAGTGCTTGTAGATAAATAGATACCACTTCAGTGGGAAGATAACAGCGTTCTGTGCAGTCGTGCTGGCCACACAATCACAGAGTCATCTTTGACAATGCTGGCTCTTTGGCTTAGTAATGGAGATGAGCACCACCCCTACAGTTGGACACAACTTGACAAATTTGTCAAAGAGGAAACATTTAAAATGAGCACAGCCTACAGTAAATTTCCAACATTTAAAGTCAGTATATAGGAATGAACTCTGACAATCACAAGTGAAATGTATGTGTATCTAGAAACTCAAGTGATACACTGATGTATGTTGCCTGTTGGTAATGAGATTGTTAAGGAGTTTGGCAGCACCTAATCAGGATCCATGTGGGAGCATTCACCAAGTTAGAGATATCCCCCATAACTTGAAAATGGCCATCAAAATAAAAAGGGAGAAGGCAAATCTTCAAGAAGCTAACCATGAGACATCCAGAAAATCCCCTGAACTCAGTTGATCCTCCATTGAGAGATTTCATATCCTGAAGTAACAAAAGCGTTTCCTTTTCCAGCAGTGTGATAGTCAAAATTATTCAGTACATTTAACTAAGTATGGTCTCTCTCATATTATTCTAGAGATGTATATGTCCTCACAATATATTCCCTTGGGTTTTACCAGTTGTCAGGGGAATCACTTGAGTTGGTGTCACCTGATGCAGTGATTCGTTGTGTCTCTCTCACACACCCATTGACCTCCTCCCACACCATACCCTATAAAATCATTAGTAATGCTTTTTCCTACTTTATGTTACTGATAAATCACATTCCTATATTTCACTGAATTGAATGGCAATATCTGTGAAATAAACAACTCACAAAATTAAAATTATACCTTTAAATTACTATGTCATACACAGTCTAAATGCATTAGATGCACATAGCTTCAAGTGGTTAATGTGAAATTTGATAAGATGTGATATTTTTAAAGAAAAATTTAAAAAGAGTAACTTTAAAAAAAACATTAAAAATGTTTTTATTTTTAAATGTATTTGTTTATAAACAAAAAAAAAATGGGGTCTCTCTTTTCTCCTCTCACTCACTCACTTATGCCTTTTAAAGGGACACAGGTGAGCAGCACAGCCCATTTCTGCAAAAAGTTTGGGAAGAGAAGTGTCACCCCTCCTTAGGGTGTCACCTGGTACTGCTGACACACCCCTAGTGATGCCTCTGCCTGTTGTCATCTCCAGATCTAATTGTTTGCTTTTGTTGTGGGGGCTGGTCATGCCAATTTTTTGGATCTATTCCAGAGCATTTCCAAATATTTCTTTTTTTAAAATGGGGTGTAATCTACTGAGATGATCCTATCGTTTGAAAGACAAATTTTCTCATTCTCTCTTTTTTAAACTTTGTTTTCCTTAGAGTTCTCATGTTAATAATAATAATAAAAAAATAAATAAATAAAAATTTTATTTTTATACCGCCCTTCCACAGATCAGGGCAGTTTACAACATGTTAAAATACAAAAATACAAAGGTACAACAATACAATAAAAATAAAAGCAACTACAATATAAAACCCCCGTTAGCCCATCCTCTTTGCCACAGTAGAGGAGGGAGGCCCACTGGATTTTAATCGGGGAATGCCACATGGAAAAGAAAGGTTTTTAGGTCCTTTCTGAATTGGGCCAGGGAGG
>NC_056524.1:158067111-158199255 GCF_019175285.1 Sceloporus undulatus
ATGATTTCTACAGGGCTTGTAAAAGAATGATTCAGGAGAAAAAGGTAGCTGCCATCGAAACGTAAGGAGCATGCTTCCGTGTTTACAAATGAAGGGCACAAGCATCAAAAAACAAACCCAAATCCCTTCATGTTCTCTTCTGTGTTAGTGCACATTTTGTAGCCCTAAGAGATAATGACACACAGTGTTTAAGCAGGTCTTAACTTTTTAAGATGAGTGTCATTTTAAGTCAGGATTGTTGTCACATGCATTTAAGCGTTGTGAGGTCCTTATATGAAATACACCATCAAATAGTGAATATTGCTTCCCGTCCAATTTTTTAATTTCACCATGGTCCAAATGAGAGCTAAAAGTGGGAATGTAATGTAACTGATTCCATGGAATTTGTTGGGATTTTCAGCCCTTCTGGTTAGAAGTAAGTTTTGGAATGAAACAGCTGGAGAAAAGTTTTTAAGTCTCCTTCATCCAATCATAGTAATTCCAGGAGAGGGCTGGACATGTTTACTTGAGCATAAAAAAGAAAAGAAATGATGTTAACTGCACAATCATATTCAAGGGAGCAGGTAGTCTAACCTTTGCCGGACTATTTCCAGGTCCTTGTGTTTTAAGGTTGGCAGCACAGTCGAAGCTCTGGTCTGCATTTCCATTTTATACTCCAGTGACCAGACAAAGGAAAGGAAAGTCATAGCAGTTGCAGACAATAACTAATTTCCAATTTGCCACCAAAAGCATTACGCTTTGGGGAGGCTGGCTTTCTCTTGCTTCGTTTTTTTAAGCAATTGATTTCGTTTTTCTATTGTCATTTTCATATTACTTAACAACAGTGGTTAGATGGAAGCTGCATGTGTGCTTAGTTGTTATCATTGCTATTGCAATGCACAAACTATGATGCCAATTAGTTCCAGGCTTGTGTGCTGAATTTATTGTGTATTTTTTAATTCCACATTAAGTTGCACACTTTGTGGCCTACTCTGTTACCCCCAGTGTGCTGCATTTAAATTTATTATTATTATTTATTATTTATTATTTTATTTTGTATTTTTCATATTGCCACCTTTCTCCTTAGATTGTGATGTAAGGTTGCTCACAAAAGAATCAGCTAAAAACATACCAATTTTTATATTAAAACAATATAAATATATAAAATATACAGAGTTAAAATAAAGCATGTCCCCTTCCCATTGGAAGCCTCCCTGCAGCATTACTTATTAAAAGTCTACTTAAAGGTAACCCAGCCTAGCTTCCTGTGGATGGGAGTTCCAGAAGGTGCAAATACAGGATGACAGTTTACCATAGAGTAGGGCAAGGATGGGGAATGATGCAGTCTACTCAATTCTGTTAAACTGCCACACCTATCATACTACCAAGAATAATCATACTAAATGATGCAGGGATTTGTAGTCTAACTTATATCTGGTACCTCATCTGCACTGCAAAAAAACAATCCATTTTGGTACCCTTTAACTACTTATGGTGCCACAGACAACTACAGGTCCCAGAAGCCCATAGCACTCAGCCAGGGCAGTGGAAAGTGGTGTTAAACCGGATTATTTCTGCAGTGTGGATGAGTTCGTCAAGCCATATGCTTCCCACCCCTTTGGTACTTGTTTTCTACTTATATACTGCTTGTCTTTATTGCTGTATCCATGATGTAAAATGCTGTCTCCGCTTCCTGCCATTTTGTCTGGTTGTAAATATGGAGATACTGGCCAGGATTTTCACACTTCCCTGTGGGAGAAAGATGTCCAGGAGGAAGGTGTTGGGGGGGGGGAGAGATAAAAATGTTTGTGTAATGAGTGACTTCTATTACTTTCACCACTGAATATTAAAATGTTCATTCTCATCTGTACAAGTACCTTTTTTAAAAAGTAGATGAATGATTGTACATGGGAACGTTAGTCATGTGTTATGACAAGAGGTCAGAGAACTTCTTCATTTAACACAAAGCATTTTCAGAATCTGCTGGAAATGTAAATGTTGTTAGTTTCGGCATCCATATGATGAATCATACCTTGTAAAATCCCAAAGACTCCACTTTTTTTCTAGATAGGCAAATTTCTCAAAAGTGTTCATAACTTACTCTTTTCTATCACCCCTAACCAAAGTAGGTTTCAGGACAGTTTTACTGGGACCCTGAACATGGAGAGCTCAGTCAGCAAATCGGCTCTCTATGTGTGCATTAGAAGTTATTTGAAACCTGCCATAAGAGATGAGAAGAATCCAGATGGACATTATGCTATTGTTATTCAGTTCTGGCTTTTATTTTTGCAGACCAGCCAATATATTCTGTCTCAGCATGTGCCACACTTTTTCCCCGTCTAGATCCATCTTAAGATAAAAGAAAGTGTGCAAACCAG
The DNA here is from genome assembly GCF_019175285.1 of Sceloporus undulatus. Lineage (NCBI taxonomy): Eukaryota > Metazoa > Chordata > Lepidosauria > Squamata > Phrynosomatidae > Sceloporus > Sceloporus undulatus. The sequence goes on from NC_056524.1 coordinate 158,069,469, forward strand.
ACTTAAAGGCCAACAAGGAAGTTCACAAATTGTCAACCATTCCCTTCAGAAGATATGGCCAATGACTGGGAACCTTTGACATTCCACTGTCAGTTTTGGAGAGCCACTTGTATGGTCAAATAAAACTTTTAGTGTAGCCCTGATAGCTGAAAGCCTTTCTTCAAATTTAAAGTTTTGCTCAAACTAGCAAAGAGCATCAAAACAAATGTAAACAAAGTAAGCCAAGCAAAAAAGGGATTGAAGATCACACTATTAACAGCAAAAAAACAAGTATTTATTTTATTAAGTGCACCAAGGAGGAATCAACTACTAGGGATGGTGGTAGGCATGGTTGGACATCAAAGACTGGAAAGAGCACAAAAGGACTATGGGAACACAGGAGGCAGAAACAGAACACTGCAAACACGCTATTCGGTCTTAACTGTTGTAGAAAATGGGGAAGAAATTTCCTCAATTGAATTATTGTTTAAGGAGGCATCTGAGGAATCCTGTCAGAAGTACAAGGTTTACAGCTAATTGTTCAATTTCAAAACTAAAGTCACTGAGGACAAGTGCACTTATCCCAGAGTTCTGAATAAAATCGAAATGTAAAATGGCTGAACTTCTAACAAAAATTGCCATCATTTAAATCAGCCTCCCTACCCAAGACTGAATAGTTGGCCAATGTCATACATTAAAAAAGGCCCAGGGGGGATCTGAAAATTACAAAGCGTTGCCTAACTTGTACATAAATTGGGTGTAGAAAGCATTATTAGAGAACTGTTCAATATTAAAACAAAACAAAAACAACAAACGTTTTGCTGAGAAACTAATCATCCAAGCTCCATCAAACACTTGATTCTTGAAGTACCATGAGTTTAATGAAGCAGTCTGAATTTCCAGAAGAAGGGAGGACAGGGGAGGGGGCAGCACAGTATTTTTAATTGTAAGGTTAACCTAGATGTTATGGGGAAAGCATTTGCCCTGGACAAAATGATTAATCATTTCCCCTTCTAAATGGAAATTCTACTATCTCAGAGGTAATATGTCCTCAGGAATCAGACTTGGGAAATTAAACCCATGTTTATCTTCCAAGGACCTAATGAACCAAAGCACACCAAATGCAGATAGCTGGTGAGAAAAATAATGTGCTTGAGAACAGTCCCCTTTTCTCTTGTGGGTTACTATGCAATATCAATAAATCAATAACATAAAAGCATTGTCTAGTTCAATTAAGTCTCAGGTGTTGTTTCTGCCGAAAACTGATTTTATTTTGGATCCTTATGAGGTTTTGTTCATACCAAAGTATTTTTTAAAAAATTTTTTATTCACAACATGAACATACCAAACATACTTCAACATCACATGCATAAACTAAAATAACATAAAAAAATCTCTCAGCAGAAAGGATCATAGATAAAAAACCCCAGTTGGAGTTTTATTGTAAAACTATCAGTAAGAAATGGAAATAGAATACAAGATAAAGATAGCAAGTATTCTTAGGAACTCCTGGCATACAAGCTGTTTCCATTCTGCCTCCAGTGTCAATTTAAATTAACCAGCATTTATTGAAATGAAATGTTATCTCTTACTTGGCTTGCATTTATGATTATCAATGCCTCCTCCCTTACTATTAAACCCAGCTACTGTTTCCAGAACAGGTTCAATTGCAATCAAGTAATGGAAAGAGGAATACAGTTATTTGTTACTCTAAAGAAAAGGATCCTAATACTTTACTTGTGCAACATTGCTAATGCACTTTACAGCTTTAAGAATGGAATAATAATAAAGAAAACAATGAAAATTAGTTCTGGATCATGGATAAGATTGGATGTAACACATGATCATGGGAGAGAGGAGAGAAGGAAAGACACCAATTGAGAGGGAATGGCGGAATTCAGACCTGATCTAAATGTGCAGCCACTTTGAAAGAAGACCTTTGATGGTCTTCATGATTCGAGACCAGATAATTGGGGTTTGGCTGATTAGCCAAGCCAAGGCAGTGATAGCGGATGGCGCACAGTGGCTTTTTATGCGGTTGCCCTCTATAAAGCCATCCTTCTCTTTGGAACCAACGATAAGGGACTTATTGGCTTCATTGATCCTGTTTTCTTTGTCACTGGTTTGTTCTTGTTGGGGCTTATTTATTAGGCACTGTGTTGGATATTGTTGCTAAGTGTAATACCCATCTACTTTCTCCCTTTACTAATTTCTTACCTCCCCCTCCCCTCCAGGGTTTCTAATTCTTTCTTTGTTTATTAATTTTCTTACCCCCCCCGCCTTTTTTTCCTTTGCCCTCTGTTTGGTTTGGCTATCTTCTCTGTTCTCCTTATTGACTAACAACTTGGAATTTTCTAGTTTTCCTTCTGGAGTGGTGGGTCCCTCTGACTTGAGAATTGGGATTTTTAGTTTTCTTCTGGCTGTGGGGCCTCTGACTGAGAGACTTGGATTGTAGTTTTCCTTCGGCTGTGGGTCCCGACTGATAGATTGGATTTGTAGTTTTCTTCTGGCTGTGGGTCCCTCTGACTGGGGAGTTGGGATTTGTCGTTTTCCTTTGGCTGTGGGTCCCTCTGACTTATGAGCATGGATTTAGTTTTCCTTTTGTCTTGGGGTTCTCTCGATTTACCAGCATGGATTTGTAGTTTTCCTTTTGGAAACCATGAGCATGGGGCGGGGAAAAGGGACAACTGAGAGGGGAATGGCAGAAAACCAAGGATCGTAGTTGAATAAAAAAGTCTGAATGCAAATCTGGGAATATGAAGGTAAAATCAAAACAGAACAACAAAACTGGACGCTTTTGGAACTTCCAGAGACTTTCCCATTCTGGATGAGCCCTGACTTGGCTGGCATTACACAATAAACTGAGGAAAGGGATCTTGAGGTTGGCGCAGACAATTTGCTGGAAATATTAACTCAAATGCAATGGCATGGGGACAGGTAAGCTAAGGAAAGGGACTGAAATTGAGACTGCCTTTGTTTCAATAAATAGTGAGCCCATTTTTGGAATACTGCATACCAGGCTGAAATTTCATGAAAGATATAATGGTGCTGCAAAAAGCACTAAAATAAGAAACAAAAATTATTTGGGTTGGAACTTCTTTTCTATGTCTTCAGGGTAAATCACTGGGGTTTTTAGTAGTGGTTTGTAGGGTGGGGTTGAGGGAAAGAAAATAGGGGTGAGAAGGGGTAAAGGTTATGAAATGAAAAAGGAGACACATAGGGTTGATAGAAATTTCCCTCTCTTTCACAGGTACCATTTTTTTAAAACATATCAGGCGACTTTTAACATGGGGGGGGGGCAGATTTATGAAGTGAAGTTCAGTGGCTCTTGGGGGAAAATTATCCAATTGAAGTCCTCAGTTCAGATATAGTATGCTTTGGAGTACCAGATGCTGACACATACAGTGAAGGCAATGCAGCTCTTGGCTATTCATGTGCTTCCCAAGACAATCTAGTTAGCCACTGTCGGAAATAAGATACTGGTCTGAATGCACTTTGGGTATGATCCGGTAACACTTTTCTTACCTAAGCATTAAAATGCAAGGCCACTTGAGAGCATTAAAAGGCTCCATGCCATTTGAAAGGAAATGTTATTGTTCATAGTGCTGAACTTGTGTGGAGTTGAGATTCAGCACCTTGGACAGCATCTATAGCCTTCACTGGAAACCCAACAGCATTTCACTGAGCCCTTGCCATGGAGCCATTCAAGGGCCCTGCTGACCTGGGGAAAGATCCAGTCCACCATTCTGTACCTGCAGTGGCCAACTAATTGCCTCTGGAAAATCCATAACAGAGAGAGCATGAGTACAACATGAGTATCTGTCTCTTCAGCACACAGGCACACTCCTATTTCCTATAGGTGTGCCTGGTATACAAGATGTGCACTGGTAGCAAGATGCATGCTGTGACTGGTGTAAACAGTGGCATTATTGTTAATATTAGTAACCACTCACTTTCCTTCTGCCTAGTGCTACATTTACACATGCGCTAAGGAAGCTATAATTTAGGACCTCTGATTGTGAGGGGCCTCTGAATGAAATATATATATATATATATATATATATATATATATATATATATCTCAATTTAATGTTTCTGTCCTTGTCCTCCTTTCTGTTAGAACAGTGATTCCCAAACTTTGGTCCCCCAGGTGTTTTGGACTTCAGCTCCAGAAGCCCCAGCCAGTTTAGCCAACAGTCAGGAATTTGGGCAGCTGAAGGCCAAAGCATCTGGAGGACCAAAGTTTGGGAACTACTGTGTTGGAATAAAACAGTTATTACATCCAAATTCCACAAACAGAGATAACCTTTATGTGACCAACCAAAATGCACAAAATATATGTCACGAGCTTTCAGAGCTTGACTGCCTTCTTCATCAGCCTGGGAAATAAAAAAGTAACAAAATTAGGTTCTATTCACAAGACAATAGGAGATGCTGATGTAGCTTTCTCCTGTATGATTTTGAACACCTTTGCCTGATGAAGAATCCAGTGGAGCTTCACTAAAGCTTGAGACATGTTATCTTGTGCATTTTGGTTGGTCCACTAAATGTATTGTCGTTTGGTGGCTTTGGGATGGTATTGTACTTTGCTGCATGGCCAACAGACTATCCCTGAATATGTTTCCTGGACAATTATTATTATTATTATTATTATTATTATTATTATTATGCTTTATTTGTATAGCGCTGTAGATTTACACATTTGACAATGCTATGGTGCTGTGTAAAATTGCCAGGGGCCTCAGCATGTTTTAATCCACCCTGCATCTTTACCCCAATGATGCAGCTCAATAATGCTATCTCGATGTTGCAGCCCAGAAGATGCAGTTGGCCCTCCTTATCCACGGATTCAAGCATCCACGGCTTGAAAATACCCCGTCCCCCAAAAATGGAGTATAAATTCCAAATAGCACACCTTGATTTTCCCTTTTATATCAGGGACACCATTTTGCTCTGTCATGATATTTAATGGGACTTGAGCATCCACGGCTTTTGTTATCCTGGAACCAAACCCTAGTGGACAACAAGGACCCAGTGTATTCTGAGAGTAATGGGAGTGCTAAGCACTGAGCATGAGAAGAGGAAGAAAATAGGATCATGGTGATTTTATTTATTTATTTATTTATTTCTGAGGAGGATGATGATGATGATGATGATGATGGGAAGGGCATTCATGAAGTTTAGAGGGGGGTCATCCAGAGTGTATGCCAGGCAACAGTGGGGGAATTGAGTCCTTTCCCTTGGCTTCCCAGCTTGGTCCGAGTTCCTGCGACCCGTAGCCTTCTGGCTTCATGAACGTGTGAATGGATGAAGGTAGTAAAAGGTTGCCCAAACCGGAGGCTGGATGACAAACAGGAGCCAGAAGAGAGAAATTCATCCAGACCAGCCAAGATCTAGGGTGGTCGCCTCTCCTCCCTGATCGGGCGGGATCCTGTCTCCAGCTTTGGAGACCACCCTTGTGGGGAAGAGAGGAGGCTTCCTGGACAAGCCAAAGGACCCCCCCCCCCCCATCCTCCATGTACTGCAATAGGAAGAAGGCAGGATCACTTGAAAGGAGGGAGAGAAAAAAGCAGCAAAAGGGACTTGGGTCCCTGCTCCTTGTCTCAGTGCCTGTCCCCCTCCCCCATCCTCCTCCTCCTCCTCCTCAGAAAAATAAAGAAACATCATTGTGATCCTATTTTCTTCCTCTTCCTATGCTCAGTGCCTGGCATCTCCATCACGATCAGAATAAATCACCACCACCACCACCATCACCACCACCACCATCGTGATCCTACGTTCCTTCTCTTCCCAGGCTCAGTATATGGCACTCCTATTTCTATCAGAATAAGTAATAATAATAATAATAATAACTGTGATCCCATTTTCCTCCTTTTCCCATGTTCATGGCCTGGCATCCCGAACACTATCAGGATAATGATAAATAATAGTCATTCTGATCTTCCTCTTCCCAGGCTCAGTGTCTGGCACTCATATTACTATCAGAACAAGTAATAATAATAATAATAATAATAATAATAATAAAATCATTAATAACCTGGGAAGCCTGGGAAGAGGAGAAACATAGGATCACGATGATTATTATTATTTATTATTATTATCCTGATTGTGTTAGGGATGCCAGGCCATGAAGATGGGAAGAGGAGGAAAATGGGATCACAGTTGTTATTATTATTATTATTATTATTATTAGTTTGGCACTTTTATTACTATCAGAATAAATAATAATAATAATAATAATAATAATAATAATAATAACAACAACAACCTGGGAAGCCTGGGAAGAGGAGAAACATAGGATCACGATAGTTATTATTATTTATTATTATTATCCTGATTGTGTTAGGGATGCCAGTCCATGAAGATGAGAAGAGGAGGAAAATGGGATCACAGTTGTTATTATTATTATTATTATTATTATTATTATTAGTCTGGCACTTTTATTACTATCAGAATAAATAATAACAACAACAACAACCATGATCCCATTTTCCTCTTCTTCCCATGTTCATGGCCTGGCATCTCTAACACTATCAGGATGATAAATCATCATCATCATCATCATCATCATCATCATCATCATCATCATCATCATCATCATTATCGTGATCCTATCTTCCTCCTCTTCCCAGGCTCTCTAGGCGATCGCCCCCTTCCTTTTCCTCCACGCCCCTTTCCTCCGCTTAATGCAACGTTTGACACTCCACTCCCTCCTTTTTGACGATGATGACGACGATGATGATGATTTTGTGCCATCTTCCTCATCTGGATCTGGGCATCCTAAAGCTTTGCTGCTGATGCTGCTGGTGTTTTCCGGTCCTTTCCAGCCTCCTCACTCGTTCTCCTTCCCCTCTGCCTTCGGATTGGTCTCTCCCTTGGAAAAAAGGGCCGTCCAAAAGGCTTGGCTGCAGGGCTGCCGGAGAAACAGGTGCAGCCGGCTGCTCGGTGGCTTCGGCGTCGGGAGCGCGCGCCTGGGTCGGCGTCGGGAGCGCGCGCGAGCAGGGAGAGAGAGAGAGAGAGAGAGAAGAGGGAGGGGGCGAGCGAGGCAGCCCTGGAATGTGCGCTGCTCCCTCCATCCCTCCATCCATCGCTCCCTCCATCTCTCCATCCCTGGGCTGCTTCTGGGGGGGAAAGGAGACCCTCCCTGTCCCCTAAACCAGGAGGTTATTATTATTATACGCTGTGGCTGTTTTTTTCCCTTCTTTCTCCATCCTTGCTTTCTGTCGGGAGGAATGGCTCTCCTGATCCCGGCTGCTGAATGCGGATCTTGGGGCTGAAAAGGAGGGAGGGGAAGAAATAAAGAAATAAATAAAAATTGAAAGAGAGAGAGGAAGAGGAGGAAGGAGAGGAGACAGACTCGTCGTCCGAGGAGGTGGATTTGCTGGCTTTCTTGGTGGAAGAAGGAAAGACAAGGGGGCTGCTGCTGCTGCTTCTTTTTTTTGCCTTCCCCCCTCCATTTTTTTTTGAGGGGGGAATTTATCCATCAAAGAGAAAAAAAAAGAAGATCGAAGGGTTTTGTCTTTCTTCCTTTCCTTTTGGTCTTGGGGGCTTTTCCCCTGGAGGAGGAGGATGATGGCTGGGGCGTTGGGGCTGCTTCAGCCGGGCTCCTGTGGATGCGGCGTCGGAGTCGTCGTCGCCTCTGGATGAGGGCTGAGCCCCTGGGGAGGGGGCCATGTCCTTCTGGTGACTGAGGGGCCGCTGCTTCCCCTCGGAGATCTCCTTTCCCTTCCCTTTCCCCACCCTCCTCCCCCTGCCCCGCATGCCCCTCTCTCCCTGCCCCCCCGATGCCTTTGCTTTCCCCCGGGGGAGGAGGAGGAGGATGAGCGACGGGGGGCCCTCGACGACGGCTGCCGCTGCCGCTGCTGCTCTTGCAGCGGACGAAGGGGCTTCTTCTTCTTCTTCCCCGGGGGCTGCCAGGGCTGCTGGGGGCGGCGATGGGGCCCCCGAGGCGGGCCCCCGGGAGCTGCGCTGCAGCGACTGCATCGTCTGGAACCGGCAGCAGACCTGGCTCTGCGTGGTGCCCCTCTTCATCGGCTTCGTGGGCCTGGGGCTGAGCCTGATGCTCCTCAAGTGGATCCTGGTGGGCGCCGTCCAGGAGTACGTGCCCACCGAGCTGATGGATTCCAAGGGCATCGAGCAGGACCCCTTCTTCCTCTCCAAGCAGCCCACCACGCCGCCCAAGACCCTGGCGCCCACCACCACCACCACCCCGAGGACGCCCCACCGGATCGGCACCCGCCTCACCGCCCTCCCCAAAGCGCCCACCCGCTTTCCCGGCACCCGGGGACCCATCCGGGCAGGACCGGCCAAGGCCTCCCTCCCCGAGGGGCCCTTCAGCCCCACTGCCACCAGCCCGGCGCCTGGCACCCCTCCCGGCCCCCTCTGGCCCACTGCGGCATACACTACCTCCTCCTCTCCCTCCTCCTCCTCCAAGACCTATCTCCAGGACTCGGCCCCCTCCTGGACCCTCTCGCCCTTCCAGCAAGAGGCCGCCACCGCCCCCGGCCCCGCCGCCCCCACCGCCCGGCCGCCCGAGGCCAACACCAGCCCCAAAGACCGTGAGTCCGGGACAAACTGCTTCGGCCGGTGGGGGGGGAGGGGGAGGATTGCCATGGCTGTTCGTTTATTTCTTGGGGGTGGGTGGGGAGGGGTCCTGTCGTGGCTGTGGGCGTCCAGTTTGTGAGGACACCCTGACAAAGTGTCTCTCTGTCTCTCCTTTGGGTACCTGAACACAACGCCACGAGTCAGACCAGATTAGGTGCTTGGAAGTTGCTTTGGTTGCTGTCTAGTGTCCACTCCTATCCCTTCAGGCAAAACCCCCTTCTTTTCCTTCCTTCCTTCTCTCCCTTCCCTTCTCCCTCCCTCTCTCCTTCTCTTCACCTCCCCTTCATTCCTTCCTTCCCTCCCTCCCTCTCTCCCTCCCTTCTTCCTTTTTTCCATCCATCTTTCCTTCCCCCCTTCCCTTCCCCTCCCTCTCCCCTCCCTTCCCTCTCTCCCTTCTTTCCGTCCATCTTTCCTTCCTTCCCCTCCCTTCCCTTCCCCCTTCCTCTCCCCTTCTCCTCCCCTCCTTCCTTCCCGTTTCCTGCCTGTCTTCCCTTCCCTCCTTCCCTCTCTCCCTCCCTCCCTCTTTCCTGCTTCCCTTCCCTTCCTTCTCCCTTTTGGGTGCTTTGTGTTCTGGTGATGGAGGTGCAACCCTCATAGCAGCCACTGGAGGTGGAGTTCATTCACCAGAGAAGAAAGAGAAAGGCAACAACCCACAGCCCAGATCTCCCCCACCTTCTTCCCCCCCCCCCCACATACCTCCCTGCCCTCAATCCAATAAGAATACTACCCCCCCACACACACACATACATAAAACAAAACAAAAATATGAACCATGAGAGGTAGATGACTGGATCAGGTGGAAAGGAGGGTTGGGTGGTCTCCTCATGAGGTGCTCCTTGAGCTGCCTGAGCTGGGTGGGTATTTTGTGGGGGGAGGGAGGGTGGTCATGCTGACCTTGGTGCCTTGGTGTCTTTCATGGAGAGTGAAAACTATGGAGAACCAGTATGGTGTGGACTGGAGCCTTGGTTGGCTGTATTGGGGAGGGGGGTTGAGTTTGAGAGAAGGGTGTGTGCTTGGTGGCGTGGTTGTTATCTACACTTCCCATTGAAGCTGCCCCCTTTCTAGAGCCCTTCCAAACCCACCTCTGACCCACACAGAAGCCCCTTCCATTGGGTCATCCAATAATGGATGGAGCAGAGCAATGCACTCCCTGGACAGCTATGCTGGGAAGTGGCCTTTCCACCTCTCTTTCTTGCTCCAACCTCATCAAATGGAGAGCATCAATGGAGTGAGAATATTCCCAGGAATGGAGATGGATGGGTGGGGATCCTTCTGGGGACGGGGGAGATCAGGAATCTGTATCCAGCACTGATGCTCATACCCTTTACAAAGTCTGCTCTCACCCCTCCACTTTTCACTGGAGAATGTGTTAGATGGAGTGCAATCTCTGTTGAAGGTTATCTAGGACAAACATCATCTCTCTGCTAGGGCTAAGGCAACTTCTGAGATGCTGCTATTTAAGGGTGTGTGTGTGTGTGTTTGCAGGGGGAGACCCTGTGTGGTTGCAACTTGGTTACCACCACCCACCTAGTTGGATACACATTGTAGGGAGCTGCTTTTCTCACTTTGGGAAATGTACATCCAATTGAATGGTGGATCTGAAGCGATTGCCTTGCCCTGCTGCGCCTCCTCCCTTTTGCTGATCTGTTGGCTTTGCGGATTGAAGCAGTTTGTTCTTAAACAGTCACTGCTTGCTACTGGCAACCTGGAATGAAGAACACTGCCTAGAAGCTGAAGGATGTGTTGCTGTGGGGAAAGGAGCCAAAACAGTTGGGGTTTGTGAAGGAGGGAAGAAAGAGTGAGATAGAGAGAAGGAGTAGGCACCCACTTGGGGAGTCAATCACAAAGGGAGGGTGCAAGTCTCATTACAACATCAATGGTGATGCTCAGGAAGAGGTGATGTTTTCAGTACAAGTGGACAAACCTGTAAGATGTATTTGATGCCTGTCCTTTTTTTGTGATCAAGGGAATGTGGGAGACATTCCCCATAACATGATTTTTCCCCCAGAGGATGAAGCTGTGGCTGCAGTGTGTTAACACCTTCCTGCTCCCCTCCTGAGCTATCTGAATCCCCCCTCTGCTCCTCATTCTCTACCCTTCTTGCTTTTGAAGCTCCTCCAGAGCAGAAACCTACTCTTATTTCCCGATTGCACAGGTTGTTTTGCACTGTTGGCTCTAAATGCTTGTACCCAGGAAAGGTGGGCAGTTGTGATGTTGCGAAATGTGGAGGTTCTACAGTGCCTGCAACAGCAGCCCATTTCCCTCTCCTCATCCCATCTCTCTCCGCTCATTGGTAAAAAGGCTGAGAAATCCGCTATGATTTTCTAACCTCCCAGTGCTGAGTTCTTAGATTATGAAAACTGCTTAATCCATAACTGTCACCAGGCAGGTTTTGCTCCACACCCTCCTCAATGAATTCTATCTCTGCAAGTCTCTTTTTTCTTTCCTCCCCACAGTCTCCCTGCCAAGCACACACCATGACACATGTGTGATCAAAGGCTCTTTATACTTGGAGGCAATCCTGGGTCCAGATCTTGCTAATACAACTACTTAAATCAGAGGTTAGATCATGATGCTCCCTCTTCTCTGTCACTTTCAACTGCCCACACCAGCTTTGCTGAAACACAAAATGCATGCAGTGCAAATCCACCCGAAATTGACCCTGTTTGAGCACATTGATAGGCCGTGATTATCATTAACGGGAGATTAAATAGATTACATAAAAAGGGGGGATTGGAATTTGTAGGGCATGTGGAATTCCTCTCTCTTATTCCCCGCCCAACTGCCGAGCAGCACAATTTTCTGATACAGATAATCTTTCTCTCAGGTTACAGTGGGAGCAGAGCAAAAGAAAGATTGTCATCTTTTATTTGCGGATGAATGACATGGGGGTACTCAACCTCCTGACCTGCATATCCCACTCACATTGATCCTTGGTATCATTTTTTAAAGCTCTTTGTGGGAAACAGGGGGGAGATAAAAGGAATAAACATTTTAAAATCCTTTTCGGTAACCAGACACAGCTGCCTATTTCTGCTCATCCAGTGACTCTTGCTATTATATAAAAAAAGAAAAGAAAAGAAAGTAATACAAGAAAAACCAAGTCATTTTAGCAATATTGAATGAATATGAGCATGTCAAGGCTAGATTCACCATCTAAGCAGGTTCCTATGTGATAATCTGGGTTTGGAAAAGACACACATATAAAACAGAAAGAAATAGTTCTAGCTAGCAATGTTCTGCAAAGTGGCAGGGATCATGAATCTGCAGTACTTCACTTCCCAAGATACTCTGAAGCCATGACAATTCAAAGTGGTATAAAATTAGAAGAGGTTTTGAAGTGTGGACAAGATAGTGTCTATATATGTTTCTTTTCTGGGGTGGAAGAATCTGGTATGGACCCACACAAGGTGATGTTTCAGAGTTTGGCTGGCATTGCAAAGTTTCATTTCACACAAGAGTGGGCAATCTTTGGCCTTCCAAAAATTTTGGACTTCAGCTACCACTCCCAATATGTCCAGTGATAAGGAATCATGAAAGTGGTAGGCCAAAATACTTGGAAGGTTGAAAGCTCCCCACTCCTGCTGTAAAAGTCATTCAGGCATCTGCTTTTTATCATTAGCAAACACAACCAATGTGTAACAGGCCACCCTGGAGATCATTCACGGTTCATTGACACTGCACAATCATAGCAACAATCTACTTGAACTGACATGGCTGCACTCGGTAGAATTCTGAAATTTGCAGTTTAAAGAGGGATATTTAGAATTAACCAGAGAGCTGTTGGGTCTCAAAGCCTAGAAACCCCAGGATTTTATAGGGTTCAACCATTACAGTGAAAGTAGGATCAGATCAGATCAGAACAGAACAGAACATTCTTGTGCAGCTCATAGATTGCAGCATAGTTGCCCAAAGTGGGGCACCTGTCACCATAAGTTTGACAGGGAAGTCTTCTCTTTATGTGTAAGTGATGAGGAATCCAGAACAGAGGAGCAGTGGACTGTCTTGGCTTTCCTACAGAGCTGCAACCATGTCCACGTGTGTGATACAGCCATCAACAACAAAACTATGGGAGAAAAGTGATAAATGAACATCCCACAGAGTACAGCAGTAGCAGCAGTAGTGTTGGCAGTGATTTGAACAAGACCATAATATTTTATCCAAGCTCTTGTATTGTCAATTATTTTTTATAACATTGTTATCATGTTATCCTCTTCTGAGGCTTAGAAGGCCAATCGGCTAAGCCAAGTAGATTCTCACTAGACTCTTACAGCATCACACAGTAATCTACATTTATCAATTGGACTCTGCTGTTGGGACAGGTAAATAGTGAAGAAAATCTGTCACAGCCCGCAACCTTTACAGCTTCTGAACTAGTAGAAATGATATGACAGCCTGGTAATTTTGGTTTTAGTTTGTAATATATGGGGACATCAGGCCCAAAGTATTGGGTTGCCTGTGGTAAAGGATGATATAGCACCTACCCCTTTCCATCCCAGTATTTCCAAGTATAAAAGCTGAAGTTTTAAATTCTGTCAATACAGGCAATAGGGCATTGTTTTCCAATACTTTGAGATAGAGGATATTTTAGAGAGTGCAAAGAAGACCATGTGGCATATGTTTATTCTTTGCCTTTCAACATCTGCCACCTGAATTAGCTGCTACATGGTGCCTCCTTCTGGGGCCAACTCACCTATGTGAAAGGAAGGGCTTGAGACTAAAAATCTGCCCCAGCTGTAGAAATAGCAGCTTATAGCACTAGAAAACAGTGTTGTTCACCAGAATAGATTCTGGTGTGTTTTCAACCTCTGTATAGCAGAAGGAAGAGAAATTCAAAATATGGGATTTGTACCTTTGAAGAGAACTTTAGCAAAGCAGTACAGAATATGAGTGACTCCTGCATCATATGAATCAACTGACTGAAAAGGAGGGCACATGCCAGCCCCTTCAAACCTTACTCTATAATGGTGAATCTAAAATTAAGTCCCATCCCCCCAACCCAGAGGTATGCCTATCAAAGAATGAAAACATTATGATCATTCACATTACCAGATCAACATGCCTTGTTGCACATTCAGAACTGATCATTGGTTTTAATGTAACCCTTCTGGCCCGTGCTTGTCACCATGTTCAATAAATTTCTCTGTATTTCTTGAGATGTACTGTAGTTATTTTCCAAATTCCTGCCTGCAGTATTTAGTGGAAAGAGATTGTTATCTACTTTCCGTTGCCTGTAATATTACTTGCAGTTGATATAATGTAGTATTTAATCTGCTAATGATACAGTTTGATCAGAGACAAACAAAACAGTCGATCAACCTGGAAAAGGAATTGGTTGATTGCCTTAATTTTCCCCCTTTCAGTATATTTAGATCTACAGAGATTTTGTTGCTATGTAAAGCTGAAATATTATACTTATACTAGGTCTCTTGCAAGAATTCATCAGCATAGCAAAATGGCTTTTTCTTGCACAAATATATGGCCTAGCAGAGAAACAAAGAGCAGACAGGGCTGGTTCACATAATGCAGAAGAACCAGCAGAGTGATGTTCCAGAAATTGTAATCAATATTCTTTTGTGAAATGTAACAGCAAGCTCTTTCTGTGAGCATGAGCTGCTACCCAGGGTTGCTTTAATTTTCCTTTAGTTCTCATTCAGAAATTTAAAGCTTACTTACTGTGATCAATAATGTGCAACTAGTAAAGACCCATCATTATGATGAGAACAGTGTGTGTGGAAAGAAGATAGACAGACTGTAGAGCCCCTGTGGGTGGCTTGCAGAGGGCTCTCCCCTGCACAAAGCTCAGCCTCACATAGGATCCCTCTTAGTGCAGGCTGAGCCATGGCTGGGGTGGAGAGACCACGTGCAATGATTTACCACTAGTATTCCCACTAAACAGTAAATGGGTTTTCCATTTACTTTATGGGAGAAGTGTAAGGGTACATTTAGAGGTGTTACTGATGTGAGCAAAAATTACACTTGATTTCTGGTCTTGGAAAGGCCAATTTCTGGGGCAGAGGTCTAGGCCTTTTTGCAATGATGTCCTGGTTTGAAAGTCATTTACTTTCGCCTACAGAACTCAAAGAGGAATACCAGGACTTGAGACAGTCAGCATTTCCATGAGGCCATCCCTTTGCCTGTACATTCCTGTTGGCCGTTCCTCTTTCTTAGGTGATGACAGAGTGTGTGATGGAATCTCCAAAATATTGATTATGATGCCATATTGGACTTTGATGAACAGCATGACAGGAACCTGGAAACTTTATTTATAAACAGCAACAACAATGAAGTATTTCAAAACATCTGGGTGGGGGTTAATGGGAACGATTAAGGCCTCCTTACAACAAGGAAGGAGTACAACATACTGAAAAGGAGCAGTTGTAAGGCCCTTATGGTTTTTTAAAAAAGCATCCCTGAGTTGGATAATTATCACTCAGTCCCCAACATTAAATTTCTTGACAAATCACCAGTTTGGGGTGGCCTCTGAGCTCCAGAGTTTCCAGAATGAGACTTTTAGTTCAGGTCTGATTAGGGACTGAAAAGGTATGCCACTGTTGTTTCTCTAGGAGATTGCTTTTGATACCATTGATCATGGTTCCTTTTTGAGATGCCTCAGTGGGACAGGATTTGGAGGCATTGTTGAATCCCTCACTAGGATTTGGGAGATTCCCTTTTGATGCCTTGTCTTCTGCCCTGTGGTTTCTCAGGATTTTGTAATGTCTCCCATGTTATTTTTTACATATACCTGAAACTACTGGGGGAGCTTTTCCAGGGTGTTTGGGTTTGATGCCACCCCTATGCTGATGATATCCAACACTATCCCCCCCCCCCCAACTAAACAAGAAGCTTCAAACATGACAGAGATGCTTCTGGTCAATTGAAAAGGAAATCAAGAAAGAGGAATTCAGCATGTTCTGGCAGATGTTACATTCCTCTAAAGATGCAGGTCAGTCTATTCCTGCATTCAGTAGTAAACCTGGAAGCTCAGGTTTCAGCAGTGGCTAGGAGTGCATTTATTCAGTTAAAGTTAGTGTCTCAGCTGTGTCCATTCCTGATCTGGTGACCTGTATTTTGCATGTACAGTATTGTTCGATGCATATATTTTGAATTACTGTAATGAGATCCATACAAGGCTGCTTTTGAAGAATGTTGAAAACTTTAGCTAGTCCAAAAAACTGCAGCGAGACTATTGATTTGGGCTGGTTACAGGAAGCACACAACACTTTCCTAACAATGTTATAGACCTGTTTGGGAGCAAAGCTCTGTATGTCTTGAATCCAGCTAACTGAAGGACTGTATCCTCCCATATGAATCTGCCTGAATTTTAGTATCTTTGAGGGAGAACCTTCTTTCAGTCCTACAACCCTTAGAGGCATATCTGGTGGTAACATGGCCTTGTCAGTGATTACTTGCAAGCTCTGTATCTCTCTTACTAGAGAGACTACATTGGATCCCTCATTCATATCCTTCCATCAGCTGGTGAGAACCTTTTCATACCAACAGGCTTTTGAGAACTGACTGTTTTATAAAGAAATTGTGTGTGTGTGTGTGTGTGTACACTATTGTTCCTCTTTCAATGAAGATGTTTTTGAATTCTATAGATATATCTGTTATATAGGTAGTATAAACTCATTATAAAACTATTTTATATGCTTTATTTGTGTTTTTCATGATGATTATGTTTTCTGTTTCTCATTATGCTAAGAACAGTAGATTACATAATTATGACTTTTTATGAAGGTATAAAATATTTTTGTCTGTTGTTTGCTGTTGTTAACTGCTCTCAAGTCCAGTCCGGCTCATGGCAACCCTGTGGATAAGACATCTCCAAGCCCCCTTATCCAGTGTTCTGTTTAGGTCCTGTGGATTCAGGTCTGTGACCTCCCTGATTGAGGCTATTCATCTGGCTTGTGGTTTTCCTCTCTTTCTACTACCCTCTACTTTTTCCAGAATTATTGTATTTTTCAGTGAGTCATGCCTTCTCATGATGTGGCCAAAGTACAACAGCCTCAACTTGATCATTGTAGGCCTGAAGCTACTTTGGAGCATGGCGATCACATGATGCATGCCTCCAAGCTACTCAGAAGCCACTGCCAAGTTGCTCCAACCCACAAAAGCCACCCTGAAAAGGAATGGTAAAACTGCTCCTTTTCAGAAGCTGCTTTGAAACAGTGATGATGGGTCAATTTAGGGCTGTGCATGTGCAGTTGCCATGGCTCCAGGTTGGCCCCAATCCACGCTTTTTGAGAGGTATGTTTCACTCCTTGGTCTTCAGGTTTGATCTGTTAAAGGACTCACACACACATACACATATATATCATATCTCCATGGTATCCTCAGCAATCTTCGCCAGCACAACATCTCAAATGAGATTATTTTCTACCTATCTGCCTTTTTCACTATCCTTCTCTCACATCCCTATATGGTGGTGGGAATACAATGGACTGGACAATTCCAACTTTAGTACTCAGTTGTATATCTTTCTGTTTCGGATCTTGTTTAGTCGCTTCATAGCTGCCCTTCTCTTTCCTAGGCTTTCTTGTGATTTTTTGTCTTCAGTCTCAATTCTGATCAGTGGTTGATCCAAGGTACAGGAAATCTTTCACTGTTTGAATTTCCTCATTATCTAGGTTGAATTTATGCAGATCATCCTTGTTCATTATTTTTGTTTTCTTTGTGTTCAGTGGCAAGCCTACTTTTGCACTTTCTTCTTTGATCTTTCTTAGTAAATGTTTCAGGACTGTGATGTTTTCTGCTACTAGTATGGTGTCATCCATGTAATACAGAGGGATGATATTCCTTCCTTCTCTCTTTAATCCACCTTCTTCTAAGTGCCTCTTTCTTTCCTCAGTGCCACTTGCAATTCTGAGATTTCTCTCTCCATATATGATTAAAGTCTATGTTGCAGAATTTTGAGCAGAATTTTGCTTCTGTGGAAAAGTAATGCCGTGGTCCTATAGTTGCTATAGTCTTCTGTGTTACCTTTCTTGGGGACTGGAATGCATATTGATCATTTCCAGTCTGTTAGCCACCATTTTGTTTTTCGTATTTGTTGGCATATTTTAGTTAGCACTAGAGTTGATTGTATCTGTGTGGATTGTATTTTTATCTAGTGTTGTTTTATTTAGTTATTTTATTTAGTTTCTTACTAACAGAAAAATACAGTATCTGCTAGTCATGTTCTGAGCAAGTAAGTCCAGGTAGTGCCAGTGTGGTGTAGTGCAGAGAGTGTGATGTAATGGTTAGAGTATTGGACTAGTACCTGGCAGATCCAGGTTATAGACCTGACTAAATCCTGAAACTTGCTAAGCAACTTTGAGCCCATTGCTGTCTCTCAGCATACCTATCTCATGTGAAAGTAAAGATGGGAGAGAAGCCATGTATGGTAGTTTGGTGAGTGAGATAAATGAATCAAAAGGAAATCAGTTAACAAACTGGAGATTCTAGGATTAAATGTGGAATATTTATAGTCATTATATCAATGAACTGAGCCCTTTCCTTATAATGATATTATTATTATTATTATTATTATTACAGCTTTGTTAGTACATCTGAACCTTTCCAGCTTAATGTAAGTCACTGAAATCTTGATGTTACACTGCAGCAAATGTGGTTTGGTGTATCATGTTCAGGGCCAGGAACTGGAAGATCTGTTTTTCAATCTTAGTGCAATTATGGACTCGCCAGATGGCCTTTGTAAGCTAAGCTAGTAGAAAATAAAGAAATGGCAAAACCACTGCTTGATGGAGGAAACCTCAGCTTCAGTGACCCTTCTGTTAGAATAGCAATCATGATGATTTACCTCTCAGGACTCTGGAATTTACAAAAAAACAAAAAACAAATAAATGAACATGTCATTTTAGTTAGTGAATTCTTCTCTGCCCACATGCATGGGGAGGGGGGGATTGTCATTAATTTTTACATATGTGATCATCTGTGTCTGCATGAATATGTTGTCTCCCCCCCTTCCATTTTAATCTGTACTTCCTTGTTGTTTTGTGCCTTCATGTCATTTCCAATTTATGGTGACCCTAACATGAACCTATCATGGGGGTTTCTTGGCAGTTTCCTCCAGAGCGGGTTTGCCATTACTTGATTCTGGGGCTGAGGAAGTATGGCTTGCCCAAGCTCACTGAGTGGGTTTACATGGCAAGCTGGGATTCAAAGCCTGGTCTCCAGAGTCATAGTCCAATGCTCAAACCACTGTACCATGCTAGCTACTAGTCATTAATAAGATACCTTTAATATGGCTGAGTGCAGCATTTGTCAGCCACTCTTTTGCTTTGTGTTACCTTCTAACGTTACAGTACAGAGTAAAAAATTCTAATTGTTGCTACTCTACAGGCCTAACCAGAATAAAATCCATGAAAAAGAATGAGGGCTCTTACAGTCTAACAGCATTTGGAGAGCCACATGTTCTCCAAACCAGGTATCACATCCTCTCTTAATATTTTGCTATTAATACTGTGTCTTGTGATAACACTCGGTTCTACCCTAAATTAGTATTTCATCCTTAGCAACTGACCCTCATTCATACTATGTTGTTTTTGAGATTTGATTCGAATTTGAACAGGGTGGGATTGGTAGTTTTGGTCCTTTAAATATTCTTTAACTGCAAGTCTATCAGCTCTTCTTTGCCAAGGGAATGCTGAAGGATATTAGAAGTTATAGTAGAAATACATCTAGAGGGCCCCAATTAAAATCATTCATGGAAATGTGTGTATGTGGTACAGAGTGGTATAGACCAAGAAGGTTTACACATTTCAGAGCAGAAAGTGTCCCAAGCAGCTTTCCCCATCTTTGATAGGAAACAAAAAAATTAACAGTGCACTATACATGCCCATTCAAAATGAAGGCTTATTGAGTTCAATGAGATTTACTCCAAGGGAAGCATGTGTAGGAATGCAGCCTATGTGGCCGAAAAATTTACTACTTTGTCATGGCATCCCAAACTGGCTGCCTGAGACAGTTTTCTCTGTCTAATGATAGAGCTCACCCTGCTAGCTGAACTTTCATTCCCCAGATTTTATATATATGAAAAATGTGAATAAAAATGTATTTGCCTGCCAGGAAAAGGGAAGCAGGAAGGAGGCCAGCCTAGTCTCCCATGGAAGAAAATTCCCTAGGGTAAGAACAGCCTGGTTCCTTCTCTCTGAGAAAGCAACCCCCCAGTCGTTTGTCACCAGCAGCTCTATGTTATGTCTAGAAGCCATCATTGACTGACCACTAACCAGTGAGTTGGATAAATCCTCAGAGCCAGGTGTTGGTTTTGGGCCAAGCAAGAAGAGGGGTTCCTGCTATGGATGGAGAAGAAACATTTGTGAAAGTGGCTCTTCTCTTGGTCCCTTTTCTCTTTGACAGCCAGATAGTGACCCCAGAGACCTGCTGCCTGGAATATACCTCCAACATCTCTGTCTTCCAGGAGGTCATGGGGGCGGGGAAGTAGTAAGGCAGTCATTTGGTGCTGTTGGGGTGGAACACGGAAGGTATCCAGCTCCTGTGATGGCTTGGATGGAAGACTTTTCTCTTTGCTCCTGTGTTTGAGCCACTTGGCTTGGCAGCCACAGGAACAACTCCCAAAAATTCCTTCTTCCTTTCTTGTCAAGTGGCAATTTTCAATCAATCAAAGCCTTTATTGCAGTCTACAGACTGAAGGCAAAGTATACAAAAATGTATTGATTAACATAGGCGGGTTATAGACCACCGCTTTGAGGCGGTCTGCCGCCGCCGCCGTTTGCTCCGTAAGGCAGCCGCCGCAGCCACACCTTGCGGCTCTCTTGCGGAGCAAAAAAGAAGTTCCAAAATGGAGCTTCTTTAAGCGGTGCCTCTATGATGTCGCGAGGTGCCAGGGGCGGACTCGCGACATCATAGACGCCGCGACACGTGCGGACGCACAGCGTCCGATACGTAAACATGGCGGCCCCCATGTGGAAGGGGTGCCGCCATGTTGTACGTATGGAATACGTACTAGGGTTAGGGGGGTGCGGAAACACCACCCCTTCCTAACCCTAATACGTATTCCATACGTATTTTTGGCGGTTTGTAACCCGCCAAAGATTATTTCAAAACATAGAACCTATGAGCAACAAGTGGTAATTTTGATTTCTAGGCAGATCAGCTGAAAATTATTATTTGCTATTGTTTTTGTTCCCCCCCCCCCCCCCCACCAGTCATTTTTGCCTTATAGCAACCTTAAAGTGGACCTATCATGGGGCTTTCTTGGCAAGTTTCTTTAGAGAGGGTATGCCATTGCCATTCTCTGAGGCTGAGAGAGTGTGACTTGCCTAAGGTCACCCAGTGTTTTTTGTTGTTGTTTGTTTTGTTTTTGCTCAAACAATGAACCGAAGCCTGATCTCCAGACTTCTAGTCCAACACTCAGACCACTACACTATGCTGACCACAGAACTTCAGATTTTGTATAACATCGTTGTTTTCTTTGAGATATACAATGGATGTCAGAAACATTTGACAAATAGTGATACTACCAAGAAAGACAAACTCACACAAACATGTACAACATAAACAGTTCCCAAGTACCTTCTGGACCACTAGGCCCCAGAAATATTTACCAGCTTCTCTGCCTCATTAACTGTGCTCACATTGCAATGCTTCCCCCAAAAAAAATCCTTCAAAGCAAGTCACTTGGACGCTGGCCAGCTTCAGAGATCCACAAGTTGGTTATTTTACTGCTGGGATATTACCAAAGCAAGAAAACAGCTGGTGCAGTGCTCAATAGCCTGCCAATGCTTGCTCAGAAAGCCTCTCAGAGCAAGTTGCTGGCACCTTCACAGTGGAGGAGGGGAGAGAGCACAGGTGTGCTCAAGTGTGCTCCATACACTTCCACCTGTGACAAATGTCTCATTTGGCATCTTATCCAGTGAGAACCTAGCTGACATCTCCAAAGCTTTCGGTACATGAAAGAATTTGCCTCCTTCACTATTATCAGAATAGGAACATTTGCCTTTCTGCTTCATGGTGATACTGGATATTTTACTCAGTTTAGCCAGCAGGAAAAAAAGGTTATAGAAACTAGTCACTTGAGTTCAGCATCATGAGGCAGAAGCATTGAATGTTTTCTCAGTGTCTTGGGGTTCTTAAATGTTAAGAACGTAATCTCTGGGCCTTGAGACTATTCTGAAATGCGACCCAGAGGGTCAGTTTAAATCTCACCTTTGCCATAACCTCATGAGAGTCACTAATCTAACAAACTGGGAGTACATCCCATTGTTTACAGAAAATTACTTCTGATTAAACTATATAAGATTAGGCTCCATGTAGCCAAGCTATCATACATCAGGATACCTTACTCAATCTATAGTAAGGCCATATTTATCCCCAAAGGAGAGGAATATTAGACTGAAAAAAATGTATTTGCAATATTTCATCCCCCCCCCCCCCAAAATAACTATAATAATAAAATGAAGAGTAGCTTCAGATTTAGACCTTGATTATTGCTTTTATCAATGAGTCATTTTATTTCTGCCCTTTTCAAGATATTAAACAATTGGAAGTTTAAAAACACACACTCCCTTAAAATAATGTATGTAAATAGCCACGTAATGTCCCCCCTTGTTGTCAATGAGATAGTTATTCAGTTTGATATTACTCTAACACGGATCCATCCTTTGAAATCCTGGGATTTGTAGTTTGGTGAGAAGGTGCTTAGAATACTTTGCCACAGAACTCTAATTCTCTAGCTCATGGGAATACACACTGTGCACTAAAGCTATTTAGCAGAAACCCTCAAATACCTTAGCAAACTAGAGATCCGAAGAGTTCATAGGGTAGAACAACAATTTTAAAAGTATTTAAGGAACACAACAGTATAATGCAGATACACCTGGAGAGGTTGGATGTGTACTGGCCAGAATACTTCAGGCTACCAGGTAATTTCCAACGTATGGCAACCCTACGATGAGTGCATTTCCGTGGCTGAGCTGGCATTCAAACCAGAGTTGTAGTCCAATGCTCAAGCCGCAATGCCATGCTGGCTCTCAATTGACAGCTAGACATGGGGGGAGGGGGTTCAGAAATATTTGGAGAAATGGTCAAAACCCCATCCATACTTTATTTAGTGTTATGAAATGCTGATTCAACAAAACAAAACAAAAAAAGTAGGGGAATGATGAATTCCCAAATTATGAATTAGGATTTTTTTTTTTTTTGGTAGCAGGAAGAAAAATGCTGAAATTACTCATTGGTTCCTTAGAGAGAAAATTTGTGAGGCAACCCTATAGGCAATCTAGCTGGAAGGTAGATTGGGCAGGGGGAAATGTGCCCCACTGACAATGTAGCCACTAGCTGCTACTGCATCCAGTTGTATATCATGGCGGCCATGGTTCAGATCCTGGCTGGCCATGGAATCCCACTGATTGACCCTGGGTGTATCATACTCAGCCTCAGGGAATGGCAATAACAAATCCCCTCTGAAGAACCTTGCCACCAAACTCCATGGTAGGTTCGTCTTAGGCCAGAAATTACTTGAAGGCACTCAACACATCTTGGAATGGGGCATGAACTAGGACATGAACTTCCTTCTATCTAGAAAAGGAACTGCCTCCTACAGCAGGAGCATTCCATGCTGCATCATTTTATTTCAGGTCCCAATTGCATTATACAAAAGGACCATGTAGGAAGAGAAGCAAGAGACTGTGCACAGAATACACACAAATACCAAGACATCTTTCCATTCATTTCTTTAAAAAGCAGAGAACCAAGAGTTATCAGTTTTTTGTGCTCCCTTCCCGGCAGAGCTTTTGTGTGCAGCAAGCTTTCTTGTGTTGGATTTCTGCTTGTCATACAGCTATTAATGCAAGAACTCCCACCAGGCAAAGGAAAAAAAATTGGCAACCCAGCTGGAAGGTAATTTCTATAGTCTTGGGGTGGGATATCAAATGTAATATGGCTCCAGTTCCCAAGCAAGTGTTGATGGGAAGCCCTTAAGCCTTGCAACTGGGAATTGCCTTGACAACCAACAGAATATATTTGTTTTACTATGTTACTTTGAGACACCTACAATGGCATGAAGAAGCCTCACTGTATGCCAAGTACTGCTTATCTCTTTCAAAAACATCACCCCAATTTGATGGTCTGCTCTACACCTGGGATAGAATGAGGTGATAGAATGGGCTGCACCATGTCAAATAGTAAAAAAGAGGTAGATTAAAAAAAAATCCTCCAATTTTAAGTGCAGACAGAAATTCAGGGTAACAGACAGGGCACAACTCTTTAATCTTTCCCTGTTGTGCATTAGAATTATATGTTTGTGGGGAAAACAACAACAAACTTGAGTAAGGAATTACTCAAATAGTAATATTCCTCTCTCTTGTAATATGAAGTGGTGCACTCCATTTTGCTTCCTTATTTTACTCCTGCTTCTCATACATGGATTAGCCTGGAGAGCTGGTAAATGACAACACTGGATGATGCAGCTGAATACAATTTACAGTGCTAGTGTGCTCACAGCGCTCACACTGCTTGAGAGTTGCATAGCTCTGGATAAAATGACCCATGCACTGCTTGCTCACTACCTGCCCAGTGGACTTTGATGAATTCATCAGTTAGAGAAGGGCTGGAACATCTGTTGGATTAAGCAGTGTGTCTGCTGTGGTGATCACCAGTTTGTGGAATGGTTGGTGTATGCATTAGGTAGGTCTGATTTATTATTGACTCTCATTGGCTTTCTTTTTGCAAGGAGCCACTAATTTGTATAGGGTAGTGGTTGGCTGGGATTTGTGCAAAACCAGTTCAAGTGCTGACACAGCTGTGAAACTCAGCTGGTGACCCTAGGCTAGCTGTTGTGTCTTAGTCTGGATTATTTTGCATTACATTTTGGTAGGAGGAGATAGCGTTGTGTACCATTGTGAACTCACTGAGGGAAAGGTGGGATATAAATGTAACAAATAATCTGGAAATTATGTTTCATGGGGTTTTCTTTTAGAAGCTAGTCACTCTTGCCTCTGATGGGTCTTTATTTATTTTAAATATATATTTTTTTCATTATTGTTAGTCATCTCAAGTGCTTGAAGAATTACTTCATTTTTCAATTATGATGATATGGTTTAGTGGGTTGGGGGGGGCAGAAGGGTTCCAAAACACCCACATATACATTCATCAAAAAGAAGTAATCTAGGCTAGAATCCAGATTACATTTGGGAGCAAGTGAATTGATTATTCTTCCAATTGAATAAACATTCACATGACTTTTGCACACTTGCTCATGCAGAAGTTTCTAAGTAAATTTATTTGGCAAATTTATATAAATTTCTTGCTAATAATACTTGGCAAGTTGATGCAATTTTAATGTTATGTCTCTCCTCCAATCTATCACCTGAGATGTACCTTTTTTCTGCCTCATGATAAGACATAGGCCTGTTACAGACTGCCAAAATAAAGCTGCTTTGGGTCTCTTTGGAGGTATGCTGTTTAAATGATGCATGCATCCTAAGAATCCAGAAGCGGCACCAAAGCTGCACTCCAGTGCTTAGGAATGGAGTGCGGCTTTGGCGCGACCTCCGGACTCTTAGG
Source organism: Sceloporus undulatus (assembly GCF_019175285.1). Lineage (NCBI taxonomy): Eukaryota > Metazoa > Chordata > Lepidosauria > Squamata > Phrynosomatidae > Sceloporus > Sceloporus undulatus. The sequence continues at coordinate 158,094,579 of NC_056524.1, forward strand.
ACCCATGCATCATTTAAATAGCATACCTCCAAAGAGACTCAAAGAAGCTTTATTTTGGCAGTCTGTAATAGACCATAGTCTGTGGCTAAAAGCAAGACTTATGTAATACTTTAAAAAAAGCTGATAGCTAAATAAAAGGAGGCTGTGCCTTGGCTCTCGTTTGCTTGTGGTTTCCTGACTATAATCTATGAGTTAAAAGAAGTCCTTCACAGGGAAGCCCGGTTGTTCTTTGTAATGTTGGTGGCATATGATCCTCTCAAGATGTGACTGCTACTGTAAACTGATTTTGCTGTACTGAAAGCCGAAAACACTTGTTTTCAAAAGCTCTAGAGACACTGACTTTTCAAGCTACACTTTTAGCTGAATGTGTTCCCCTTTATTCTTTCATTTCCGTGGAGTGAATACTTCTGGATTTCTGGTCCCCTTATGCAAAACAGTTCCCACCCCACTTTGAAACTCTAGAATTTTAGCTGATTATGAGCTGAGGCTTGATTACTGGTTGTTACCAGATAGAGGGGCTGTAGCACTGTGTAAATAGCATACCATTAAATTAGCATTAATAGCAGTGAGCTCCTTTCACAGGCTGGATCATTCTCAGGACTCGTAAAAGCAAAGCAGCTGACCTAAGACAGAATTGTTCTCTTGCAGAGACTTCTGTGGTCTCTTTATGGGAACAAGAAAGGTTATTTCTCACTACTTCATTTGGAGGTGATTTAGACACAGGCAGGGTAGCTGGGTGCTGCTGTTTTCTAAGATACAATCAGGATCTTAATGAAATCAATTTGGAATGATTTATATCCTGTAGTACTATGATGTCTCAAAATGACCTTGGATTTTGCTGCACCAGTATTTTCTTCCTCTTTTATGCAAAACTCATGTAATTTATGATCTCTCTCTCAAAAGCCAATTCTCATCAAATGTTAGCAAAGAATCACAACCCAGGATTTGGTTAGATTGATAACTGGAAAGACAGGGGGCAGCTTTAGGCCCCAATGCTGCCCGCTGTTGTGCCTTTCATTTTATTTCACTAAAGCAAAGTGCTGCACTTGAGGACTATCCTTCTTCCAACCTGTCACTGAATGGCCCCATCCTTTATGACCAAGATCATAACTTGGTGCGCAGCTCTACATGGCATTTCTGTACTCAGACTTGCCCCTCTCGATGACTCTGTGCTGCATGGGAGAGCAATAACAATTTTTATTTCTTACTTGCCTCTCTCCACAGCTTGAGGCATGATGCAGCAGAGATGGACAAACAGATGGGAGGAAAAAGCATGTCATCGGTGCATGGTGTTTAGATGCCACATATCCCAATGACAGCTGGAAGCCAGTTTGAAGCCACCCAGCTGCCCAGATATGGGCAGCTTCAGCACACCACTGGAGCGACTTAAAGTTGGCTTCAAGCCTTGGCAGGGTGGGAAAAAACAGCTTTTCACTAGCTGAAAAGGGGGCAAATCTTATCCATTCCTTTTTTGACTGGCTTCAAGGTGGATTGGGACCATGGCATTTGTTCACTGTTGGCCCAATCCATCTTCAGAAGGGGTGACTACAAACTACTCCTTCCTGCCCATCTGTTTTCCCCCTAAAACACATAAAACAATATGAACACATTAAGTTAAAACACATAGAACACATTAAGTTCATCCAATATAAAATTTAAAATATACCAATTTTAAATTCATAGTTAAAAATCAACTGGATAGGCTTGCTGGAAGAGATAGGTCTTTAATACTGTTTTAAATCCAAACGACATGTTTAGGTGTCAGCTCTCTTCTAGCAGGTCACTCTGGGGTGATCAATGAAAATGTCCTCTAGGTGACAGTTGCCAACCTAGTTCTGGCTGGGTGAATTAAATGTTCTCCAAAGGACCTGAGTGCCTGTGGTGATTATACACAGAGTGTGTGGTCACATATTTGGTGATCCTAGCTAGGTCTGATGGGAGTAAAGAAGCAGTGGGGAGAGAAAGCAGTAAACACATGTCATGCACATATCACTTCTCCACACTAAAGTTCTCTGTCATCGCTCATTCTACAGTGGTAAATTCTGGAATCTTTTGGTCCAAAATGTAGCCAGTACACACACACACACACACACACACACACACACACACACACACACTTGTATTCAAACACATGGACACACATGTTTTGCAGTATGTCACAATAACATACTGTTGCTTGGAACCTTTGCCTCTACAAACACACAATATTGGTTGTCATGACTGCAGTTGAGCTCAGAGGAAGCATGAAAACTTTACAGATGGTGGCTGACATCTTCTTGGTAAGTCCAAGTAGAGTAAACACATTCAGCCAAATTTTGATGGTGAATCAATATGTAGACAAATCTAATGGATTCAGTAGGTCTACTCTAGTTAGGATTAAATAGGTTTTAGGCCAGTGTTGTTATCCTTACTAATCAAAACATCCCAAAGTGTTGATCCATGGTTCTATTCTTGCTTTTAAAAATGACACTGGGGGCTATATTTTTCCCGTGCAAATGTATACTGTCTCCTTTTATCCTTTTATCATCTGCAACCCAACTGTGGGATCTAGGTGTAATCAAGAAAACCTAACTAAATTCATCAGGAGATATGTTGTTAGATAAGTGTACGCAAGATTGTAAAACTGGCTAGCTTTCATTACATGTTTAGAAAGCAATTATGTTCTAGCTACACAACCCATGAAATGTGAATGGTTATATATCGATTAATGTTGATGGTGTTACTGTTGCAAGGATGCCTTCCTCCACCTTTCCCATACATACTACTTTCTTTAAAAAAACCAATACTCAAAAAACTAAGCTTCCGTTTAATGAGTTTATAAATTGAGATATGAGTTTCAGTTGGTTAATTGTATGCTATATTCTAGAATCTGAATCAGCTTCAAAACAATAACAAGGAACCTTGTGATACTGAAAAGTACAACAACTCTTCTCTCCTGTCAAATAGGTTTATTTATAAATGGGTTGAGCATTACAACTAAAATAGCTGTAAATTATTTCAGCATTTGGACATTGAAGCCTTCCAGTAATAGCTGCTAAACAAATAGCAATGACTAATGGATTTCCTAGATGCTGTGTTATGTATGTGTGGTTATTCTTAGTTCTCTTCCCCTCCGCCCCCTTCGTATATTAAGGAAGCTGGGAGGGGGAGAATTAATGCTGTTTCTAAATACACGTGTGGCTTTGTTACACAGAAATGGGATTTTTGTTTGAATCTTGCTGAGATAAACTGCCCTGAATTGGTATGGTAATTTTTCCTTCATTTAATACTATAAAAGATAAAGGCTTTGCAGGGGCAAGGTTCAATGGGGCAAGAAACTTAACTGAGTGGATTATCCTTATGAAATTTCAGTGCTGCTGGCTTAGGTTGGAGGTGGCTTCATAATTATTGCATTTAGAAGTTATTTTCCTGGGCCTCTCCTGTGAATGGATTTCTCCCCCTTTTCTTTTTCAGCATCACCTTGTGGGTTTATTTTTTATTTATTTACCTTGGCTAATCCCCTAGCAACACGTGTGCTGCATAATGGTAAAGAAAACATGATGTGAACCATGCTGTGAACTCAACCCACTGTCCCTTGGTAAGGACAGTTGAGAATTTGCTATGAGCTGAGTTTTTTGTTTAGATAATTTTATTAACAAAGTAGAACAATGGAGAGCAAGAGTTTGGAAAAGTACCACAGTTAAACAAATTATCTGATTAAAATTAATAATTTAAGACCATTTTAGAGGAGTGTTAAAATATAGAAGTAATAATTTAAAAATGCATCATGTTCCAATTAAATGATCCTCTGAAACAGAAGGTTAATACTGAGCCAGCATCCACACTGCAGAAATAATCCAAGCTGAAACCACTTTAACTGCCATGGCTCAATGCTGTGGAATTTGGGGGACTGTACTTCCTTGTGGCACCAGAGCTTTTTGACAGAGAGGGCTAAATGTCTCATGGAGCCCTGGTGGTGCAGTGGTTAAAAGTCGGTACTGCCGCCACTCACTCACACTTGCAAAGTTGTCAGTTCAATACCAACCAGGGGCTCCAGGGTTGACTCAGCCTGGCATCCTTCCAAGGTTGCTAAAATGAGTACTCTGCTTGTTGGGGGTGATTAGCTTACACATTGTAAACTGCTTAGAGAGTGCTTAAGTCCATTGATAAGTGGTATAGAAATGTATTTGCTATTGCTATTGCTATTGCTAACTACAAATCTCAGAATTCCATAGCACTAAGCCATGGCAGTTAAAGTAGTGTGAGCCTGGATTGTTTCTGGAGTGCAAATGCAACCAGAAAGGTCTGAGTAAACAGAATGCTGGCTGGTGGAAAAGAAATAGGGATGTGATAAACTTACCTTGCCATTGAAGGGACTTCAATGGTATGGCAGTGGCTACCAAGAAGGTTCTGCCCCATGTCATCACCAAACATGCCTGTAATGGTGGAGGGATTGTGAGGAAACCCTTCCCTGAGGATCTTATAACTTAGATACGCTTATATAGTAAAAGGTAAAGGTAGTCCCTTGACATGAAAGTCTAGTCGTAATTGACTGTAGGGGGCGGTGCTCATCTCCATTACTAAGCTAAAGAGTCAGCATTGTCTGAAGACATCTCTAGTGGTCATGATGACTGCACTGAACCCATATAGAAAGATATGGTATTTCAGATCGTCTGGACCCAAGGTGTGGTATGAATATACAAACTTTGCAAATGCTATATATACTCATGTATAAGTCTAGAAATTTATTTCAAAGTGTTGACCCAAAAAAACTGAGTCAACTTATCCACAGGTCAATGTAAGTACTGTCTCTTAACTCTTATTAAAAAGAGGGAACCATCCCCTGGTGAAAGGCAAGAGTGTAATCTGTCCTGGGAGCACCAATCCCCTCTACTTTCTCACCCATCCAGCCTTAAGAGTGAACACAAAAAGTTATAGCTGCTGGAATTTTGTAACTTCTTTGACATTGTTTCACTTTGCTCTATCTTTTAGACTCTTTGTTATATGCCACTAGGTTTTACCCTCAACTTATCCATGGGTCGTATCAAAATCTATAGTTTTGTCCCCAAAACATACCCTTGACTTGTACAGGAAATCGCCTTATAGTTGAGTATATACAGTATGTTCATCTGCTTGTTATAAGTTATTTTGTTCTTAGAAATAAACAAAATGTGATGGAAATTTAGACTAGCTAAGGAAAAGAGTGGAGGAAACCCTCCACCTTTCCCAGTTCACCAGGGACAGTTCCAATTATCATCCCACTTTTTTCAGCTGCTCCTAAAATGTCCCAGTTCATCACCCTTCCTCCCATTTTCCCAGCTTTCCCTCATGCTCTTTGATCGCTGGGTTGGGGCTGTGGCAACCGCATTCCACTCCCCAAACCTGGCTTTTTGCTGGCACAAAAAGAAGTGACAGAATGCTGCTCCTTTTTGACCTGGGAAAAAGTCAGCTCTTTCGCCATGGCTGCGACATTGTGGTGCTACTGTGGTATGTGCCATATAAATGCTGTACTGCTGTAGTGCTGCAGAGCTTCCCACTATGTGGTCAGGCAGGTGGTGTGATGCCGGCTTGGGGATTCCATCAGAGTGTGTGGCTTTTAAACACCATGCTCTAATGCTGCTCCAAGCCAGCGCGAAGGAGAGGTCTGATTCTCCCCTTTGCTCAAACTCAAAAGTAGTTGGCAGTCAGTTAACTCAGCATGGAGGAGAAGACAGCAGGAGGCAGAATTTTGTCCTTCCTAGGTGGCTCAGGAATAAGCAACCTGCTGCAGCTTTGTCTAGCTTGTGTGCTCTTTTTCATTAGTAACTTTTGCCATTTTAACCACACTCTGATGTCACTTTGAGCATGTTACATTTTTCAGCTGTGAAATATTGCGGGTTATGGACTTATAGCTCCCTTTTTAAAAAGGCTGCTTGATTTCCTTTTTGGTTTTCAGCTGTTAGAATCAGAAATATTGAGTACACAGATGCACTATTCTGATCATTCAAATGCATTTAAACTCATGCAGTATTCTTGGCAGCTGTATGTTTTCTGATGTGCTTGTAAAATGGAGGGATTCAACTGTAGATAAAGGCAATGTTATAAATGTTTTAGATAAGGACATTTATTATATAAGTGACCTTTTAAATAAACCAAGGTATTTATAGTATTAAAGAGGGGGGAAATATTGTAGAATACTTAACAGACATGCTGTGAATATTCTGTAAGTATAAAAGAAGCTTTGGATTTATCAGAGTGCTTTATTTGTGTATGAGTGTTTTTCTCTTAATGACAATCCTACAAAAAGATAGTGTTAAGATTATATCTAGCTAATTAAAAGTATATTACACTGGGATTATTTCACTGGAGATTGTTTTCTAGCAATCCTTTTTAAATCTTGTTTTCTATTGTGTTTCAACATGCTGAAATTGCATGCAGTTTTAAAACCCATTTAGATTTTTCAGGTGTGATACCTGCTGTTTCATTTTTCCTTCCTTCCTTCCTTCCTTCCTTTTTTCTTTCTTTTTGCAGTCACTTTCTTTCTGTTGCAATCAAAGCTATTTAAGGTTCTTTGCAGGGTTATTCTTGATCAAGAAATTGTGTTTGCACTGACTGAAAAATCTTAGCCCTCCCTTTGTGGGGGACTGCCTCTTTATTAGGCAAGTTGGAAGCCCTCAGTTAAGAAATCACGTGGAAAGAACATTAGTTGTTGTTGTTGTTGTATGCCTTCAAGTGGTTTCCAAGCACCATATTGGAAGTATTGTATTTTACCCATGGCTTCCAAGTCTGCATACCTACCTACTCACCCATCTTTCTGTTTCTACCACTCGCTGGTGTTACTGTGTGCCTTTGTTCAACTATGTCTCCTTTCCCCTCACTTGACTCCTATTCTCTTGTACAGCAAAAACAGACTGGATCTTGTCTAGTTCTTTCATGGCTGCCTTTCTCAGTCCTAGTTTTCTCCTGGTTTCTTGAGTAGAGTTTCCATTCTGATCAATGACTGATCCAAGATATGGGAACTATTTAACTATTTCAATTTCCTCATTGTCTGTATTGAATTTGTGAATATTCTCTGTGGTCATTATTTTTGTTTTCTTAATATTCATCAGTAAGCCTTACTTAGCACTTTCTTCATTGATTTTTCTTAGTAATTGTTCCAAGTCTTTGCTATGTTCTTCTAGTAGTATGGTGTCATCTGCATATCTTAGGTTGTTGATACTCCTTCCTCTAATCTTCACTCCTATTTCCTCCATGTTTAATACACTTGGTTTTAAACTTGAAGTGGTCCTTTTCCCCTTACTTTCAACACTTTAGTGTTCTGTTCTGGCATTCTGCTGTATCATCTCTGTGCCTGCAACCTACAGTGGTTTCCAGAAAGGGGAGAGAATTGTACCCAGATCTATAGGAGCTGTCAGCTCTTGAGTTTAACAAAAAATGTTTTATTTGAACATTCTTGGATGAATCCTTGTACTAAGCTGAGATAACTCAATTTGCAGTGATCCTGTTACTTGCATAATGCCCCAAACTTGGCTGTCTTAATCAGCTCTGACACTAACATCACTTATTTGATCAGAGAACAAATCATGGAAGAGCCCGGTGATCTTCCAGATGAAACACCATGAGAAATTATTTACAAATATGAAAAAATATTGCAGAAAATGAGTTATTCCACAAGCTTGGAACATATAACACTTTTTAAAAAATGAACTCTATTTTAAAAGCAATAGCAATAGCATGTACATTTCTATACCACTTATCAATGAACTCAGAACTCGCTAAGCAGTTTGCAGTCTGTAAGCCAATTGCCCCAAACAAGCTGGGTACCCATTTTACCAAATTGCCAAAGGATGGAAGACTGAGTCAGCCTTGGAGTTTATGGAATCAAAATCACAACCTTGTAAGTGCCAGCATTTAACCACTGTGCCACCAGCTCTCCATCTAAAAGCAACATAATTTTGACAAAGTCTCCTTTGTCCCAAGTTATGGGTACAGTTTGAGGAAACAGTAATTACTAGAAAATGCAGTCATAGGAAGGCTGTCTCATGTGTTCATGTACAGTTTTACATGAACACAATTTTTACTATGTCTTTAAGAATGATTGTCCTATAACTTAGTTTGAATTGGTGTTATGAAAACCATCAAAATATCTGCATTATTTATGTGTTTTATTAGAACCCTGAATTCCACCAACTAAACACTTGTGTAAAATATGTAAACACGAACAATTTCAAATTTCTAATTCCGGAATGTTGTTTGGTGTAACAGAACTTACTGATGCTTGCAGAACATCTTTTTCTGGTTATCCTCTTTTGTTTTCTTTTTAAAATACATATATTTTAGCAGTATATTTAAACTGAGAAGAGATTCATTTCAGAAATCCTTTCCTATCTATTCCTGCAAGTCAACTAGAGATGAACTAGTAGAACCAGAACCATCTCCTGCCCACTGTTGGTGTATTGTTTTGCCGAGGGGCTTGCAGTATAAAGCAAATCCTAGTTAGCTACATTTTCAAGTAGGTGGTGGATGACACATTGGAAGTAGGAACTGTGACACAACATGAGGAGTTGGTTAGAATACTCACTCAGCTATAAATTGCTCCTCACATACTGTATCTGCAGGCGGCGTGGGAGAAGAAGAAAAAAAGTCAAATTCCATACAGTCTTATTGCAAGTCACTGTCACATTTTGAGTTATATTACTATACTTTACATACTTTCTAGGCATATCATTAGTTCAGTTGAGCAGTGTGTGTGTTCACTGTCTATGCACATTCGTGGATGATTTAATTAAGGAGCACTTCCTTATTACAGAAGTCTGTTGAAGAAAATTAACTCAAAATTCTCTGGGAACTTGCAGTTGAACATTTGTCTCAAGTGAATTGTATTTTTTTTTCTTTTCTTAAAGGGAAGCATCCAAGATGACATAATGGAAAAAATTAATTTTGTTTTCTGTTCAGACATGTGTGACCTATAGTAGTAAGTATCATTGAGAATATGGAATGTACATGATGAAGTATCAGAAACTTAACTGAGTTTTAAGATATAGTCTGTTGATTTTATCTAGCTGTTATTATTTAGCTGTGGTGAGAAACTGGGGTGAACATGAGTATACAGTTCATTTCAGAGCCTGATTTGGAAAGCAGTCTAAGTCGCATCATTTCATAGGCCATACAGTTCACTCTGGATCTGAATTTTGATTCAGAAATGCAAAACTCCATGCCTTCCAGTGACTGTTACTAGAAATAAACAACAATAACATTTTTTCTGATAGTCAGAAATAGATAGCATTGTAAATTATCACATGATGGAATTATCCCTACCAAATTTCAAACAGATGTGTGTGTGTTGAGGGTGGTGGAGTCTTATGCTATCTGTCTTTAAATCTTTCTCACTTTCTTACAAAGAGGCGTAGGCCCGTTACACACGGGTACCCTAGGACAGACTCAGTCCGTGCTAGGGTTAAAAGGGGGTATCTCTTCCAGACGCCCCTAACCCTACCACGGACTGAGTTCGTAACAAATGGCAGTGGTCATTCCACACGGCTGCTACCATTTTGATGTAACGGACGCTCTGCGTCCGCACATTGCGCCCCGGAAGTGACGCCGTGAGTGCGTGACTAGTGCCTCGCGGCGTTTCTTCCAGGGCCCAGGAAGGAGCGCGATTTTCGTGCTCCTTCTCTGCAGCATCCGGGAACCGTGCCGTTTGGCTGCTGCGGTTCCCGAATGCTGCAACCGCCGGCGGCGGCAGACCACCGCTTCTTGGCGGTCTGTAACGGGCCGTAGAATACTGTTTTTAAAAAAATGGCACAACTGGGTGGAAGTTGTAGAGGCAGTTTGGCTTTCTGAGGGAATTCCTCTTTCTGAGATTATCAAGTTTCAGATGAATAAGGGAGCATAGGGGTGGGGATGGGTTCGAAGTTCTGAACAAGAAGTTCTGTTTTGGTGTGTGGTCAGTTTCCTTCTAGACTCCAGAACAGAACCTTTCAACTTCTTCTTCTTATGCCTTTGTAGCTGGAACATAAACTTGGATTATGGCTCTATTGAATCTTCTCAGAAGTCTTATTGTTAGGATTTGGTCAGACTTTTCATTATATCCTTTGACTGCTTTTGCTACATCTCTCCTCACTATTAATGCCACCCCATTTTTTCTTAGATTTACTCATTGCTTGAGTAAAATACTGTGTAATTATCTGACTCAGAATGTTCCATTCTTCTCCACTTAAACTCATTTACCCAAAGTATTGTGATGTTTATGCACTCCATTTCTTGTTTTACTATGTCTAGCTCCCTCTGATTTAGGCTTCTTACATTCCATGTTTCTAAAATATGTTTTGTGCTACTTAGGACATTCCATTCATCTCAAAGTAAATCAAGGGCTGGATATCTTTTTGGACTGTGTCCAGTTGCATCATTATCTACAGTACTACTTATCCCAGTAGCTTGCTGAATGCCATCTGACCTAGCAGTTTCATCTTCTGGCATTATGTTTCATTTTGGATTGTCTCATCATAGGGTTTTCACAGTAAAATACATTCAAAAGGAATTTACCATACCTCCTTTTGTGCAATACTAACAAGTATTAGCTATGCTGCTATTGCTGTCCTCTCCTTAAAAAGCCCCTGCCAGTAGCTGTTTGGCACATTTAGTTTGGCTCCTCAAGAAAAAAACAAGCTGTCTGACATGGAAGACTCTACCAGTAGCATCACTGCTATCAACATAGCCTGTCTGCTCATAGGAGCATGTAGTCACATCATTGTGGAAAGGTTAGCCAAGGTGTAATTTCAGAACTGCAAAAAATTAATAGATAGAATATTCATAAATAGAATATTATCTTTCATAAGATCATATATGTTGGAGGGGATTATGGCATATGTTCAGGGGGAATCTCATGTCAATATGTTATTTTAGGTCTTCAAATTGATGTTTTGGTTCTAGGTTCATGTCATAAGGCCCAAACTTTGAGAGTGATTTTTTTCTGTGTATAATGAATACAATTCAAAAGTAATAATAGTCAATAATAGCCTTAATTGTTTCATCAATTTAGACTCTATTAGCTCAGGTTAAATGAACATCATTTACAACACAGAGAAACAAGCTTCTCTCCTGCTCTATATACATGTAGTATGGTTACTACATTTCAGGAGCTCTGTTTGCCTGTTATTAACTATGGCGTTTTTTAAAAAGTAAAACTCTTGCATTACATGTTGCTTTTCTATTATTTTCCATGACTTTTTAAAAAAAGCAGATTTGAGTATGCAATGGTATAAAAGTCAAAACTCTTATGTGTGAAATGCTATTGCAAATTCTTAATAATAATAAGTACTGAAAAAGTACTGGGAAAACATCTCATTATACCAATAAAAATGACTTTCGTGACTTTGTTTTAACTAGTAATTTTTTTTTTTGAAAATTTGACTTTGTTGTAGCTTATTACCTCTTTGATAACTCATTATAAGAAACATAGTTGCTACTTATATGTAAGGGAGGAGGTAGCACTTACTTGTAAAGAGTTATCCAGGGTCATAATGATGACACAGTGAATTTAATTTTCAAAGGAATGTGAGCATGGAGAATAAAGTCGCTTTATTGGTGCAAGGAGTTATGTTTCTAGTAATTTCAGCCAAGCTACAATCCTGGATGATAAATCTCATGTTTCCCTGTATTTCTGTTTTGTGCTGACTCTGGAACCAGGGGCCTTTTCATACTAAACAATTATCATGCTATGATTTCACTTTTAACTACCATGATTTCAACCCATGGAATCCTGGGATTTGCAATTCAGGGAGAGATATTATGAAGTCTCACCCAGAGAACTGTAGTGCCTTCTCAAACGACAAACGTAAGGATTCTATAGGGTGCAGTAATGGCAGCTAAAGCAGAATCGTATTACTAAAATTGTCCAGGGTGAAAAAAGACTCCTAGGTGTTGCTTCTATGGCAATGAAGTGGTCTGTGAATTAGGGTGATTTCTTGTGTTTCCAGAAATGGAGTTTGAGTGCTGATTCTACATTCCAATATGAACTGCTGCATGTATTTGGATACATATACTCCTAAAAGTGATTTATCCCGGCTGCAATCTGTCTTCAATCAGAAATTAATATCTAGCCCTGTGGGAGAGAATGTATGGCACATGTCCAGATATGTCATGGGAAGCCAGTTTTTGTGGCACATGGAGAGAGGGGGAGGGTTTGCTGTCACTGATCTAGCCTAAGTTTTGTATCCCTCCACATTCACCCCATTACTATCTGACCTGATGGAGAGATTTGGAGAACACATAAATTTGAAGACTGTTGCATTTTGATTTGTGGATTACTGGTTAATCAGTAAACCTACCTTAAAAAATATCTGAAGCTGTCTGCATGATGTCAGATGAGAGTAATATGATACGTGAAGCATAAATAATCCTGATAATCACAATCACTTGTTTAATCTTCCATAATGTTTAGGACAGCTAACCATGTTATCATAAACTGATTCATTTTTACTGTGCACAGAACTGTCAGTTACAGAGAAGGAAACACATAGCACCCAACTGTCAGATATGGGAAAGGTGCCCCAGATTGAGGAGGGAAAATTTGGTGCCCCAGACTTTGGACTTCAACTTGGAGTCTTAAACCAAATCACCTGGAGGCGTGGACATAATTTTGTTGTATTTGACTGGAAAGTCTGTTGAAGCTTGTAAGAAAGTATGTTCTGCATTTTAAGAATCTGCTCATTTGTCATGCTCACAAGGTGTTTAAAAAGGGATGAAATACACATATAATAAGAAACTGACAACCTTGGGCCTGCTGAGGGATTCCATTTTGAAACTAAATTTTGACCAGGCTAAATTGGCTATAAAACAAAGACTGCTTGACATTGAAGGCCAGACAGAGATTGCTGCCTTCCCTGGTCATATTCTGATTAATAGACAAATCCTGGTGTCTTCACCTGCTCTATACTTGTTTCAAGTCACTCTACCTAAATTTAGAAGAGCCTTTTCTTTAGCACGATTCAATGACCTCCCCTCAGCGGTTTTGGAAGGTAGGTTCAAGAAAATTCCCTTCCATGCACGGCTTTGTCCCTGCAACGAAGGAGATATTGAAACCCTTGAACATATATTTTTATACTGTCAATTCTATAAAGATACCCAACTTCAACTGATTACCCCTCTTCTGGGAAAATTCCCAAGATGTACAGATACCTTACTTGTTTGTAACCTTTGGAACTGTCAGATACCTAGCATTGTATATAAAGTAGCAAAATTCTGTTACATTGTATGCAAAACACGCCCTCTAATGAAGAGATGAAATTGAAATATCAACTGAGATCGATATTGATAGAGAACTGGGAAGATACCAGAGTCAGATGCAGACTGTGTTACATGATTCATGTTTTGACCTCTGTGATTGTATTTTATGTATAACAATTACATTTTATCCTTTTATCTCTTTGGCTATTTATAGTTGTAGTACAATCCAAAGTTTTTATAATTAGAGTTTAATAATGGTTTTTGTGACTTGATTGTTATTGTATTTGCTGGTCAATGACCGAATAAACTTTTACACATACACATATAACTATGTACACATTTTTAACATGAATAGCTATAATGCACACAATTGAAACATGGTTCACAGACACACTGGTTTAGTGGTTTGAATACTGGACTTTGACTTTGGAGATCAGGGTTCAAATCCCCGCTCAAGCATAAAAATCCACTGGGTGACTTTGGGCAAGTCACACCCTCTCTATGGATGGCAATGGAAAATCCCTTCTGAAGAAACTTGCCAAGACAACCTATGATAGGGTAGCTATAAGTCAAAAATAATTTGGAGGTATACAAACACCACCACCAACAAAAATGCATGAATTAGGTAAAGTGCTCATGTATGTGCAGATTTGCATCTGGTTGCATGCATGGGTGAGTGTTCAATTTCACAATGCTGCCATTCAGCACAACCATTGTATAACACGATCAGTGTGCAGATCCAAACACACTTCTGCCTATTTGTTTAAACTGACTTCTTGCTCTCCTTTCTGATTTGTTTCCATTCAGTGATGCCATCATGCAGGTCAATTCCACTGGATGGGATCCCATGTAATGAAAAGGAAACAGACAGAAACAGTAACTGAGAAAGGAGGGGAGAAATAGCACAGGGGTCAGCATAGCTTCAGATAGGACTGACAAGGTATTTTTACTCTCTTCAAAGGACTCTTACCTGAACATCATTCAAACTATTTTGGGCCTGAAAACTGAAACGAGGTTGTATTCATAATGCTAAATCATTTTGACTTCAACTTTTTTGCAGGTCTGGAAGCTGCATGCTCAGTTTTGAAACATTTATCACATTTGGATAGTCGCTTAAAGAACTTGAAGTTTTAGATATAATCTTAAATTTACAGTTCACAGTAATGAAGTAAAGGAGACATGCTTTTAGAAGGTACATGCAGTAATAAAATGGAAAGCATTGCTCATGTGTAAAACTTTACTGTTGATGGAGCTTTTAGCTGCACTAATAAGAAAAGTGATTTTATTCGGAAAAAAACAGAAGCTATAAAATGTTAACTCTCTTTTGTTTTTTTCATGTTCTACTGTTTGAACATTGGTGCTTGCCAAAGTAGGCAGATAAATCCTGTAGGTGCAAGAATTTAGTTCTTAATAGGTTCTCTAATACACTCTTCTGACAAGTAAAGAGAAGTAAACCTAAGTCAGACCCAATAAAGATGTCTACTACTCTTTCACATTTTATATTCCTTTCTCTCTCTGTGTGTGTGGGGGGGATGGTTGTGGTGGTCAATGTAACTTCTGGTGTTCTGTACTCACTGGAGATATGTAAAATGAGGTTCACTTTTTAATTATTGGCTATTTCACCTAAGGTGCTAAAAGTGAGGTGAAGAACTTCTGGCCCATGGACTTACTTCAGCCTAGGATAGTTCATCTTCTGTCCCTCGGGAGTTACATGGTAGGTGCCCTCTCCAGGCACCAATGAAGTAGCCTGTGAGCTTTGGAATATTATGCAATGTATTTTACACCTTTTGGTTGGCCTTATAAAAGGTATCACTATACACACCAACAAATTTCAGAGATCTTGCTTTTCTATCACATGGAAATATGTGAACATTTTTTTAAAATGTTTTATTTATTTACACATTTCTGGCTTTGTTTAAATTGTGCTTCTGCATATTTTATAGGTTTCCCAGATTTTAAAATGTATGCATTCTTTTCTGTACCCTTAATTTGTCTGAAACCTTCCATAATCCTTGCAACTTCTTTCTTCCTGCGGCATGTTTTGAGAGATGCAACCAGGCTGTTTGTGTCAAGATTGTTGAAGCCAGTGGAATTCTTTTTCATTCCTAGTCAGATACTACCTTTTTCTGGTCACTGAACCAGACAGACAGACAGACAGACATTCTCCTCAGAAAAGGAATATTGTATAAACCCAAATGGAAAGGAATTTATATTTCATTGCATTTTTCAATATCTTTTCAGTTCTACTACCCATACAGGTCAGGGTGATATACAAAATGTATGAGATGAAAATAATACAGTACAAGTGCATTCGGATTGAGGGAACTGTCTTTTCCAGCATGTGCTTCCATGAACTTTAAGACTGCTAGGCCAAGCCTTCTTGTGGTTTTCATCTGTTGACACTTTAAAAATTCTAAGGTGTTTTTCATGTTTGGTGCTTTCTCTCTGGGACCATAACAAGGAGGCTCAAATTGGTCCCTTTTTATATTTTTCTTTGGCAGTTGGGGATATTTTTGTTCTCTGGGGCTTACTAGTGTGCTGCTTTTCTGATTACTGGGCTGCAATCTTTTTGTCCAATGTATCAGTGTTGGTGGTGCTGTACTGACTGTTGTCTTTGTCAGAAAAGGAGGCTGCTCTGCTGGGTCCTGAGCTGTTCAAGAACTGTCAGGGTAATTTTCTCTGCTGATGGATATGGTTTTCTCTTTCTTCCATCCAGTTGCTGTATACCTCTGGAAAATGTGCCTTGCATTTACTTATGGGAGTATTAGGCCAATCTAAGGGCCTAAACTCACAAAATAAAGCTTTGGGTCACTTTGGGGGTATGCTGTTTAAATGACGTAGGCATCCTAAGAAGCCAGAAGCTGCGCCAAAGCTGCACTCCAGTCCTTAGGACTGGAACATGGCTTTGGTGTGGCTTCTAGCCTCTTCAGACGCATGCATCATTTAAACAGCATACCCCCAAAGTGACCCGAAGCGGCTTTATTTTGGCCTGTCTGTTTGGGCCCTAAGTCACTAGATGAATTCTAGTTACTGCCTTCTATTCTCCTAATTTACTCATAGGTGTTATTTATAGCATACTCTTGTCATGGAAGTGTATTAAAACTTGTTGTAATCTACCTTGAGCACTTCAGACACACTGAAAATCTGACGCATGTGCTTTATTTAAAATTTCTCAATTAAGAAACATGCAAATCCTTTTCAAAATAATAAACAGTGAGAAACAGCTATTAACAGCAGATAACCAACCTTTCATTTTTGCATTTTACTCACCTGTTGTCCTTGCAAAAATGAGATCCATAAGTTTCCACAAAGTGCTAAAAGATGGGGTCACTGATCAAGTAATCAGGAAAATTATTCTAAAAGTTGCTACCTGGAATTCTCTGAGGTGCATATCTAGTGCTCCTAAGAGACAGAATTATATTTCAGTTAGGGATATACATTGTGAAGCCATAATGTGGATTAAAACCGAAATAACAGCTGCAAAAACTTCACCGTTACAATTCTGTTCATGGTACATGCAAATAATTAGCTGAAAACATCTGTAAACACCATGCAAATTTGATTAGGAGTAGTGTTGTCAGTGGATTTAAATAGTGTTTAACTTCTAAACTGCCTTTATAATTCTTTACATTTAAACATTTAAGGATCTATGAGAACTGACAATATAATAAACAAAAGTGATCATGCCTTGTTTGAAAATATTAAAGATCATATTCTCCTTTTGGGGGGGAGCATGTTCACAAAATAGCCTGATAGTGAACATTCTAGTAATCATTTGTTAGTCTACTCTTTAAATCAATTGAATCTTAAAGCACTTAGTTATTTTTGTCTGCCTTTATATCTGGATGTATATCCAACCTTTAACACTCTCATTTTAAGGCAGGAAGCACCAACATCACACACAAAAACCAATAATAAAATAACAACAGGTAGTGTTGGATCATTAAAAGAAAAAACCCATAAGAAAGGCTGTTTCGGCCCCTGGTGTCTCATAGGTAATAAAGAGTGTTTGAAGCACATGCCTGAAGAGGCAGTTCAATAGCTTGGGCATCACCTCTAAGAAGGTAGGTTCATGTCGAGAAAAATACTCTTGTAGACAACACCGTTATTGATTTAGTTGGCCACCACCATTTATCAGTTTCATTTAAAATGATCAAAAAGAAGAGTGCTTCTAAATAAGTATCAAACATCCCCCAGCACTTACCTTTACCTCACTCAGGAATGAACTGGAGGTGATTGAAGTTGTGAGAGAATGCGGGGAGTCATAGTCTAACACAACTGGAGGCCTGTTATGATACCCATCCCCACCACAAGTGGACAAACACAGCCACATAAACATATTTGATTTATATAAAATAATATAAGATATAATTGTGCAAGATAAATAATCAATGTTGACTGCAAGCACTCACCAACCACCTCCCACTGTCATCTTCCCTGGTCATCAATATCCACATTGGCTGTGGATGATGGGAGTCCTTCTTATTGCCTACTCTCTCTCTTTCATTTTTAAAACTCCCACATTCTTGCTACTGGTGCCCTTTCTGCAACAATAAGAACTAGAGTGTTCCAGAGGCGAAATATAATTCCACCTCTAGGAGGGCTTTTTCCATCTCAGCCCTAACCTCTGGAACGCGCTGCCCTTCGAGCTCCGCTCAGCCACCTCCCTAGCCCAATTCAGGAAGGGGTTAAAAACCCATTTATTTGAACAAGCTTACCCTGACCAGTAACTCTCCCCCCCCTTGTCACCCTTGTCACCCTTGTCACCCTTGTCAGCCTTGTCAGCATTGTTTTGCCGACATGTTATTTTTATTATTTTTATTGAACTGCTTTTAATGTATTTTATTTGATTTTGTGTAATGTATTGTTTTTCTTGTTGTTCACCGCCCTGATTTTTAGAAGGGCAGTATATAAATAAAATTTTATTATTATTATTATTAGAGATTTGCTTCCAAACAGAGTGAAGAGTGTTCAGATTTAGCACTGTAGAAAAAACTGCAGTAAAGCTTTGCTCTTTCCTGTTGTACAGGAGATGACATCAAAAATCATGAGTCCTCTCCAATATCTGAGCATTTAGAAAGACTCTTCACTAAAATGATATACAATATCTATCTATCTATCTATCTATCTATCTATCTATCTATCTATCTATCTATCTATCTGTCTTACATACATTTGTTAACTTTTTTTAAAAGGTTCTTACCTGTGATAATGGAAAAGTAGAAAGAAGTGTACTTGTTAACGCTACAATAGGCACTATGAAGAGAAGGCAAGATAGATATGTAACTATTTCAGTATAATTACTGCTGTGGAACAAGCCAGTGGAGCAAGCAAAAGGCTGTTTGAAGAAAGGTACCTGGTACAGAAATAATGGGCTCATGATAAATCCTATGTAATAAGAGAGAGCTTATTCTCCCAGTACTTATCTTGATGTAGACAACTCAGCACCAACTACATGAAAGAAGGTAGTATTACCCAGACTTGAAGGAACCCCAACATTTTTGGGACATAAAATTATAAAAAACGCTACGAGGGAGAGAAATAAGTCTCTAAACAAGCCAATGAACATTCTTATTGTTGACGTACACCTGACATTTGTTTACAGTTAATTCAACATTTCATTTTTGAGAGCCCTGGTAAAACAGACCCATTCTGCTCCATTGGATAGAGCTGCTTTTGGCAGTCTATGACCCAAAGCAGATGGGCCAAATAAAGCAGTTTCTGGATGCTTTGGGTGCATGGCGTTTATACAATACACACCTCTGAAGTGGACAGAAGCTACTCTGAGGCTGGCTAACATGGTCTGAAGCCACTGGAAAAAGGAGCATTAAAAGGTTGCTCCTGCTGGCAGGCCATTCAAGACCGCAGCAGTGGCCAACCTCAGGACCGCTACATCTGGTCATTGCAGTCCTAGAGCACTCAAGGCAGGTATGGCCTCTGGCCACTCATTTTGCCCCATCTACTTGATCCCTATGAAGAAGTTACTCTGAGTAAGATAACAAGATAATATCTGGAAGGTTCTCTTCCAGCGTTGTGTCAATAAACCTTGTTCAGTTACAATAATATCTTGCAATCACTCTTTTGCCTACTGCCAGCTTTTCATCAATCGTCTTGCTGTTTAATAATTTCTATTTTGTTGTTATGTAATGGATTTCATAATCACATTCTGATTTATTGTGGATGTATTAATATATTATAATAGATTTAGCATGATTTCTAATAAAAGTTAACATAAAAGTGTTTTGAATGTTGTACTAGGACACCAAGAGACCAGTGTTTGAATCCCTGATCAACCATGGAAACTCCCAGGGTCATCTTGGGCAAGTTACATTCTCTCATCCTAAAAGGAAGGCAAGGGCAAACTTCCTCAGAATAAAACTTGCCATGAAACCCTAGAATAGTGACACCATAGGTCAGACTAATGTGAAAGTGCATCACAGGAACAGCCAGCAATAATTTATTTCTATTCCACTCTTTATATTTTGTTCAATGATAGACGACATACTTGTGTGTACACTGTATGTGTGTAGGAGAGATGTGTGTGTATGTGTGTGTGTAGAACTAAACACACACACTTGTGTGCTTTGCATCAGTGGCATAAGGACTTAAAGTGGTGACCAATGAACAAGTGCCATCTGTGAGTCTTTGCTGAGTTTCCATAAAACAAAGAAATAATAGTAGAATGTTGTAACCAATGGACACCAATATGGTACCATTGTCTGGCACATGGGAGGGAGAATTAAGGGCCCCCGCATTAGGTAGCTTGAGATGCACTGCTTTATAATTTAATTTTTCATTACCAACTTCTGCCCTTTGATTCCGAGAACTGAAATCCAGATTATTTGGAAGTGCCAGATTGAGGGAGGCTGGTAATCTGTATGTAATGTTTCTTTTTAAATGTTAAGACTTTTTTTTAATTAGCAAAAGGCAATCTTGAGGAACAGGAATATTGCATAAATCAATTTTTACATATGCTAAAGCTTATCAGCTACTATAGAATAATAATGTGAAACTGATGCTAACTTTAATTTAACTGCATGCATGGCTACTCAGTTTGTTTTATGTGCAAATGATGTAGTTCTGGAAGCTAGTTAAGTTATACTCCTGATCAAAAATGAAATATGAATGTAATGACATTTGATTATGTGCATTTACGTTATGTGTAGCTCATGCTGTTAATGACAGTTGGGCACAGAGTCTTAATAGCAGGTGGTGATGAGTATAATTAATAAATGTATACATATCGTATATACTCGATAATAAGTTGATCTCATGTATATGTCGAGGGCAGGTTTTGGGGTCAAAATTATGGATTTTGTCATGACCCATGGATAAGTCAAGGGTAAAACTTAGTGGCTCCTTCAATGTGTATATGTGTGTGCATAGCAAAAGAGACTCTAACTGAGGCTTTTTGGTTCAGCACTTCAACTTTGCTTTCACTTTGTATAGGTTGGAAGAGGGACTCTGTGTAACAGCAATTAATCATCCAGAACTATCTCTCTACCTCATGGGGAAATCTGAAAGAGCTGCTATCACAGTAATGACCCATAAATAAGTTGACCTGGTATTTTAGGGTCAATTTTGGGCCTAATTTTTTAGACTTATAGACGAGTATATATGGTAGTCTCCAAGTTGAGCAAAATAATAGTTTGATTTCATTTCACCATGCTGACAAAAACTAAAATAATAAGCGCCCACACTACAGTTTGTGAAGTAGAAGAAACAAAATATGAAAAAGCTGATACACTCAAGGCAGTCACAGTTTGCAGATGGGATCTAGGAAGGAGGTATCATTGGAAAATTAGCAGTTTGCTTTTTGAGCCATTCACTGGTGACAGCTAATGGGTGATCATCTTTGATTGCTCTTTCTAGAGCTGAGTGCAGCTGGAGAGAAATCGATAAGAAAGTAAACTTAATTTTGCATATCCATTCATTTTGACTTCAACAGATGTGTTTGGGATGCAGTAGTCACCTTCTTAATTTGTTGTCCCTGTATACCATGATCCAGGCAACCTCAATTAGCAAAATTGATTAGTACTTTAATTCTTTGCCAGGAGTTTCCCCAACCTCTGACTGTCCAAACGTGGCTGCCACTGTTCAAGAATTGTGACTTAAGATAGCAGGGCTGCCAGAGAAATGGAATTACTGTGACTGTGTTGTGTTGAAACAGCTCCTAAAATATTGAAATTGAATGTTCCTCTTCTCTACACCTGTAAGAATTATGCCTCCTTCTTTTAAGTAGTAAGTACTTTTATAGGTACAGGACTAGCCATGCACACACACGCGTGCACACTCACACACACGCATACACACACAAATTCCAGGGGCAACTTTTCTTGTAATTAATTCCTATAAAGAGCTCAGCATAGTAATTGTTCCTATTGGCTTTAGATTTGTTCAGTGTTCTGCATTTTCAGCCTATTCTCTTTATCTTCTTTTTCTCTTGGAAAACATATCTATATAGTGGAGAGTGAAGGATGGATAAATAAATCGTATTGCTCATAGTTCAAAGTAGAGGACTATAGCCAAAGATATAGCCAGTTATGCTATATCAATGTGTGATGTAACTTCTCTCTACCTTCCTATCTTCTCCACTCACTCCTACCCTGTTCCCATCTCTTCATCCAATCATTCATCTGAACTGTTTAGACTTTCCTGCTGCAAACCTATACATCTTGGGTATCGTGCTTTCTTTTTTTAGGCTTCAGGCCATATTTTCCTAGATGCCCCTTGATTCTTCTACTTCAGGGGGTGAGGTGGGGGCCGGGAGAAGAAATTTTCAGATATGGTTTGACTATAACTCTGTTCAGCATTGGCTAGCTAAGGCTGATGGGAACTGAAGTCCAACAACAAAATGTGAAGGCTCACATATTCTCCTGATGCGTACTTCATCTTCCTAAGGACTTTTTGCCTTCTCTTGTGTAACATTATAAAATTATACTTTTCTGTCTGCAAGAGTGAAATTTGCTAAGATTTCCATCCTTTGTGAAACACCACAAGGGCTATTTCTTGTGGTGCTGCTGCTCATGCAAAACCACAACACACTGCTTTACCTTTAAAATCTTAACTTCTGTACTTGGGCCTTCCAGGCTGCAAACCTATGCTTTTTCTACTTCTTGTCTATCACGTTCCTCTTGGGTTGCATTTTATTGTGTTCAAAGTGCTCTACTCCTCCCCTCCCCTGCCCAGATAAATAGCTGATGACATTTATTTATGGAAAGTTATTAGCATTTATTATTTATATAGCATAGGGATTGATCTTCTCCATTCATATATTCAAGGTCAAAGCATGTTCTTGCATCTCTCTGTTTTCTGGCTCCCATTATCAGAGAGAGCTCAGTGAGTGAATCATTCATTTCTTTTGTCTGTTGCTCTGCCTTCTCCGCCTCCTCCTGCCATTCCAGGAAAGGATACCACCTTGTTCCGTTCTGTGGCTCATAGCCAGGATAAAGTGCATAAAATGAATGGAGGGATGAAAGAAGAGAGAAAGGAGGTTGGCAAGGTTTCTGAGCCGAAAACCTTTAAAACAGCAGTAATAGAAAAGAGCATGTGAGAAAGCAGTCATTTGGTGTGTTGGCTGAATACCACTGTAAGAGATAAAGCTTTGGAGAAAATGCAACGGACAACAGTTTTGTAAAGCAGACAAATTATTGCACTAGAAAGGTATTGCACAGAGACCATAAAGTAATCCATTTTACACTATGTGAAAATAATTCATGTTATACCCTCTTTAAAAATACATATATTCATTTTATTTTTTGCCTTGAGTAACAGTCTTGAAATGCTCCAGTTCATATGACCAAATATAAGCTTTTAGCCTGGTTGTCTGTCACAAGGGATATTTCATGTGTATCTGGGTCTGTGAATGCACAGCATTGTTTCAGTTTGTTTCAAAGACCTAACTCCAATGTTTGAATATAGAATAGACTCATTGGAATCAACGGGACATAAGTTAGATTTGACTAACAAAATCCTTTTCACTCCGGTAGGCCTGTTCTGGGTAAGGCTAATGTGTGATTTAGCCCAAAGGAAGGCACTTAAGTATGGAAAATGTAGCATCCTTGGTTACTACAATATGTGAGCATTGCTGGTGAACTTCAGTCTGACTCAGCAGTTTCATCTCTTTTTTGCAGAAAACCCTGAGTAGAATTTGGAGGCTGATGCTATCCAGATCTATTCTAAAGGAAGCCTTATTTTTCATACCTTGCTACCCTTATTACTCATACCTTGCAACCTGACTCTTCAAAATCATGTGCAACACTATCATAACCAGCTGGTAATATTGGAACCCTGTGGATACCTTGGAATAGAGATGGGACAATCTTTCAGTACCACCTCACTTTCTCTCTTGTTTTCATATCAAAACCTTGAGATGTTTGCTCATATCTTAAGTTCATAACTTTGAGATTTCCTTCACATTTATATTATTCAGAAATTTCAAAGAAACTAATTTTAAAAAGCCTTTAAAACATGCATTACAGATACAAACTTTTTTTTAATGGGCACATTACTTATTATGTATGTTTTGTTCTATCCACATCCAGCATTTGTACATATTTTTGTAAGCAATTTTAATAATAGAATGCATTTTAAAGTTATTTTCACTAACAGAAGCATTTCTGTGACTACTTTACCTTTAATTGTGCATCTTTGTAGACATGGTCTGCCCAGTGAACTCCATTGTATCACTCAGAGAAATGTGTATTTTGAAGTATACCTTAGTTTGTGTAGTTGTTTGTGCAGAATTAGATCAGTTTGCATTAAAATATGAACAAAGTACAGAGGAGGAGCCTGTTCCTTATCTTCTTGCTACCTGGTAAGTGGACAGACCAGGAGGGAGAAAGGGAAAGAGACTATATATTATAATGATAACACAAGCAGAGTTTACTAAATATCTCCTTGCAGCCCCTTTTATCTTGTTTTGAACAAATATGATTTGTAAACAGCAATTTGCAATGTAGATCCATGCAGTGCTAAGACTGTATTAGATGATCATGCCAAGAGGCTTATTGCTGCACTTAAGTGTTCACAATTGTGCAATGTGCATTATTTGCCAAGTTGTATTTTACTGTAGGCAATTATGTTGGTGCTTAGAAATGCAACTACATTTAGCTTTCAAAACAGAAGAACGGAAATGGGCAATGGGAAGCTGAGGTCTGATTTGGCTTAACTTCTGATCACACAGAAGTATATTTATGCTAGCACAGGGCAGGAATTGTGAGGCCCTCCAGATTGAACAGAGATTCCCAGCAGTCCTGACTAGCATAGAGAATGGTGAGGAATTCTGGGACTTGTGGTTGCACATTTCCCACCCGTGGATAAACACTTCACTCTTATTAAGTCTTGCTGACCCCCCCTCTCCCCCCGCCCCCCGATTCGTATGAGTGTTTCACTTCAATAAATATTTCCAGATTCACCATCAGATTTCTGTCTCTGTAAAATTAACTGGCAAAGAGAAATTCAAATCAATTTTCCTTTTGCAATCTGTATAAAGGCAGGAGTAAGTAACCTAGCAATTTTATATCACAGTCCTCATAATCCCCACCTTTGGCTGTTGGAGCTTATGAGAGTTGTAATCGAAACACTGAAGATTCCAGTTTTCCAGTTCCTCTTGTAGACACAAACACTCTGTTCTTCTGTTTTAGAAGGAGGAGAAAACATAGCTTTTAATGTATAAGAGCAGCACATTCTTCTCGTTGATATGGTCCATGACAAACTAGTTCACAAATGAATGTAGAGTACAGTACTCTTTCAGACTACTTCAAAACAATCTAGAGTAGATCCATTCACACCAATGGGATTTAAGTTAGAATTTGCACTCACTTCAGTGGGTCTACTCTAGGTAGAATTAATGCTGGTGTTAGCCCAATCTTGCCTATATAGTACAGTTTATTCATGACAACCAAATACAGGTTATAGCCATCAATCTTGTCTATATGTTTTGGGGCATTGCTAATGGTTTCTTAGTGGAATGCCAATAACCAGGTTCCTGATTTAATGATCTGCAGTCCTCATTTAAGATACACATTTCTTCTATTACAGTTTCATTTTTAAATTCCCCCCCCCCAAAAAAACCCACCCCCTTATTAATATGTACAATGTGTTGATATAAGTAGATTTCAACTGCAAATCCAAGTTTTGGAAGGCTCTCCTGTCAAGATAATTCCCAAAGCCTGTGTGCTGCCACTTCATGAGCAGTAAATTGAAACTCTTCCTGTATTATAGCTCATATCGAATGACACCATTATACACAGGAACAATATTGGGCAGTAAAGCACTTATCCCAACTGTGCCTATCTGGTACAATGTTGTCATCTTATAAATTATTCCATCAGGCTATATTGGTACTCTGCTCCAGTTATGGCTCTTCCATCCCATTCACAGAAATACTAAATGAATGATTATGACCATGATCTGTGTTCCTGTCAACATTAGTTATGAAAATTGACTCACAAATGAACAGAAGATACGTATCTGACAGCTGATGACAAATTGCCTTGCCCTTAACTCTCCTGGTCCTGATCTTGATTCTATTTTCTGTAAATCTATTAAGAATACATTGTAGTGGTGGTAAGAGACATCATGATGACACTGTATAAGACTGAGATCTTGAATGACATTTTCTGCTTGCTCACTCAGCTGAGGTTCCATTAAGGCCAATATGCACTTTATATAACCCATTTCCATAGTGTTTATTAAACTCTTCTGTTGTTTGCTGGTCTCCCGACCCCCCCACCCCAAGTCATCCTTTTGGCCATTTGAAGAATAGAGTTTGAAGTCTAATATCAGCCAATTTTCACCTTACTCTGCAGAAGGTATCTGTTCAGAATTGTTTTAAGTAGTGTTTCTTTGTCTTGATTCGTTAAAAAGTGACAACATGATAAAGGAAGAATGAGGTCACTGGTGTTCGACAGTTTGAAGTGTTGGCTTGTGTTAGATTTGTGATCTCCCTTCTAGTGCAACCATGGTAACAGTATGAGAAGGGATCTTGTAACAACTTTGAGACTTAACTGTGGGGAAGAAGTTGTATCAGCCCCCCCCCCCCCCCCGCTGCTTCCATAAGTAAATGATTAGTTCTCCTCAAGGCAGCACAGAGCTCCATCTGGGAACTGTAGTTTTGTGAGATATATAGCCTTCTCTGTCAGAGAGCTCTAATGCCATGATAAACTACTGTTCTCAAGATTCCCTCTCACTGAGCCAGAGCAGTTAAATCAGTCTCACACTGGATTATTTCTGCAATGTGTTTTGGACCTTTGTTTTGGTTAATATGAAGAATGGAAGCAAAGAAGAGAATTATTTTGGCTATGTGCTGGCTCAAGATTCTGGGAATTATAGTCCAAAAGGTAACTTTTCTTTACCACGTCTTTTTCAACCTTTCTTTGTAATAAAATTTTATATAGTTTAGATGTTAGTTTCTGCTTGCCCTTTAGTAGTATATTATCCAATTCATTTTTTTCCATTTCGAGGCCTTCTGTTTCAACATCCAATTTAAATCTATTTAAAAGTTGTGTATAGACGAACCAATGTCTTTGTGTCTCCATAGGTCTTATTTCCTCTATCGCTTTCAAGCTTAACTTATTCTCATTATTTTTTGTTAACAGATCCTCATATCTTAGCCAAACAGAGATCTGCGATCTGGAAAAAAGCACCTCATGCGTAGAGATCCAACCAGGGATTTTTCTGTAAAAGAGTTGTTTTGCTTTTAACCAATTCATCAAAATAGCTTTCCGAATGGAGTGATGTTCAAAATGCCTGTTGATTTTATGTTTTTCATACCAAAGGTACACATGCCAGCCAAAGTGGGCATTGAATCCCTCCAGAGCAAGCAATTTATCATCGTTTAGCTTTATCCATTCTCTTGCTCAGATTAATTATTTAGCTTGATAGTAGAAGTGAAGGTCAGGCAGGCTACAGCCACCATTTTCATAGGTATCAATTAAAGTTTTCCATTTTATGCGTGTTTTTCCCCCAGCCCATACAAACTTCCTTATTTCTTTGTTCCATTCTTCTAGTATTTTTAAGTTGCAAATGATTGGAACATTAGTAAAGAGATAAATGAGTTTTGGCAGAACCTACATTTTAACAGCTGCCATTCTTCCAGAAAAAGATAGGTTTAATTTAGCCCATTTCAGAAGATCTTGTTTAATTTTTTTCCAAGTGTTCTTATAATTGTTCTCGAAGAGTTCCATGTTTCTGTTGGTAATCCATATCCCTAAATATTTTGTCTTCTTTACTATTCTATATTTCATATGATTTTGTATTTCCTTTTCTTCAGCAGAGGAAACATTTTTAGTTACTATCACTGATTTCTGTGTTTTTATTTTAAATCCAGATGCTGTTCCAAAGTTATTTAATTGTGTTAATAACTTCATGTATACAAACAGAGGGATCTTCTAGAAAAATGACAAGATCATCCGCATAGGCCTTAAGTTTATATTCTAATTTCTTAATTTTTACCCCGGTAATTTCTGTGTTTTTCCTTATTCTGTTGTTAAGATCTTCGAAGACAGTTATAAATAATATAGGGGACAGCCCTGCCTTGTCCCTTTTTGTATATTAAACTGCTGGGTTCTTTCTCCATTTATAATAAGTCTTGTGGTTTGTGTACTATAGATGTTTTGTATCCAACCAAGATATGACGAGATCTGTCAAATTACCAATCTAGAGAGCTTTTAAAAAGCCATTAAGATGGATCTCTTCCAGCAGGCCTTCCTAGAATAAAATACTTGCCCACGAACAAGACTTCCCATCTAGTGAACTCTGCCCAGAATGATTATTTTTTGATTAGTTGGTTTTTAATGTGTAGTTTTTAATCTTATACTGTTTAATCTTGTTTTAAGGGGGGGTACTATGTATATATGGTTGTATTTTAACTTCTCAGCCATTTTTGTGGTCCCTATTGCTCCTCACTGCCAAAATCAGTGACAAAGCAAAACAATCTCATTGTCTTCCTCTCCCTTCCAGAAGAGAAGGGAACTCTCTGCTTTGCACATGGACAGGGCTCAGTGGTATAGGAAGGCATTCTATAATTTCCCTGCACCAAGGAGAATTACTAAAGCTGCTACTGAACATGAGATGTAGATGATCTTTGACTTGGTGGAAGGAGGTATGAGCTACCGGACAGTCATGCCTCCCATTTCAGTTCCATAAGTATGGGATATTTCTTAGCTTAGGTTTGACTGGATGTTACCCAAAATGATTGCTTGTGCTGTATCATCACAGGCCAACCCAAAAGTGGAAAACAAAGCTGAACAGGGGAAATGCTCAAGAGGAGCAGGTGAATGGGCAAGAAGATACAGATTGGCTATAGGAAATGGAGGACTCCAGCCTAGCACCTGTTTACACATCCCAGATTCTCTGACCAGGCAGAAAGAAAGGAAAAAAAAGCTATTATAAAAGCAGAGAACCACGTTATCTCATAGTGGGAGGGTAAATCAATAGGAGGCCTAACAAAGCAAAGAGATAAAGTACTAAGGCTTTCTTCTTAATCTTTCTCTGACTTCATCACCTGTTGGCTTTTGGTTATGGTGACCTTGGCAAGGATTACTGAGGTGTATTTTGCCAGTTCCTTCCTCTCAAATACAACCTACAGCACTTGGCATTGATTGGTGGTGTCCCATCCAAGTACTATGCTGGGCTGATCCTGCTTAGTTTTAAAGGTCAGACAGGAGCTGGTACATTTAAGGTATTTCGGTGTCAGAACGAATAAAATATCAATACCTATCTTTTATCATTGGTTCTTCCTTATAACTTTAGTCTCCTTTGGGTGAGCCCTCTTCTCGGCTGAATTGAAGATCATAGTGGGTTACTAGCAGTGCATGCCCCCTAGATTAAACATTTCTTCTTGCCACCATGAAGAACTTATTTGTCTTTATAGAGTCAGCATGCTAAAACATAGGAAGGAGAGAAGGAAGTGGAGGGGACTTCCAAAGTGGTACTTATGACTTCGTGGCACATGTTTTGGAGAGGTGAGACTGGGAAGTAGAACCAGGCTGTTCTAACAAAGGGTTGTATTGAACAGTAGCAAACATTCAATGTATGTAAATACTTGCATACACAACCTAACCTACCAGGTAATAATTCCAAAAATATCAAAACAGGAGGGTAGAATAGATTTTGTCTCTGTGTGTGAAAGAACCTGAAGAGGCATTTTCAACTCTTCCATTTATTAGGTGGCAATTGTAGTGAAAACAGTTCACTTGGATTTGGACAAAAGCATATACTCCAATTCTCCTGATTTGGTAGGGACAGTCTCAATTCATCGTTTGTTGTCCAATATTTTCAGCTGCTTTTAAAATGTCCTCTCGCCTCTTCCTATTTTTTTCATTTGTCCTCAAGTTATTTCAGTTGCTACAAACTGAGTTAAAAGGGCAAAAGTAATAGGCACTCCACTAACCTAGGCGGGATACAAACCGCCGCTTTGCGGCGGTCTGCCGCCGCCGCCGGTTAGTCCGCAGGGGAGCCGGAGCCTCCACACAGCGCGGCTCCCGTGCAGACCGAAAAAGAAGCTCCAAAATGGAGCTTCTTTTAGAGTCGCGTTTGCGACGTAGCGAGGCGCCAGGGGCGCACTCGCTACGTCACAAAGGACGCGATGCGTACGGACGCTCAGCGTCCGATACGCAAAGATGGCACCGGCCATGTAGAAGAGCTGGCGCCATATTGTACGGACGGAGTCCGTATTAGGCCCAGGGGCGTCTAGAAGAGATGCCCCTTTTTTAAATTACAAATGCCGGTTTGTAACCGGCCCTAGTAAGGCAAGGATGAGAAGTCAGAATCATGTCCTTCCCAGTAGGGCCAGGCAAAAGCAAACTATTGCAGACTCTCCTAGTTTGTGCATTTTCCCTCATTAATAAGTTTTGCCAACCTGAATACACTATTGTTGCTTGGTGATATATGTCCCAGTTTTAACCTGTGAAATGTTGGAAGGGATGCAACAGTGATAAATATGTTTTTTTTCTGGAGAATTCAGGAGTAAAACTTTTTCCTGCACTTTTGTATGGGGAATTGATGCTTTCAAACTGAAGTTCTCTTAATGTCAACTCATAAAATTAATTTTAGATTAATTGTGTAGTAAATGTGTGATTGAGGTTGTTCGCTGTTACTGCAAATTTTAAAGTGGTTTAATACTAATGGTTTATCCCTAGGGTAATCATGAGGAAAAACCCTTTTGATTCTCCCCACAGCATCTCAAAATTGTATTACCACAAATTTTTTGGGGGGGGTTGGGAGAACTTTGATAGGCACAATGATATAAAAGGGATAAATAGATGACCTAACAATATCCTAAGAATTTGAATGTGAAATATTTCTGCCTCTATCCAAGCCACGCTAAGGATCAGGAGTGATTCTGTCACTAGCTGTTGCTGTACATATTGCTAATGAAATCATTTTTCTTTGTCTTCTAGACTTCTTGCCTCTTCTTTGTTAATACTGGCCCTTTGCGACTTAACACAAGACAACACTAGAAATACAAAATGATAGCAAGATTGCACTTTAAAAGGCATGCTGAGCATCAGTGCCAAAAAAAATCTCTTCCGAATTATTATTAGGATGCTACAAGCGATCAGCCTGTCAGATAGGAAAAGATGAGAAATGTACAAAAAGCACTGAGAATGAATAATGTCTACAAGTTGAATTGTGGTTATATTATTACAAGACATGTAGGCCTCATTTTGTACCTGTAACAAAAATATCCTGCTATCATCTCTGTGCATAAATTACTTAACATGTCAGATCTCCATGGAAAGTGAAATGCAATAGAAATATATTTTGTCCACATTCTAATTATCTGATATTAATATACATGGAATGGTACAAACTATTATGATTACATTTTAAAAAAAGAAATCTTACAGTATCTGCATTTGTTTGTAGGTAAGTAAATAAATGGAGATGATCCTTTTTAAAAATAAAATTGAGGTTTAAATGTTTGTTGGAGTCCATTACCATTAATTAAGAACAGTATTAAGTAACTTTGAAAAGGGCCACTATAGCTCTGCAGTGGGTAGAAGGTGTGTGTTACTATTAATTGTTCATCACAAACTTTGGGTGGTGATAACTGCAGGTCTTGCTGCTAAAAGATCTAGTTGGAAATAGCTAGATGGAGAACCTGAATCATATGGACAAATTCTGTGAACATGATGAACCTAACCAACCTCAGTTGGTGATGTCAACAACCAAAGAAGCTGCTTGGGAAGGCAGCCTTGAGTCTCCACCAGTGGTGGACATGTCCCCCCCCCCCCCAATATGTGTGACCATGCAAACCTCTTCCCTAAATCATTCAAGCACTGAATAGAAATGGATTATACTAAGGAGACCACTGATAAATAATGATACATGATCATGGTAAGGCAAGTCCTGCTATGCAGAAACCATTCCTTATTTAAGCATTTTCTTGAGTTGATTCTTACCTTTCAGAACAGTGGTGATGAGAAGACAAACTACTCTACCCAGGAGCAAGTAGAAAGCTTTGCATTTTTAGAGGGCAGCCCTTTAAATTGTTGGTAAATTATACTGAAATGGAAACCTGGTAAGAATGGAGAATCAAAATCTACATTCACTGCCTCAAATGCATTGAAAAGAAAATATTGGATTTTCAAAGAAACAAATGCAGAAAACCAGGCTCCCAGTGTTTGTAAAAGCTATGTCCAACCCAACAGCTGCTGCTGCTGTTTGTCATTTAGTCATTTCTAACTTATGACAACCCTAAGGTGACTCTATCATGGGGTTTGACATGAGATTAGCAAAGAATTGGACTCCTGCTTGACACTGGACTAATGTGATTCAGCACCAAATTTTGGTAGTATAGTCATCCATCCATATTTGCTGGTTAAGCATTCATAGATTTGATTATTCACAGATTGCTGTATTTGCCATTGCTTCTGCTGATGTTCTGTGCCACTTTTAAGAGGGATTTTGATAGCACAAGTGTTACTGGAAGGAAATCACACAGGAAGGGCTGGCTGCACATACATTTGCTCACTCATTCACTCACTTGCATGGACGGGTGGAGGAAAGGGGATGGAATGGGGGAGCATTAAGAGGGAGGTTACCTGAATTGCCTTGCTCAGCTAGGTGGGTGGGGGAAAGAAGATGCAACAGGGAGTACAGGGAAGGATGCACACACATTCTCTTGCTCACTCACATAGACAGGAGGGGGAAGGGGATGTGATGAGTGTCCCCTTTCTTTCTCTTCCCACCTGGCAAAGGAAAATCTAGGTGACCAGGTCCAACCACCACAAAAATACCTGGCATAGTGCAAGTATTTTTATATATGTTAAAGATGGTGTGTGTGTGGGGGGGGGAGGTAAGAGATATTCATAGCTCTCCCACTTTTGTGGGGGTCCTGTGCCCCTTACTCCCACACAAATCCCCATCTCTAATCCTGACAAAAGTTGAGCTGATGGTTTTAAAATATCTTTGAGAAGCCACATGTAAATCTGTGGCCCTTGTGTTTCTGACTCCTGGTTTACAACATTTTTATAATGTCCAATTAATTTTCTCTAAATGCAATGAGATTTTATTGAAATAGAATTTACAAAACCACAATAAAAACAACAAATAGGAATCTGGACAAACAACTACTAACTAAAATACAGTAAGATGTATCCAGACATGGTCATACATAGAGCAGAGTCATTGCAATAAAGGAACTGTGTAAGTCATTATAAACATATTTTTCTTTTTCTTTTAAAGCATTATACTTGCTAGTAGAGTTAAAGGTAGGATAGAGGTTAGCAGGCTTTGGACATGTCCAGTCTCTCAAAACATGAACAGCAAGAGTATGTTTGTCATCCCTAAGATTTTGACATTGATGACAGCAAACTGTATTAGTAGGTATGTGTCTGAATTGGTCAGAACTGCCTTTACATTAGTGGTGCTTAAGAAAGCGGCATTTGCTTCCTGCCTCTTTAGTGAGTGATAAAATATGCTGTGATCAACCCAGGCTGAAACATGTCTAGTGATAACTAAAGACAAACATCAGCAATGTCATTTCTCTTGATTGTTGCTTTCATTTAAATGAATGATGGAACTGAGATGTATTATACTTTAGCAGCCGCGTTGCCTATTGCTGTTATTGCCACTTTTCTTCCTGCCGGCAAAGACTTGGACACTTCCTCAGTAGCTTCAAATGATGATTTCATTTTTTAAACTTAATGATTTCCAATGCTCCTGTTCTGAATCCTCATCAATTCTTCTCAGGCTTTCATGTTTCTTTTGCTAGGCCAAAGGCTCTTCCATATGTCAGCAGGCTGTGGTATTTAAACAAAAAGGAGTTGGTTTTGAGATGTGATATCACACAGACTCTTATGATCAGGGGTCTCAAAATAGGTAATATGGATTTGGTATCTTAGCAATATGTGGATAGGCTAATGATTAGGAGGACAAATAGGAGTGGTGAAATTGCAGCAGACCTTGATGCAAATTGGCCTCCTGCATACTGGGAAGAAAGTGCACACACACACACACAGAGAGAGAGAGAGGCATTAATTTTGTTTATTGACTTGAGCAATATTTCCATATGAGCTTTTTAAGTGTTTGCAAATGAAAAAAAATATAAGAGAATTGTACAGTTTGTTCAAGCACTTTAGGGGTGTTCAGTGATTCAGCCATTCATACTGAAGAGCTAGTATTTAATATTCATAGTTTCTTTGCGATGTAGGATCCTCTAAAAAAACAACTCTTTCTTTTTCCCCCCGTTTCCAATGTCTATGGCCCAAGACAGCAATTTAAAATGGATTTTTCAGGTAACCATGGGCGAGCACAAATTGTCTTCCAAGAAAGAGGCAAGAAAACTATATTAACTGGAAAAGTGTATCTTATTACAGCACGCACATGCCATACATGGGCTTTCCATTGAGCTTACATGTACGGCAAGCCTGGGAGGACAAAATGGTGCATGCTCTGGAGGTGTGCACAGGAGCATGCCTCCATAGGAATCAATAGGATTTCAGAATACACATTTTTCCCATATACGGGAGGTTGGTCCAGAATGGATCCCCCATGTATAGGAAGGGCCCACTATACTATGCAGACTGTTGATATTCTACAATTAACCTGTGAAAGCCCAACCCTACTACTAGGCAGAGTGAAACATTTGCTTCAAGAAAAAGGTCTGGGGGTGTTTTGAAGGGTCTGTACATTATTATTAAAGTTGTTTTGCTGTAAGGGATAAGCTTAGCAGTTCAACGTATCCCAGGCCCTGAGAGTTCAGGGCTGAAACCTAGGGAATGACCCCTTGTGCTGTGTCAGTGAGATGAGCCCTGGCAATGCTACAAGGGAGATGTCACAAGGGGAGTCCCGGGTGATGTCATTAAACAGGATATCGTAAGCATTAATCACAGTAACATAAAGCTTGCCATGCATTTTTAAAAAAAACAACACAAAACTAAGAGCCGTATCACACAAGAGAGAAAATCAAAATGAAGCCAGAGAGCAGCAGCTTTCTCAGTGCCTTATTACATGATGTCATAGCACTTCAGTTCTTTTTCCACAGCAGACAGTTGTAAAAGAATGTCTTTTGTCAAATGAATTTTTCCAGCTAGAAAAAAAGACACACTTTTAAAACCATCTCCCATAGGAGGAGAACTGAAGCACTATAGCATCATATGGTAAGACATGGAGAAAGCTGCTACACTCTGGCTTTGTTTCTGCTTTATTTTCTTGTGCAATAAGGCTGCAAGTCTTAACAAATGTATATGTATGTACACTTTTCAAGACCCTTATCCTGAGATTCCTTGCCTTCACACTGAGCATTGTGAAGATCCTCAGGGAGGAAGATCTAGCCCTGACATCAGAGTAGGATTGAAAGAAGCACGATTGCAGTGGTTCTCAACCTTCCTAATGCCTTATGTGGTGGTGACCCCCAGCCATAAAATTAGCGGTGTTTCAGATGGTAAGACCATCGGAAATATGTGCTTTCCGATGGTCTTAGGCAATCCCTGTAAAAGGGTTTTTTGAACCCCAAAGGGGTTGGGACCCACAGGTTGAGAACCACTGCACTAGTGGGATCATCTTTGCCAGATGCCAAAATAACTGGCTTGATTTTGGAGATTTTGGTTTGAGGATTTGAGTCATAGTGAATGCACAGTTTGCTGCACCTCAGGCACCAAAATGTTTAGAGTTGGTTCTGAACTTTAAAAGGTATATATTGAAAAATGTGTGGGCTTACTTGGAAATTTGATTTATGCTATTCTCATAGGGCATGACTGAAAAAACTGAGCAAGGCTGGCAACTTATTTTCTTCCCTAACAACCTTCAGGGGCTTCATGGACTGCCAGAAATAGGAAGAGGGATAAAAGTGACCAGATACTCAGTTCTGGGTTTTTTGAGGGGGGAAAGGTTTATCTTGGAGTTAAACCATGTAGAGAGGTCCTGCAATCTAGTTAAAAGATAAATGGTCACTCCTGGCATTTTCCAGATGAAACAGGAAACCCACTTGGGGGTTCTCCTTAAAGGATTTATTCATATCTTGAAAGATAAGGCATGCCTTATTTTCACAGTACATGCATCCCCATCCCCACCATATCTTTCTGAAAAAGAGAATCTGGAGAGATGTTACTGGCTGCATGTAACCCCAGGGCTACAGTTGTCCACCCCTGATATAAAAGCTCCTGAGCTTTTAACTTTGTACTGGCTAAGGACCAACATTTAACAATATATTTAGTGTCTGTGTGAGCAGTCCTGTCTTGTCCATGAGTACATGCTCCTGTGGACAAATGCACTGTGTCACCAACAGAGCATCAATTCCCATGATGGCTGGAAAAGTGATGATTTTAAATTAAACTAAACCAAGCAGATCTAAACTATCTCCCTGGTAGTGTTTTGCCACTGAAACCATAGATTGAGCTAAGTGGTGCTTGCTTTGTTGCTGTTGGCTGCAATTCTTTATCCTTGTCCTTAAGCGTAAGCCCCATTGAACTTAGTTGCATTTGCTTCTAAGCAGAGTTGTGTATGTTGCACTGTTTTGTGTATTGTGATTTTGGTTCATTTGTATTTTTATTTAGCTCAAACAGATGATTCCTGCCCCGCTCTCTCAGACTGTACCAAAAAAGATTGCAAATGGGTAACTGAAAGTTTGCGAACTCAGAATGGGGGAAACAGAGAGAAGTAGGTTGCCCTAATGTTTTCTTTAATATGCTGTTTTTCTATAAGCACTGAGATTTTCTTCCCTAATGGATAAGCACTCAGATATTCAGTTCTCTGTCTACCTGGTTGATTGGTACAACTCAAGAGATTTATCATCTGATTTTTCTGATCGTAAAAACTGGTTTCAGAAAGGAACAATTAGAATATATATTGTTGCCAAGCTCTTTAGAAGAGCATAAAATTTATGGATTTTATCAAACATATGCTGAAACTCTTTTCCTTAGGCAATGCACATTTATAATATTTTTTCCTTGGGAGGGGTGTTGATGGAATAAAATACCTGTTTGAAAAGTGATATTTATATAAGAAATGCCATGTTATCAAACTTTAACAAGGTAAAGGTAAACAAACAAACAAACAATAATTTTTGAGCCATACAGACTTCAGTCTGAGTGAATAGCTCTTCTTCCCCCTGTCGTGATTATACACAGAGACAATACTACTTGCTGGCAAAGCACATAAAACAGTATAAATGTCAGAATTATAGTGTTCATTATCCTCATTTGCAGGATGTCTGAGCTCTTAAAAATCTGCAATAGCTTCAGTTTGACAATGTTCATAACAAGAAAGAGAAGTTCCATAGAACCACATTTTTTTTTTTTTTGGCTGTATACTATTTAAATTACTATGCAAGGATGGGATGATGGTCAACTGACTGTTAAAATATTGATAACTGAATAGTTATTATTTGTGCAGGACAAAGTATTCTGTGTAGTTAAGATTATGTCTAAACACAAGAAGAGCTCTACCATGGTCAGTAAGAGGCTTCTTGGATAGACCTTGGGACCATGTGACCTTCCTGTTGAACTTCACTTCTCATTAGCACTCATTAAGCTGATCCATGATGGGGCATGATGAGGAGAGAAGTTCATTATGGTGAGCTAATGGTTTCTCACCCTTTTTAAGGAAACCTAGAATTATACCATTAGGGCAATAACCTCCTATCATCTGATACTTAATCATCAAATCTGGATGTTCCAGTTACCTTTCATATTACTAATCTTGAGCATATATAAGTCAAAAAAGTCATTATTATTATTATTATTATTATTATTATTATTATTATTATTATTATTATTAACCTTTATTTATAAAGCGCTGTAAATTTACACAGTGCTGTACAATCTTTTTAATTGGACGGTTCCCTGCCCTCATACTTACAATCTAGAAAGACATGACACAGAGGGAGTGGTGGTGGGGAAGGGGCATCTCTAGTAGGATAATACATATAAAATACATAGCAATACAGGAAATGATTCAATAAAACAGGCAAGAAAAGAACATCAAATAGCAAGTGACAATTATGGAATGCCTGGGAATGCTGCCCTGAACAGAACGGTCTTCAACTCCGTTTTGAAGCTGGTTAAAGAAGTGATGGCTCTTGCTCGCGGGGGAAGAAGGTTCCAGGAGTGAGGGGCAGCGAGTGAAAAGGGGCAAATCCGGGATGGGGCAGAGGAAATCCTGGGCTGTGACAGCAGGCCTTGACTACCAGAACGGAGGGCCCTAGTGGGAAGATGAGGAGAAATAAGGTCTGATAAGTAGGGGGGGGCAGCCCATGGAGGACTTTAAACGTCGACAGCAGGAGTTTGTACTGAATGCGGAAAGAGGGGGAGCCAGTGAAGGGATGCCAACACAGGAGAGATGTGGTCAGAGCGGTGGGTGGAAGTGATAATGCGTGCAGCTGAATGCTGGACAGAAATTAAAGGACGGAGGTGAGAAAGAGGAAGCCCAGCAAGGAGGACGTTACAGTAAATTAATAAATTAATGGTCATTCCCCGCCCCCGCCCCCCCCGCCAACCCATGGCAGTGACTATATATTGTGTAAAGGCATACTTCCTTTTATCTGATTTGAGTTTGCATCTTAATTTGATTATATGGTGTTTTATGAGAGAGGGAGGAAAATATTTAAATCCATTCCTACCATACTATTAAAACTGAGAACTTTATAATATGTTACTTGTAATTATAAATGGAAAGAATGCTCACAAGTGCCATAGAAGTTGACTGTTTTCTCAATCAGGTGTCTTCTTAAGGAAGGCTGACTTGACATACCAAGACATCCCATTGAGAAAATGGTCAACAACTACTTTCATGAGTGTTGGAAAGGAAAATCTTAGTATGATAATCTAAGTTCAGGTGAAAAATGGATATGGAATTTTGCACAGAAAGTGGTGAAAAAAACATGTTCCCTGTGCACAAAAACAGCATTTTCTGTACAGAAAATAAAACAAACAAATTTCCTACATAGAAAGTAGCATTTTTCTGGGCAGGAATGTTGTTTTCTTTGCAGAAAATGGTGATTTATTGTACAAAAATCTTGTCTTCCACACAGAAAATGCTATTTCCTGCCCCCAAAAAATGCCATGCAACCACCCATGTATATTTTATTTCATACAGAAGAAGTCTGCAACTGCAAATTGACTTTGAAAGCTTCATAGTTTTCATTTATTGTCTTTCTGCAAAGTGAAAATTCTTCATTCTTGTCTGTGAGAGAAATGTATGAAGATTTCCATGCCTGTTCCCTTACTTTTTGCAGGTAGAAAGCTGAGGATGAGAGGCAATGGCTTCCTTAGGAATACCTAAACTGTTAATGGTGGTAGGTGAGATTTCACCTTTCATTCACAGCTGCCTTGTTTTTTTAAGTCACTAAAAAACTAAAAGTCACTTGAAGAATTGTTTCTAGATAACGTGTACACCACCTTTGAAAATCCAACCTTAAAGAGTAATGATAATGTTTCCATTTATCGGTGTTCTTTTGTGGAAACACCTTTTCACCAACTTAATATGTGCCCTCCTAATACTGTTTCTGTTTATATCTCATAATGATAAAAATTCACAGAGACTGGATTTCTCTTTTATTATTTTTGCATGTTAAGAATATTTGCAGCTCCCCCCTCTCCCCGGGTATGGTGCTTGTATTTAAATTGCCTTTTAAGTTGGGATCTTGAAACCTTGTATAGAAACAATAAAAAGCCATAGAACTGTGTACCTCCTGAAGTATGACTTTTTCTTTATTTGCAAACATTAAAAGGCCACTACTTCCCCTTATGATCATTGCATCTATTGTGAGCAATTACTGTTTAGTGGAAAAGTCAGATAAGGGCTCTTCTTCTTTACTTCTCCATAGGAGTAATTACCTCTCTAGATATAATCAGTGCTAAAGGTAGTGAAGTGCATAATAATTTCACCAGCAGCACTGTAGTTTCTGGTTCTCTTGCAACTCAACATATAAAATCACAGCTCAATTGTATTTGCACAATATTCAACAGGAGAAACCTGGGTGGTTTTCGGTGTTACTCTACAACCGTAAAATGATGATATAATCTTTCAGTTTTTAAACATTTCATTGTGTTTGGTTAAAATAGTAGCCAGATGCCACCTTTCCAAAATGTTAGTTCTGTGAGGCAGCAACTTTCAAAGAGCCAGGGGTCATACCTTATCCAGTGGTGATGTGAACACATGAATGTCTTTGCCCATTGAATAATATAGGGTGCAATAGTCTGCATTTTTCTAGTCTGGAGTGGGAGTGGGCAGAACCAAACCTTCATGGATAGGAAGGATCTACTGTAGTGACTGTAATTTTTAAAAATATTTATTTATTTATTAAAAAAACAAATTTCACAGATACTGTCCTGTTACCTCTACTGAGGGCAGTACAGCAAGGGAATATACAAAGGAATAGTCCAGAGTCCAGTCCAAAGGTCACACAATACTAGTGAGAGGAGAAAATGGCTGTAGGTTAGAGTGATGCCTAAATATAATCAGTAGAATAAAGCAAACAAATGGGAGGTCTGCAAATATGCAAACTAGTTCGTGCTGGCCAATTGGCCGTAATATAGTTGTTGTTGTTGTTGTTATTATTATTATTATTATTATTATATGCAAACTAGTAATGTCTACAGCCCTCCTGTTTGTTGGAGTATACTAGCAAGCCACATGTAGGTATGTACTAGTTGCTAACTTTACAACCTCTCCCTTCCAAACAACAACAAAAAGAATGAAAACCAGAACTGTACTTGAATTCTGTTTCTGTTTTTGCTGTGCTATGGCTGGCATCCTGTTAGTACATATTCAGGGATATGTCACCTTATGTTCGTGCATACCGGGTGTTTGTTTGTTTGTTGCGGAGGATGCAATTCCTTCTTCCCTGTGCAATTAACAATGCCTTCTCAACTTACTGTTGAGTCATTGCAGCACCACCCCACCCCAACTATTCCATGGCTAATGGATGAGAGGGGCCAAAGAAGTATCTGTGTGTGTTCCCACAGCTGGAAACAAAATGATTATAATGCCCATTGACACTTCTGGAAGGCCCTAGTGGACCTAAGCAGGTGATGCAAACATTTTGCATCTGATGCAGGGACATAGTCAGACATTCCTCTGATTGCCTCCTCCACCACAATTCTCCACCAGACACAGCTATAGCTATTGGGGGTTGAATTCCATATGCTATGCTAAACTGTGCTAGTAAGGATTCTGGTCATAGCGTGGCAGGACATCCAATTTCATGATCAATAAAGCCTGCAAAATTGCCCCCAATCCTACATAGACATACACAACACTCAAATACAAGAGAGAACACTGAAATTCAATATGCACTTCTGCACGTAGTGGGAGCTGACCTCTTTATTAGAGCAACACACTAGAGGGCCTCTATTGCTGCAGATAAGTCACTACTGAAAATTTAATAATTTCCAATATTGTAATATTTTCGACATTATAGTCACACATGCTGCTAGCCTAAACATTAAGATTGTGACTGTTTCTTTCTCAATAACATACTTTATTTTGTTTGTTACAAATTTGTGGTTTACATGTTAACTTTTTCCTTAATTCTCTGATAGTGGAAACAAACATACATGTGTTTAAGTAGCTTTACATTACAGTAGTTTGCCACTCTCTCATAAGTGTAGGGTATGTTCACATTTTCCCCTTTCCCTTGTAACCACTTACTTTGATGAGGGCACCAGGAGGATGACTTTGGCTGATTGCCTTAGCCTATAAGAAGGAAACACTCCTTAAAGTAATCTGCTTCATTCCTCAGATGGGTAGAGGTGTGTGTATGTTTGGAGACAGAGGGTTCAAACAAGAAATTTGTATTAGAAACATAGTAGCATTGGGATCCACACACAGAACTTTTGTCTGTGATAAAGTACTGACATAATTTGATTGCATTGACGAGCCTAAGTAAGCAGTTTATTGGTCCTGTTTCTAACTAAATGTGGTTTCTAACCACTGTCATACCCAGACCTGCTTATAATGTGTTGTGGCAGTCCAGAATATGAAAAATATGTCACAGAATTATTTCTGACCAGAAAAGACAACAGACACCTCAAGCTAATGGTAGCCTTTCTTAGGGAGCTCTTATGGCTCTTGTGATCATCTGGCTCCAATGCATTTTGAACAGACTGTACCAACTATGCTCCATAATGATTTCTAATAACAACATTATCATTAAGCTATACTATTCTTCAGATAAGCTATCCTTTAGGTCAGTTGTTTGACAAAACATATTTCTACTCCTTGGACAACTCTATAGAGAATGGAATGCCTCCTAAGAATAAACAAGTTCACCTGAATCAGAGGGAGGTAGCAGAGTAAATTCTACCTT
The DNA here is from genome assembly GCF_019175285.1 of Sceloporus undulatus. Lineage (NCBI taxonomy): Eukaryota > Metazoa > Chordata > Lepidosauria > Squamata > Phrynosomatidae > Sceloporus > Sceloporus undulatus. Next base: position 158,136,523 of record NC_056524.1, read on the forward strand.
CTACAACAGTAGGAGGAAAACTAGCACCTTTCAAAATATCTGTTTTGGTATCCAAAAGCATTGGTGGAATTCTCCTTCCCTGGATGTCTTCAAAAAGAGCTAGATAGCTACCTGCTGGGGATGCTGTATCTGGAGATCATGCACCAAGCAGAGGGTTAGATTCAGTGATCCAAGAGGCCCTTTCCAACTCTATCATTCTGTGATTCTACATATACATATACTGAAATGTTGTTCCCATCTACTACTATCAGGAATGTGGTATTTTATGTTGGTTGTACAATTTGGCCAGCCACTAGTAACCATTTTCTAGAATACGGTTGAGTCCTTATCTCTAGCTGCTTTTATTAACTCCATCCAAGAGTCTTTTTGGGCTTGTGCTTTTTTATATATATATATACATATATGATTACACAGAGCACTCATCATTTAGTGTATCATAGTGATAATTAAAATGTCAGTGTTTGATGCCTGATTGCACATTACCTTCGTTTATATAGCAGTGATATGTAATCTTCATTGTGCCCTGTGTCTCCTTTGAAACTATTTTTAAAACACACACACACACACATCTCAGTATAGCAGTGATTTTAATCTCACAGCCTCAAGATCAACGGAGATAAAAACTATGGGCTTTTCCTGGTTTGTGCTAGAATAGACATTTGTTTACTATGTTCATATGCCATGTCTTTTTTTAAGGTCCAAAATGCTATACAAAATTGGAAACTATTGCTGTAGCTTGATGTCAGTATGAATAGAAAACCCAAATCTGCAAAGTTGGTTCTACAGAATAGTGAAACTGTTAAGTTGGCAGAGCTTCTAAAGATATTTTAAAATGTGTTTAGCTACGGTTACAGTATCAAGACCCCAAAGCAGTTACTATCACAGTTACAATGTTTTAGAAAGTAACAGTTTACTTTAACATTTCTCCAAGGTAACTGAACATTTTATTTAGTGAAAATGAGAATTCTGCAAGAACAACTAAGAAGTGAGATTTCTTGTCCATACACATTATAATTATAAAACTATATCTATAAAAGTAACCAAAACAGCACATATATATCTCAGAAAAGAGTGATAGTAATGCCCAGTATGGGAAGGGATCTAGTAGCACCTTTGAGATTAACTGAGAGAAAGACATTTGTAGCATAAGCTTTGTAGACTGGATCTGCTTCATCAGAGATGTTGGAATGGAGCGCCTATGGACGAATGGAATGGTTGGAGAGTGTGTGTAGAAATGGAAAAGCTGTGAGCATGGTGTTGAGGTGACAAGGTCAGTTTTTAAAGATAGTCAGTGGTAATAAAGGGTGGGTGGGGGGACAAAGGTAGCAAAAGGATTTTAGCTACAGACAAGAAGAGTAGATAAACATGTAAAAATATGTGTGTTCTTGGTATGTTGTATGTTACTGGCTCCGAACCAGAAAACAAATGTAATAAATTGGCCATGAAAGCCTACTTGTGACTAGTATGTTAACTAGTGGGGGAGAAATGAGAGGCCCCAGGGTTTTCTTTTAAAAAATTAAAATTTCAAATTTTAATTTTTATTTCTTTTTTTAAATATTTTTCTTTATTGTTTTTTTTAAATTCACATTTTGCCAAATTTTTACTTCAAGCACATGAAGTTATGTATATGTAAACACATTTATTCTGTGTGTACACTTCTGTGTGTAATTTAAAGGCATAAATTTAATTTTGCTAGTTGTTTATGTCACAACCATTACTGTTACCATTAGTACAAAAAACATTACTAAGGCTTCTGTATGGTTGTGGTGTGGGAGGAGGTCAGTGGGGGAGGTGACACCATGAGTTAATGCACTGGGTGACACCAAACCTAGGGATGACACTGCCCAATTCATCTATTTCTCTTTCCAATCTCCTGTTGAGGTTTTTTGTTTATCTGTTTGTTCATGATCTTTGCAGACAGATACAGACAACACAGCTATATCTTTGAAAACTGCTCATAATCTCACAGTTTAAATATAATTTAGTCATGTCTTAATTATTACAAGAAGGAATTAATTACAAGTGGAAATGTGAAAATCTCTCTCTGTTTTGTTGCATTATTCTGAATATTACTTGCATTTAAATGTAATATAAGGTTGCAATTCATTGTGTTCCCCCCCCCACATGGAAATTTGTGCACATTTAAAAACATCCCTCCCTCCAGAGCAACTGCGACAACTTGCTACTTGCATTGTCCTGCAAGAAGTGGAGGGAGCGACCAAAGAACAGAGAAGGCTCGCTATGAGTTGGAGTGAACTTGAAGGCGCATAACAACAAAACAAGATGTAAATTTTAAAATGAAAGAATAAATGTTAATTTTAACACACATATATGTTATACATTATACCAAACATTCAGACCCGTATTCAGGAAATGTCATCAAAGATCTAAAGACATCACCCTTAATATTAGAGGGACTTTCATGTGCTCATCCTTAAATGTGATTTATGCCATACTTTGTCAGCAGTGCCTTTCAGCACTCTACATTGGGCAAACAAGGCTTTTTTTGTGCCATGAATGAACATAAATCAGAAATTAGGAAACAGAAAAACCAGTGGCAGAATCAGTCTCCCTGGGCATTCCATCTCAGACCTCAGAACAGTTGTCCTTGAACCAAAGAACTACAATGGACAAACTACACACATTTCAACACTAACCACCCATGACCTGTTCATCACATCACTCTCTTGTTTCCTACCCTCATCTGTTCTCCACACCTTGGTATAGTTTCCTCTGTATTTGTTCACCAACAACCATTGTTAAAATTGGACTTGCCACTTCGGCCTGTTACAGACTGCCAAAATAAAGCTGCTTCGGGTCTCTTTGGAGGTATGCTATTTAAATGATGCATGGGTCCTAAGAGTCCGGAGGTCGCGCCAAAGCCACACTCCATTCCTAAGCACCGGAGTGCAGGTTTGGTGCAGCTTCCGGATTCTTAGGGTGCATGCATCATTTAAACAGCATACCTCCAAAGAGACCCGAAGCAGCTTTATTTTGGCAGTCTGTAACAGGCCTTCATTTCTGTACACAAAGGATTTTGAATTTGAAGTGACATTCTCACACACTAATGATAAATATAGGCCTGTCCCTGGCTTTGCATTCCATCAAATGCATCTGAGGAAGTAGACTTAAGGCTATGAAAGCTGATGCTGCCAACTTCTTTCTTTCAGTTAATCCCAAAGGTGCTACAAGATCTCTCTGCTTATTGATTTTACAGACTAAGATGGTTATAACTTTGAACCCTTTTATTTGTTCTATTGTTGTCAACTGCCCTGAAGTGAATCCCAACTCATGTTGATCTTGTGGATTAGACATCTCCAAGATCTCCTATCCTATACTGCTTTACTTAGGTCCTGTAGATTCATACCTGTGGCCTCTCTGATTGAGTCAAGCCATCTGGTGTGCAGTCTTCCTCTTTTTCTAGTACTCTCTAACTTTCCCAGAATTAATATCTTTTTAATAGGAAATTCCTTCTCATGATGTGGCCAGAGTGTAACAGCCTCAATTTGATCATCCTGGCCTCCATGGAGAGTTCAGGTTTGACCTGTACTAACTCATTTGTTTGCCTTTTTGGCAGTTCACAAGTATCCTCAGCACTCTTCTCCAGCACCTGGAAATATCTGACATAAGTTGATTTTTCTCCTATCTAGCTTCTTCATTGTCTAGCTATTTGCTATTACCTAAATGTTAGTTTTGCTGAATAGAAAAGCATGTCTCTTTCTCATCTATATGAGTGTTCTGTCAGAATTGTTTTGTCTTGAGGGTTGCATGACCCCCCCATCTTTTCCTACAGAAAATTGTACTCATTGTTTGAATGTATGCATTCTACTCATTTTTTCTAATGTATCTTTTCCCCATATTTATGAATATTCTTCACATATTGCCATTTTTAATTCTGCATATTTTCATTGCTTTTGTGCACATTTTCCTTTCTGGAATGTATCCTATAAATTTCTAAAAGAAGGCAGGCTCCACTACATTGTGAAGCTCAGCAGATGCAAAACCGATATTTCTGTATGAGGGTGGGAGTCATGTGGCCCTCCATATGTTGTTGGATTTCAGATCCCAGTGAAGAGGAATTATCTTTCCCTATAACCCCAGGAGAAATTAGAAGACCCTGTCTAGTGAATTAAAGATCCAGATTTATTTAGGGAAATAAATAAATTTATGTCTCCCATCATGACATAGCAGAATCTGAAGATAATAGAAGCCCTGGGCCACAAGCTTGGATATTCTAATATAGTTTGCCAAGGTTGTCAAGCCCCCGCATGTGCTGGGAAAATTCTACGAAGCCAACAAATGTTATAGAAGTTTTAACTTCTAAGCATCAGTTGGTCTTCTGTAGTCTCCTGTGAAACAAACATCAGTTTACTGGCTCTTGGTAAATAATCATTACATAGTCTCTTGGTATCATACAGAACAAAATATGTCATGTAACCTTCAGAGAGTCAGCTTGTTCTTTTGAAAAACTAGGACCAGAATATATTAATAGTTAGCTTCCCTTTCACCAGTATCTCTCACCATTGGATATGATGGTAAGGAGTGTTGGGAATTGCCTTCCAACAACATCTGTTTCCCATCCTGTTCCAAATGGAAAGGTAAATCCAACAAATCTCTTTTCCATCCTTATTAAGCTTACATTGAGCAACTAACAATAATTCATGCATAGCCTTTTTCATGTACCTATCTTACTTACAGCCCTAGGAATACCTTGTTCTTGAAGTTGCCTTGTTGGTTTTAAAACATTTAAAACAATATATGAAGCAAATAATTCACATTCTTTGTGCTCAGCAGGCACTTTGAAGTGCACAGCACCCCCACTTCTTCTATGGTTCAGACTGTTTATGTGATTTGAAACCTAAGTCTCCCAATAGGTATCAGTCTGCTCAGATCAATTGAGATGTTAATGACTTCTAAAATTTGAGAATGTTAGTAAATATATTTGAATGAACAGTAATGATTTTTTCATAAGGAGTAGATTACCATGTGCTAAGCTTGATTCAAATAAACAAAGAAAGAGAAGTAATAATGAGGGAGAACATACATTCAATAAGTAGAAATAAGAGATGTCTTAATTAAAGTGGCCCACCATCTCTTAGCATTTAGCAAACAACCATTTAAACTTACATTTAAATAGGTAGATGGTGCTTCAGCTAAATAAAATATCAACAACATAATCCTACCCTTGTTTGTTAAAAAAAAAACAAATCCTCCTAATTTCAGTAGGACTTAAGCTCCAGTTCTGTGCTTTGGGAGTCAGCAGTTTTACACAGAATACAAAGGGATCTTATAGCATCTTTGAGACTAACTGAAAGAAAGATATGTATACAGAGTGTGACTTATACTTGGGTAAAGAGCCATAGGATTTTGCAACACCTCTGTAGCTATTGTTCCTGTAATTCACACATGGGAATGTAAAGAACCCTCCTTCAGTCCCCACATTTATTCACACAAAGTAGAGAGCAAGTGTGGTTTGGACTATGACTCTGGAGACCAGAGTTTGAATCTTTGCTCAGCCATGGCAAGCCACTGGATCACCTTGGGCAAGTCATACTCTCTCGGTCTCAGAAGATGGCAATGGCAAATCTCCTCTGAAGAAATCTTGCCAATAAAACCCTATGCTAGGTTCGCCTTAGGGTATTGATGAGTTGGAAATGGTTTGAAGACATACAAGACACACACACCATCTTTGTCAATCATCATTCAGCCAGCACTATCCCAAAAGGCAGCAGCCCTATCAGGCTCCCATGAGATCATTCAATGAGAGCAAAACATAATGCTAACCACTAAGGCTTGGAAGGCATGGCACATCAGGTACTGGACTGTATCCGCTACCAATATGGCCAGTTTTAAGGAATGATGGGTGTTATTGCCCAAGAGTTTTTGGAGGGCCACGCCTTTCCCAGCCTAAGTGAAAACAATAAGGGGCATTCTTACCCATGATTTATTATTATGCCTGTAAGATCAGACATTTTCAAAAGGTGTTGTAGTGAATCCTGGCACTCCTCAGTACTCCTTCACTTTACTTGAGAGATAACTAGCCTGTCATGTGTGGCGACTTGAGTGTCTTGGGCACATTCTGGGAAACATTGTCCATTCAGGCTATTGTCACATCCAACAAGCTTTGCCCTGATCCTGCATTCATTGAGCATGCACTGTGAAGCACTTCCACAAATTTTCTGCTACTTGACACATGGCAGATTTCCAGAGATTTTTTGGCAGACAAGTTGGTGTGGAAAGCATTTCATGGTTTGAAAACAAATGATTTTAGACCATTGTGTATTCTTTATCTGGACCATAGTGCTGACCTTATACACACAGGTAGTGCAAGATAAGATGAGCAGTGTTTGTTATGTCCATGTCACTTGGTTGCAGATAGGTGATCACTTGTCTGAACATATTGCTTTCTCTATTTGTATATAAAAAGGCTACTGCATCAATGTCTTCTCCCTGATATATTAGGGAGTTTACTTCGTTCATTGTATTTTTTAAAGAAATGTTTAGGGGTTGCTTTTCTTTTTTGAAGAGACATTCATTGCGACTATTGATGAGGGAGAAAATCATTTCATTTTCAACAGGTCTAATTTTCCCTTCCCAAATGAATAGCTAAACTAGAAATTTTCCTGTTTCAGTAATTGTCTGATTGTTAACATACCGTTGTTGGGTCAAAAATGCAGACATTAGAGGAGATAGTGTACAAAACTTTGTACATTAAGGAGAACTGCATAGAGAAGTGCTTGCATTTGTATACACATTTTTCCTAATGCAAAAAAAAAAAAAAAAAAAAAGAGGAAAAATAAGGGAAAAAATTCAGCTGTACACATTATGAGGATTTGGATATAAATATGTGTATTTGGGGGAAATACTATTGTTTATTTTTATTTACGGTATTGTGAAGAGGGAGAGCAAGAGAGGGTTGGATGGGCAGAGGAGGAAGAGAGCGGGGGAAGGAAGGACCCAGGGGAGGAGGCAGGTTGGAGAGAGCCTCAGCTGAGTCCAGGGAAGAAAGAGGTGCAGCTGGCACCGGGAAGGCGGCTAGGGGAGGAGCCCCAGGGAAAAGAGGATATAATCCCAGGGGAGGAAGAGGAAGGGCAGAAGGGGGCACGCGGAAGAGGGACTCGAGGAGGCGTCAGGGGAAGGAGAGAGGGGAACCGGGGCCCACCGCCTGAGCCGCCGAGGACCTACCTTAGCTCTCCCACGAGGAATGGGAGGATAAGAGCAGGACCCTGCCAAGTGTCCGTGCCCATTAGCCCAAGACGCGGAGGACCAGAGACGGGTGAGCCTTTTAACCCCAAAGCGGGATGCGGTGAGGGTGCCGGAGGGAGGACCGAACCTACGTGGTGGGAGTGGAGGAGCCAGAACAACCACGGAGCAGCCTTTATTTCAACCTCAAGGCTAGAGGAAGAAGACACGCCAGCCGGGCAGGCATACCGCCCCACACGCCCTGGGGGTCCGTGAAGAGAGAGTGAGGGTTCACCAGGGTCCCTCTGGTAGAAAGAGAGCTGTGCTGTTAACAGCTGCTTCCGGTCCTAGTGAAGCAACTAGGGCCTAATGGTAGAGACTTTCTGGGAAGGGAAGACTGTGTCCTTTGGTGGCAATAAAGTTAAACCTTGTTTATTGGATACTCTGGAGTGAGTGTTGGCTTATTGAGGGATTTGTTTATCAGCTACCATGGAGCCTCAGAGGGTATTGCCGCCCATGGGACCACCAGCCCCGCCCACAGGTATTTATACCCCATCCTTCAGCCCTAAAGGCTCTCAGAGTGGCTTACAATTACTATTTTTAATTAGATGGTTCCCTGCCCTCAGACATACAATGTAAAAAGACATGACACAAAAGGAGAAGCTAATGGTGGTGGGGAAGAGAATCAGGTCCTGTGGTTCTTCTCTCCCTATGAGCTCTGCACCATGGCAGATGGATTGGAGGTTTCTTCTTGCTCTGGCTTGGCCTGTTGGAGTTAGGCCTGCCTTTTCACCCCCTCCCAGGCTGGATTATGATAAATGGCATGGAGGGAGGGCTCTACTTCTCCAGGCTTGACCTGATGGAGTTGGGTTAATTTCTTTGTGTACTTTTCATAAAATGCATGGTTTTCTATAAAAATGAAATTGCAACCTGCATGAAAACAGGATAGAATGAACTTATGTTTCACAAAGTTAGAAAACTGTACAGACCCATTGTGGCTTATATTTTCATGTTATGTCATATTTTCATTCTCTTCCCCCAAACCCCATCCCAACTGTTTCTTTGAAAATACCTATGACCAGTATTCTGTGTCACCTACAGAATACAGAATAGTATCCTGTATATTTTACAGAAAATGCAGTTCTTTCTTTCCTCTAATATGGACATTTCTAGTACTCTCAGTACTATGTTATTTCATAGAAAAAGTCATCTGTCCTTAATGTATTCAGAGGTACACCATATTCATATTAGACATTTGATTTATTAAAGTAGAAGTCATTTAGATAGACTGCAACTGGAAACCCACTGAAATATAAATCAAATATGTGATTGGATTTGTTGAAGTTAAGAGACAAACTGCTGTATAAGCAGAAAATTTGTCTCTGTTAATGAGCAAAGGCTTACATGCACCAGAATCTAGGTCTTTATGATAGATCCAAAATTTCTAGGACAGATAAAGAGGCAAGAACAGTTTTACAGGTCTCTCCTCAAATTCTGATGTTCCACATCAGAATTTATTTATTTATATCTTATCTCTCCCCGCCACCCCCGCCACCCCCAAATTGGGATTAGGGCAGCTATGGGATGCAGAGCAACATCTTCAGGGGCATAATGAAAACTGGAGATTGGAATGAACCTAACAGAAAGTACTCTGATTGTTTAATCAGTCCAAAATGAACCTAAATATATCTGCTTTAGCCCAGACTATTCTGAACTGCAGAACTATGGAATCATCTCTAGATCAAAGGACAGGGACAAATTATCCACACATTGGCTAAAACTATCCAGAAAATTGGCACACCTCCAAATCCCACCTACTGTGAATTATGGGGGCAAATATTAAAGGTCTTTCTTGGAGGCAAAACACCTGCAGATATGGAGGGAATCTTTAAAAAAATGACTACACAATAGTATAGTATTGTGGACCAAGAACTGGCAGTAGTACACACATTCCTAATTATTAGGAGCTGTTTGACAGTGGAATACACAGCCTCAGAGTGTGATGGATTCTCCTCCTTTGGAGGTATTTAAACATGGCTGGATGGCCATATGTGAGGAATGCTTTGATTGTGTTCCTACATGGCAGAGGGTTGGACTAGATGGCCCATGTGCTCTCTTCCAACTTTTTGATTCTATGCTTGGTGTGTTACGTATAGAATGCTGAATTACATTTTGCTGTCCTGAGCCAGAAGGGGTACCAACAGCTGTGATGCAATGCTTTTGAAGAGTAATAGAATTAATTAAAACTATTTTAATAACAAAATTACAACAAAGTTGTACAAGGGAGAAGTTTGAGTTAAAAGAAACATGTCCTGGTTATCTTTTTATTTCGTGTGCATATGGCATTTTGTGTTTTGTTTTGTTTTAAATGTGGGGATGGTTTATTCAGACATGAAGTCATCCACTAGTCTGCTTGACATGGTGAATTGTAGTCCTGTGTAGCTTTCGTACACTCCTGGTGAGTGAGAACCAAGCTATACAGACAAGTGTTTTACACAGTCAGGTAGCTAGCATAATAAAAGGTATGCTTTCTATGTAAAATGGTTGGGAAAAAGTTGAAAAACAATAATTTTGCAACATCACAACAAAAGACATATTAAAAATATTAGTATTTAGATTTATTCTTGTCATTGTAAGGCTTCAGGAACCACAAATTTCTTTGTTCATAATGAACAAAGGAAAAGCTATAAATAAAGCTGTGTCTTTGCCTGTTGGTGGTTGCTCTCCTACAAATACTTTTTTCCTGTGCCATCAAAATGCAATTTGCAAGAATATTATTTTGTTCTCCATCTTTATTCCACGTCTAAAGCAAAATTGAAACAATATCTTACATGCTTTAACACAGTTATGCTATGAGGCAAAGATGAAATCTCTCGATAGATCTAATAGTATGCACCCCTAACCACTGCAGAGTGATGAATTTTATCTTGTCAGTCTGCTTTCACAGTGACTCTGTTTGCATTCAGTAGGTTGTGCATGGGATAGCAACAAACTCTGTTTCCTCTGAGGCATCCTTCCATCATTTTGTGACTGCAGTATTTATCCTCTTGGAAGGGACATACCTTTGCCTCCAGGGACCCAGGGGAAGAATATAATGGTTCCCCTGAGTTCAGCTGCTACTGCCACCTTGTCCATCTGGAAAGGTATTGGGGACAGGGAAGGTAGCAGCAGGTGACCTCTATGGTCAAAGGCCCAGAAGCAGTGCCAATGCCTGGATGATGGCAGCTATGCCATTGCTTTTGGCTGTTCAGCTGAAACTTCACTTCTTCCTGACTCTTACCTGGACAATTTGTTGTTTCATTGATTTCATTGCAACATGTTATACCCATTCCTGGTAGCTCTGCCACACATAGAAAATAACTCCTTTCTTCATAGCCATAATATGGAGCATATTTGGTCTCTTTAAAGGGTAAGAGGAGACAAGTGTACTGTACAGCATATTGAGAGGTTTGGAAGGCTTTCACATGATTGCAGTAGTTCTGCCTGGCAAAGTTGGGAAATGAGATTTCCATGGAATTCACATGGGAACACTCTTGTTATGTATAGTCATATCAGTAGCAGTCTTAATGGACACTAGGTTTTTTCAACTGGGTTTTGGTCTGCAGTTTAAACAATATATCCATTTTGGCAGCTACCAAAATGCACTTCTCAAAGTGGACCCATGAAAGTCTGCAGGGCTGTAAAATCTTTACCACTGGTGCTGTTGTGCAATGTGAAGCCTCTAGATTGTTCAAGTTGGCTATAAATACAAATTACTGACTGGGTTTCCTGGTCATTATAGAAGTGCCTTTGTCTACTGCAGTTCTTCTCATGCAATCTGATGTGGGGGATTGTAATTTGTTTTCCTGACATGCCAGAGACAGTGCCATGTTTTTGCCCATTGGCTACAAATGTTTCTTTCTTTGCTTGAAACTTGCTGTGGACCAGCAGGTGATGCCTTGTAGACCATCATTGGTACATGAACCATTACCTTTTGCAGGACTGGCCTATTGCACCCTTGTTTCCTGACCTTTGCGATTTCTAGCACCTGAGTCCAACTCAGACCTTCAGTTCCAGTGATGACCCCAGAGGTTATAGGCTGAAATATAGATTTTATCAAAATATATGGTTCCTCATCTCTCTCTCACCATATTCTGACATGCCTAGATAATTCAGTGTGCACTAATCTGCTATCAGTAGTCCTGCTATCAATTTAGGAAACCCTTTTATGAATCCAATGAAAAGAGCTTTGCTTTGTGAAAGCTTAGGTTGCAATAAAATTATTATGCTTATGGTGCCATGGGGTTCTTATTTTTTACCCTCCAATGTCACTGCTTTAGCTAGAATGCTATTCCCTGATGAAAAGTTCATTTTAGGATTCGACTGATAGATTCTCTGACTGATAGATTTTATCTTGCTGTTTGTATGTAGATTTTAAAAAAAATTATTGAATTGAATGCCTATTTATGATTATTGTATTATATTGTTGTATACTTTTACATATTTTCTGAGAAACTGTAAACCACTTTGATCTGCTGGAAAAGCGGTATAAAAATAAAGTTATTATTATTATTATTATTATTATTATTTTATATCATTATTATTATTTTCCTCTGGAATTTATATTGGATTTCAGCTCTTCTGTCTATACAGAAAATATGCATCCATATCTTGTATTTATTTGCTAGAGAGTTGCAAAAATTGAAGAAATTCCTAATGTGTTGCATATGAGATTAACAAGTCTACAGCATTACATGTACTCTAAAATATATATTTAAAATGTTAAATCCCCCAAAATGCCAAAATATGTTTTCTATAAGGTGATATGGAGTAGGAGAATGCTGAAATCCATAGTTAAAATTTTAATACATTTTAGTGCTTAAAAAGAAAGCTCTCATAAGAAATGCAGGATCTCTCTGTAATAGATTAGTTCCAGTAACCAAATGAGATGGGAAAGGTTCAACTGCTTTTTAATCTGGCAGTTGCATCTTAACTTGTACTGAATTATTAGTCCAAGTAGGTCAGATATTTCATTTAAAAAAATACTATATCAAACCCTAAAAACCATCTATATGACCAGTGCATAGATGTTTGATCTACTCCACAGTTTTGACACCAGCTCAGCACACCCACAGTAACATTGATTTTGGTGTGAACACGTCTAAAAGTAAATGAAGAGAAATTGTGCAAGGCTAGATGAGATCAAGTACCATATTCCAGAATTATTTTTCAAGAACAGCTGAACACATAGCTTATGATAGGTATGGGGAATTTGTAACCTTCCAGAGATTATTTGAGCTCAATTTGCATCACCCCTGTCATTTTTGATTTGCCTGATGGGAACTGTAGTCAACACTCATCCTAGAAGACCTCAGCTTTCTCTCTTCTGCCTCAGGGCTCTTGCAAATGTAATATAATGTTGTTCCTCTTGTTGTTGTGTGCCTTCACATCAAGATTTACTTATAGCAATCCTATCCTAGTGGGTTTTTTGGGGGGTGGGGGGGATGGGGGGAGATTTGTTCAAAATATGTTTGCCACTGATTTTCTCTAAGAGTGAGATAGTATGACTTGCAAGGATCTCCCCATGTGTTTCGATGGCTAAGTGAAGAATCAAACCCTGGTCAACCAAAGCTCTGTTCAAACCACTATATCATCCTGCCTCTTAACACCATGCTGGTTCTCAAGAGTCTGATGACCATTCCCTGGTATGTTGTCCTAGGTATGGGTGTCCTTCCACCATAGATACTTCATTTAATGATAGTGATTATATTCTTTTCCTTTTGTAAACTTGGGAGAGCTTAATTTGTTGTTGTTGTTGTTGTTGTTGTTTCTAATACAGTGGACCCTTGCTATATGCTGGGGTTTGGTTCCAAGATCCCCCATGGATAACAAAATCCGTGGATGCTCAAGTCCCATTAAATATAATGACAAAGCAAAATGGTGTCCATTATAAAAAAATGGAAAATCAAGATTTGATATTTGAAATTTATACTTTTTTTGAACATTTTCAAACTGTGGATGCTTGAATCCGTGTATAAAAAAACCGTGTATAAGAAGGGCCGACTGTTCTTTTACATTTTTGAAGCACAGATTCATTCTGTCTCATTTCTGAACCAGTGTCAAAATAATAATAAATCTGTATAAAATCATGCCTACACTTTTCTACACATAATCCCAAACATATTTATATGTGTTTTTTCCTGAAGTACATGCATTTACCCCATATGCATTCAAAAATGTATACTTTGGGAGAACTGCATGTAGTTTTGTATAAATTTCTTCTGTGTATGATTTTTTTCTGTACATTTTTTAATGAATGTAGAAAATGAAAAATAATTGCATGCTAGTGTTGGAACTGTAAATTTAATTAGCTGATATTGAAATGGATACCAAACAGATTTGTCCCATTATCCTTCTTGTAAATGTGTCTGTCAATGGAAGTCCATTAGGCTAATAGCAGCTAAGCAGCTTCATTTATATACTGCTTCATACCACCTAAACAGTCTCTAAGTAGTTTACAACTGGCTGGAGGATTTGGGGAGTAACATAACAAATAAGTAACTTCCCCAAGGTCTGTTTTGGTGTGTTAGCTGAAGTTGCTTGATGTCAGTCAGTTCATTGATTGATTGATTGATTGATTTTCAGTTGTGGTTGCAGCTTTGTGGACAAATATGTTGTACTGGATCTTCTCAATTATATATATATATATATATATATATATATATATGGAGAGAGAGAGAGAGAGAGAGAGAGAGAGAGAGAGTAAAAAGCTGTGTTGGATTTTGTGGTTATATGTGAATGCAATCTATGCTTGTTTTAAGTCATTTATATTATATCATTCTTATGTATTAGCTTTTATATGCCAGTTTACCTAAACAAAAATGATGAATACCTGATATATATATTTTTCTTTCTTTCAAACGTCTGTGTCAAAACAATGTTATACCATAGTCTAATATTGTCTTTGGGCTTTGATATGTACATAAAAATGATGTCCCTGGTTGTTAGAAAATGAAGTTGGTCAGGTACAACTCTAGGGAAACATAGCTCAGGATTTTCACTGGTCTTGCCTGCATTTAAACAATATTAAAAATATTCCTGCATTTTAGAATTGTACTCTGTCATAGCTGCCACTGGTCTCCAGCTGTGAACTAAAAATAGATGACATTTTGTATAGGACACGAGTTGTGCTTTTCCTGGCTGTTTATAACTGGCCAACAAAACAAGGACTTCCCCTCTCTTATATATCTGAAGTTTTTCAGGTTTGGAGCAGATGTAGTGGCTTGTTTTAAAAGTTCATGCTGGCTGAAAATGAAATGTATAAACAATAGTGCAGAAAAAAAGCACACATACCTTCTGTTTAAAGCAAGCAGAAAAGAAAATGAATGTGCATAAGGAAAACAACCCATGCAATAGTGTATACATCAATCAGTCAGTAAGTTAATTTCCTAATACCAATACCAATAACATGACTTATTTTCCCAGTAACAAAACAAATGCAATTAAAAATCCGCCAATTTTGTTCTTGCATAATTCTGTTAAGCAGATTGCAATTGGTGAACCAACCTAACACAGTATTATTATTTCAATAGTTTTTTTCAAGTAATACTCCTCTTACATGTAGTGTAACACAAACTGTGCCCTGGCCCATAAACAGTTGTGGCTGCATTCATCTATGGCATTGATGACATTTCTTAGATAAATTTTGTTATTTTGTTGTTTGACTTGTGTTATACATATAGCACTGTTCATTTCATTATGCTTTAACATTTCCAAATAGTTCTTCCCTTCCTATTATACGCAGACACCTTTAAAATCTGTGATGTCCATGAAATCAGCTTTTTCGAGAAAAAATAATTTTTATGAGGTAATTCAGGTGCCACTCAAAGTCAGTTGTTTTTGCTGGTAAAGAACAGTACAGGGATTGTATGGATCTTCAGAATTGTCTGAAGATACCAACCACGGATGCTGGTGAAAAGTCGGGAATAAACTCTTCTAGAACATGGCCACATAGTCCAAAAAACCCACAAAAAAACTATTTTCAAATCTGTCTGCATTCTTTGTAGCAGTTCAATAAAATCTGAGACCAGGAAACTTCCCTAGCTTTATTACTACGTAAGATCTCCTTTTAACCAGAAATGCCATTTATTGAACATGAGGCAACCTGAATCACTTGCTGTATTCACCTCCCGGATTGTCTTTCCAGTTATCTACAATGTTATAGTGAGCATTTTCTCACTGCAAAATGGTGAATCAGAATCCATTAGAATGATCACACAATAAGGATGGTGGCATTTATGTTCCAATTCTGTGAAGAAATGAAAACTGTTTGTTCAGCCTAGGGAGACATCTGTCAGATTTCCTTCTATCTATGGAAGCTAGTTTTCTTTTTTGGCACACAGACATTGTGTGATGAGTGTACCAAATCAAATCTAGTATTTACAGGCCTTTTTATTCTTAGCACACTGCAGCCTATATTTCCCCCCCACCTTCTTGCCACCATTTCTACAGCAATTACCTGCATGGTTTTCACTCTGAATTAACTGGTTTTTATAGCACAGCTGTGTTCCACAGACACAGTGGAAAGCTAGGCATCCCTAGCTATTTTGTTCTTTTTCGATCTATTCTTCCATAGGTGTGTGAAGCTTCTTTCTGAAATCTGACTTCAGACACGGGGAGGAAAAAAAAAAACTTTTATGCTCTGGAACCAGGATGTCTTTATATTGGACTAATACTGTTGTGTACCAATTGGAGCCAGTGAGCCAGTGTGGCATAGTGGGTTCAGCAAAGGACTATGACTCTGGAGACCAGGGTTCAAATCTTGGCTCAGACATGTAAATCACTGGGTGACCCTGCGCAAGTCACAATCTATCAGCCTTAAAGGATGTAAATGACAAACCTCCTCTGAAGAAACTTCTCAAGAAAACCCTATGATAGCTTTTCCTTAGAGTTGGCATAATTTGGAAATGACTTGAAGTCAGCAACAGGAACTAGTTGGAAAATAGAGTTCAGTACCTTGGAGAGTTCCTTTAAAACCACTGTTCTACTAACATGAAAGCCATCACTTTATATTAGGTCAGATAATCACCACTGCAGTTCCTGCTTATGAGACTGCTGCCTAGATATTTTTGATCAGAATGAATCAACATTGACATATGCAAAATACTGACATAGTTTATCGGTCCCTCTTGCTTAGTAACATCTACCTGAATAGGCAACAACTTTGCAAGGGCATAGTTAAATATATTTCCCAGACCATCTGTCCACCTTCCCAGTTTTTCATGGGAGATGATATACTGAAGCTGTGTGAGCTAGGGTGAGTCACATTGTCTCAGCCCCTGAAAAAGCCATAATGGGTTCACTTTAGGATCACCATAAATTGGAAATGACTTTAAGGCATACAACAACAACAGCAACAATAACAACAACGGTTCTTATAGCATAGAATTTGCCATGTCACCTGAGCATTGTATATCTTCCATGTTTCACATGATTGGCAGCAATTGGTACAAATGGCAACAATTTACTTGGTGAGTTCTCCTTCTTAATGTAAGATTTAGCTGAATTCGCAGGTTTGGCCTACATATACTTTCTAGTTCCAACTAGAGTAGACCCATAAGTAAATAAAAAGCCAAATGGTAAAAAACTTATGTAAACCATATTGACCAAATGGGCTACTTTATCTGAGACTAGTAATAGGTTTCAAGGCCTTTTTCATGTGTCCAGTGTGTCCTTTGGGACCCCCACAGCTCTCCTTTCCATGCATAAAATCCTGGCATCCCTCTTCTTTTTTTTTCAGTTGGGAAAGACAACATATTGTCAAGTTTTTTTTTAAAGCACTTTATGGACCTGTTGAGTTTTATTTCAGGAAGCTCCCTACTCTGAAATAGCTAACTCTCCTTCAGAAATGACAGGAAGGCGACAGCCTTGTCAGAACACTTTTGCCCCACTCCCCCAAACTCTGGAGGGATAAGAAGTCCGGTGCTGCATCCCTTCTGGCTCTACAGCATTGCCCATCCCAGATTTAGACCACTGAATTAAATGAAACAATTTTATTTTAGGATTTTTGTATTTTATTAGGTTTTATAAGAAGGAATGTGTGTGTAGGAAAATTACAAAATAGAGAAACGGTTGTGCATGTAGATATTATGTAGGTGGATGGAGTCTTGTAGCTCCTTCAGTCAAACCTCAAGCAATATAATTGAAATCTTATCTTCCTTTTCTACTGCTAATTTCTGAATGAGAGTTAAGGATATGTGGGTGGAAGTGCAGTATATTCCCATGTATTATATGTATAAATCTGCATGTATACCTATAAAAAAGTGCTTCAAAGAAAACAGTCCTGCATAATGTCCTTTTGAAACCATCACTGCATTTTTTTAATGTATCATTTCAAAAGCTGTTAGGGGATAATGCATCAAATGTATGCAGATGTTACAAGTGATAATCCTGTTCAAAATGGAGCAGGGTTATCTCAGACAATTTTCTGTTTCTCTTTGAAACAACATTTCAGCTTTTGTTGTTGTGTATTATGGCCTATAGTATTTCACTTTATTTGTTATATACTGATTCAAAATCTAGGTGCTTGACAATATTCAAAAATATCTCCTTACATTTCAGTCCTTAAGGCCACAACAGGGTCCAATTATATGGGTGTAAATTCTCTACCTTTTTTGATCCACACCCTTCTTCCATGGTTTTATGTTATGATATATTACACATCAGAGATACAAAATCAGTATAGAAGGTGTAAAACACATTCACAAAAGTCAAGTTCGTTCTTTCCGTTACTGCAGCATAAGAAAAGGGAACAAAATCTCTTTCATAGATGGATATGAAGACTTCAATGAAACTGAGCCCTAAAAAACCTCTTTTAAAGGATATTATGGGCTAGGTCCCATGTCACCCCTTCCAAGTGTAGATCAAATGGAATAAATGAAGTTAGTCAAAACCAGAGATGTAAATCATGCAGATATTCAGATGTTAGGGGAGATTGCATTCGTCACCATTGGCTAGGCTTACTTGGCTAGGATTTCTGGGACTACATTCCAACATCTGGAGCACCATGTGACTCCTGATCAAAGCTAACTAAAATTCTATTGCTTTTTATGGGTCTATTCCAGATAATGCTAACATTGGATTTAGCCATACATGATTATTAAAAATGCAGATGGAGATGGAGCACTGAGAAGGAATTTGTATCTTTATGAATGGTGAAGAAGAAGACCAGGGGGAAAAAGATCTCTAAATTATGGGAATTAATTTGAAACAGTCAGTAAATGTCAAACTAAAGGTGAGATTTCTGGGACTAAAACTGCTGATGGCTTCTTATTTCACAAAATGTGGCTGGTAGGGAAGATATTTGGATCAAGGTAAATTATGAAAATTTAAAATCGTTAGAGTTGAGAGATCAAAAATGTTAATAACATCTAAACCAACCATACATTTCACAGTATAGGCATCCCCCTTTTAAAACAGCTCATTTTTGGGTGTTCCACTGTTTTTAACAGATGTAAATTAATAGTCAGGTGCTGCATTTTCGATCCTGTGTCCATTGTTTCAACCACTCGCTGCCTGCTTGTCACACTGTTTTCCTCGCTCTCAGTTGACTCAGTATCATCTAGTGTTCCATTTTGAATTTGCAAACTAAAAACACCCCTGGGTTTCAATTTTCAACTGATTCACTTTCACTTTAGTCCCTGTCCTGTCAGATAGGTGGGAGGTTGCTGTACTGTTGGTCCTCGGTATCTCTGGATGCTCAAGTCCCATTGTCCTCAATGGTGGTGCTGCCACACGGCCACACCACTATTGAGGGAAATGAGACTTTGCCACCCCGGCACCCCTGAAGACTGCCTTGCCACTTTCATTGCATGAAGCTGTCTACTCTTTCTCCCCCTTTTCCTCCTCACCACCTCTTCCTCCTCCCTTCTCTTCCTCCTCTTTGCCCCACTGCTGCTGTCTCCTCCCTCTTCTTCCTCCTTCTCTTCACCCCACTGCCACTTCTCCTTTTCCTCCTCCTCCTCCTCCTCCTCCTCCTCCTCCTCCTCCTCCTCCTCTTTGACCTGCCACCACTGCCTCTTTCTCCTTCTCCTTTTCCTCCCTCCTCCTCTGGGCTTGCCATCTGTGGATTCTTGGATCTGCAGATGGTAAGTGCATGGATACAGAGGGCTTACTATATGTTAGTCACATGTTTGGAAGAAGGAAAAATGTGTTTTTCTAGCAAATCATTTGGGTGAAACTAAAGCTGTCCCGGATGTTCTCTGGGCTCACTGTATCCTCTTTATATGACACAGGACAAAAACCACAGATCAGGTCTAGACTTCCTTAACAATTCCTCTTGCCAGTTTGGAGCTTCCTCCCCATAACTCACATTTAAATAAGCATTTGTTGAGGATTTTCGGCTCCTCCTTCAGTGATGATGATGACTGCCTTTTCACTTGTGGTCCCTGTGAACTGCACAGCCCTGCACAGGAGGCATGAGTCACCCTGAGGTCAGAACTAGGCACTCAGTATCAATAGCATGGTCAGACACTTCATTCTTACCAATGGCACTGGGTGATGAACAGGGGCCATGTGGGAAGGCAATGTCCAGTCATTCATTGTGAGAGTCTAAACACTGCAGCAGAAGAGAGCAGGTAACGGGGTCCAGAATACTCCAGGGGCAGCCTGGAGTATTCTAGCAAGTGTAGCCACATCCCCAGTGACCAGATTTATTTCAGAGTTCTGTTCCATACCACTGAATTCATATGAAGCCACTCTGAAACCTATTTTTTGTTCTGCATTTTAGCCAAGTAAATGTAGAACCATGTGAGACAGTATGGTTTCCTGGTTTGAGCACTGGACTACAATGCTGCAGACCAGGATTCAGATAGCCACTCAGTCATGGAAACCCACTGGGTGAACTGGAATAAGTCAAAGTTCTCAGCCATCGAGGTAGACAAAGGCAAACCCCCTTCTACAAATTTTGGCAATTTAGGGGTCCCTAGGAGAAAACCCCACAATATGTTTGCTTTTGATTGCCAAAAATTGGCAACCACGTGAAGGCAAACAACAACAAATGCAGAAATTGTATAAATGTCTAACTGATTTAAGAGGGCTTAATAACTTTGGAAAACAGAGGACAGTTTGGCATTCTGAGTGGAAATACCGGAAGCTTTAGATTATTATATTTTTTAACAGACACTAAAACTGGTTGTTTCCCTTACAAAGTTGAACTCCTTTCTTCCTCTCCCTTGAAACAAGGAAAAACATTTTGTCCTCTTCCTTCAACTATAATCATAGATACAATATCCCTGGAAGTGACTCTATGGGAGTGTATTAAGATATGAAGTAATGATTTTTATGGCTTCTTCATAGGGATGAAAATAGATTTAAGACAAAATGTTTCACAAGAAAATCTGACGCTGATTCCCAATAAATGTAACAACATTTTTGTTGTTGAGTGCCTTCAAATTGTTTCCAATTTATGGTGACCTTAAGGCCAACCTATCATGTTTTGTTTTGTTTTTTGGCAAGTTCCTTCGGAGAGGGTTTGCCATTGCCATCCTCTGAGGTTGAGAGAGTGTGCCTTGCCTAAGGTCACCCAGTGAGTTTATATAGTCAAGCCAGGATTCAAGCCCTGTCTTCCTGAGTCTTAGTTCAGTCCTCAAACCACTACAACCTGCTGGCTCTCTACAGGATGCAATAGTCTTAGTCCACTTGGCCGTGAAGGCAGCAGAGAATGTCATATGTTGTAGGGATGATATCCTGTCATGGTGTGCAGAATGGAATGTTGTTTCTATGGTCTTGTTGGTGGGGGAGCATCATTCTGTTGATTAATCTCAATGAGTGAACAACTATGAAGCAGGGGTTGGTTTTTCAACCATCGGTTGAATAACATACATGTGTAACCGAGTCTATACATCTCTTTTAACTGGAATTCTTGACTTCCATATTATAGGGAGAGATGCATATACAGATCAAGAGTTGTGTTTGAAATGTTTTGGGTGTTTTATCTTCTTTCCCGCAAAGGAATTGCAGAGGAGAAACAAGATTAACTTGTATTTTAGCTTGTGGGATAGAGCAGTCTCCTGTAAGATTATCACTCCCCCACCCCAGATCTATTTTAAATTTCTTTGATTAACTTCCAAGTTATTCCTCATTCTTTCTCCCTCTCAGTTTTCTCTTTCTCTTTGTGCTAGGCCACTTTCATTTTTTTTAATGCTGTTGAACTGTATAAACTAAAACTTATATCTCCTAATAACTGGTGCTGTCCTCCTTCCCTTTTCACTCCTAGTAATCTTTCAGGAATTTATTTTCAGTTTGAAATCTGATAAGAACTGGGTGCTTTCCAGAGTGATGTGCCAAATGAAATATTTCTTTCTCTGGATTTTGCACTTTTGTGAAATGTGCAGGGGTACAATCAGGAAGTATTTGGCTTTGATGTTAGTGAGGTGGTGAATCCTCTCTGTATTAACTATAAAAGAGCTATCCAAGGTACTGAACCCTCTCTCCAAAATAGATTCAGACTGGTCCAGAGAGCGATGGAACCAGCAAGGCAGTAGGAAAAGAAAAAAGAAAGAGAGAGAGAGAGAGCAAGAAAAACACCTTGCTTCAGTGATGGGTGTAGCTAAAATGAGGTTTCATACTCTTCTGGCTCAGAACTATTCCATCCAGTCTCCATCAAACTAGAATCCTTAAAGTGAAAACTTAGAGAATGTATATCTTTAATACCCCCCCCCCCCGTTCTCTCAGGCAAGGATGAATAGTCTCTATAGGAGACAGCAGAGATTTGTGTGCAATTATTGAGAAGGGAAATTACACTGCATACAAAATATACATGGTTTTGCTATGCAGAAAATGTGTGTCTGATAAAAAAAGAGTGTTTTCAGCACAAGGTGTGCTATTCCTTGCACAGAAAACATAATTTCTTTACAAAACTGTATTATTGCCCACAGAAAAAGGTACATTTCTCAATGGGGGTTTCAGGGTGCCTGGAACCCCATATTTTGCTGGGAAACAAATATATATTATTTCTATTGCTGGACAGCTCTGCAAAGCAAATTGCTGACATTGGCATACTTGCTTCTGAGTCAGCCAAACTCCCGGGGAAGGCCTCCCTGCTCCAGTAGCAGGGCTAGACCCAGCAGCCAAAGTTATCATGAGGCCTAAGATACAAAGGTCTGAAATCTGGTCAGATCCAGCATGCCAGAAGTGGTGGATTTGGAGATATTCAATACAGCTGGGTTAGGTCAGTAAAGATGGGATGTCAGGTCTGGCCAGCTCAGGGGCATCAGAGATAACCAGATGAGCTTGGGTTGGCTCAGAAACATTATTCATGGCCATCTCATGACCATGAGGCATGGTCAGCCCAGAGATGGACCTTGACTCAGTCTCTTTTTTATTGGTCTCCCAGCCTCCAAGTCTGTGTCTGGACACTTCTGAATTCCTGGAATATGACACAATCAGTGTATGCACAATCTGTGTATGCTGGATGGCCATCTCTTAGGAGTGCTTCATCTCTTCCTGCATGGCGGGTGGTAGGAGTGGATGGCCCATGTGGTCTCTTCCATCTCTATGATTCTAGTGTGCTATTGATATATAGGGAGGGGTGCTGTAGGGTAAAATTGGGCCCTATTCCCACATAGATTTCCACTCCTCTTACAGCACCTCACAGTATAAACAGTCAAACTACAGAAAATCAGTATTCTATGTATGTATGTATGTATGTACGCATGTATGTAAAGATGAGGAAAGTAGTCCTAGGAGAATTATGCTAAAAACTCAGGGCACTGAAATGATAGTCTTTAGCTTTAATTTACCATTCTTTTCTCTCCTCTGCTGTCTTTTTCTCCTTGAAAGGATTCCTCCAGACAAAGCCTTTAGAAAACTTTGTCAGACCTTCAGGTACTAACTGTGGGATTGAATAACATTTCCCAGTCTTCATTTATCTTCATATGTTGCCTTTCAGTGTCAACAGTGCCTGACCTTTTCTTGGTGAAGACACCTGTCAAGGATTTTGTCTCTGGACTTGTCTTGTGTGCTGATACTGCACAGATGATCCATCCATTTTTAAATGAGCAAAGCATATAGATGGTAGACTGGCATTTTGAGCCCAGAGCAGTGACTCTTTGTAGCCAAATAAATAATGTTTGCTTTCCCTCATACTTGCAAGTATGCCTTTTATCTTTTCAACAAATGATATTAAGTTCAAAAGGTTCCAGTCTGTGGCACACAAATGGGATGCATTATCCATTAATATTTCCCTTATTGTACAAATTGGCCCTTAAGCCATGCCTGCAAAAGACATATTATTAACTCATATTCTACATACTAGAATATGTAGTGCCTTTAGTGCCTTGCCCTACTTTAGACTAGCATTTTTCTCTGGACTTCATGTGTTCATTAAAGAAAGCAAGATTTGAATACCATGACAAAAATGTTGTATTTTCAGTTGAAGTAGGTAATGACACAACAATCAGCAGTGAGGATGGGTAAGAAATTGGTTTGGTTTGGGCTTTATTTAGAATAGTTTTCTAAGCATATTTTGAAATGGACAAAAGTATTTTAAAAGATAAATGTATAGTTATCAGCTGTGACAACTGTATGGAACTCTCTGTCCTCATAGGTTTTTCTCCTGGATCTTCCATAATTTCTTTTTTTAAAATTTTTTACTTGTTTTTATCTTTTTCACATGTACAATATTATATACAAATTAACATCAAAATTTCATTTCTTATAAACTGTACATACATACATCCCCCAAGGAACTTCCGTTCTTACTTCTATTCCCTTCTTCCCTATCTCCTTCCCTTTAGCTTACACAAACATCAAAATATTAGCCATTATCCATTTATGTTTTTGATCTTCCATAATTTCACAGTCTTCTGTTTAGTAAATAAATCAAAAGCATTAAACAGGAGGCTGTGTCTGTTTTGGGTATAATTTGGATGTTCTCTTGTACATAATGATTTTAGGTCTGAAGAGGGGCACTGATTGAATCACACCTATTTATTCCCAAAAGCTTCAGCTGAACACTCACCTTAAGAAAAAAGTGTTCTCATGGGTACCTTGAAATCTGAAGAAAATTGGGCATCTGCAGCCATCACCTAGTTTAATCTGTCCATCTATTAAATTTGAGATAATCCTAATTACTGTTTTGGGGATTGTAAAAGAATTGCATGCCTTGTTCTCATCCATAAGAATAAGCAACTGGGGGCTCTTTGATAAGATGGTGAGGAATTCCCTGTCAAAACTGAAAGTGTTTTCACACTTGTGAAAATGGTGTTTGGACAAATGTCCAAGCTATATTAGCTGTTGCTTTGTTGCACTGATTTTTCAAAAACGAAAGGCATCAGATCTTGGATTCTTTCATGCTACCCAAATATAGCACTATGATTCTAACTGCCATGGGAACATACTGTGGAGTCCTGGGGTTGCTAGTTAGGGAGGGACATTGACAATTCTCAGCAAGAGAGCCCTTCTTGTGCCTCATCAAACTATAAATCTAAGGATATTGTCTTGGCAGTTAAAGTGGAATTATGGTGCTATAATTGTCCAGTGAGAAAGGACCTCATGCATTTTTGATCACTCATTCAGTCTTTGCTGACTGTTCTGCTAGGGAAGTCAGTCTTTGCTTATTAGTTCTCTGCATGGAGGGGCAGATAATGTCAATGATTTTTCTCCCTACTCCAGGTGAATATGAAGGCACCTGCCCAATTTTGGATCCCTAGTCATAGTTCAGGACTTTAGAAATTTCATTTGGAGAAAAGAATACATCTTTTTTTTTCCAGAGTAAAAAGCACCATTTGTGTGCAAAAGTTGGTACAGCTGGCCCTTCCATGTTTGCAGACTTGACTTTTGAAGATTTGATTATTTGGGTTTTGGTTAATATTTTCTCTCCAGGAATCTCTAGGTCTTCCAGTGCAACTCTCCCAGAAGTTGACCATAGAGTCACATTAGAGGACCTAGACATTCCCAGAGAAAGCACTTAATGTCTTGATGGAAATGTTCTCCCTATTCCTCATTTATTGCACCCACGGTTTCTGAGGAAATGTCCAAATGTGCATTCAAGAAACAAATTTTCATACCCATTGAGCATCCCAAAACCTCATGTTTTTTCCCAGCATGTTTTCAACGAGTGCATAGTCAGGTTTTTTTTTTATTCCCAATGAATTTATTAACCACACTTTTGAAGGAATTTCAGGCCTCTTTTTCTACTTCAGTCATCATAGACCAGTGATTCCCAAACTCTGGTCCTCTGTGTGTTTAGGACTTCAGCTCCTAGAAGCTCTAGCCATCTTGGTCAAAGCTGTGGGATTCTAAGACCCAAAGTCCAAAACACCTGGATGACATTGTTATTGCACTATTCAAAGTCAGCACCCAAATGTAAATTAAAAATCAGGTGTAACATTGAAAAATAAAGGTTTGTTTTTCCATCACAGCCTGTGATTCTTTAAATTAAGGTACCTTTAAATTTGTCCATTTTAGTTTGAAGTTATTTTCTTTCGCCTAAAGGAATGGAGCATTGTGTAAGCTATATCAACACTCCATTCTTTTTTTTTTAAACCAATGATTAACAAATAGGACTGAAGCCATGCTGTGGTTCATATAAGGAGAACATGAGAATTTATATCTCTCTCTCTGTTTTGCCTCCTGGCAGGTGCCTAATGGTATGCATTTTATATTAGAGGTACAGTCTAGCTTTTGAAGGCCAAACACACACTTGGTTGCTAAGACACAAAGCAATGGACAATCCATTGTTTAGCCCTCTCAATGCCTTTGTGCCATAAGTAAACATTGCTGCTTTTCCTGGATATCTTAAGGTGCTTTCCTACTGTTTCATGTTTATTCATTTTCCCATGCCACATAGATCCACGTCCTGAGCACTCACTTTCTGAAATGTGCTTCAGAGCATACCAGGAAGAACACAGCTGTGAGTTCTCAATATGGAAATACACACCTCTGGTGCTGCCCTCTAGGTGTCTTATGCATTTTTAATCCTCATGATTTTGGTAGTACATGTGGTCACCATAAATCAACAGGTGACTTGAAGGCACACATACATACACACGCATCTGTAATCTTGAGAAATAATAAAACAAATTTTACAAAACATTTGTCAGTATTATTGAAATGCACATGTAAGGACTATCCATGCCCTCCTTCTTCATCCTGGACAATGTTTAAAATGTGTGGAGTGGCTGCAAAGAAATACCAGAGATAAAACTGATGCAAGTTTCCTTCAGAGGCTGATAACAATAACAACCATAATTTATATCAAAGTTACAGTTTGAAACATAGTTATAGGAATGTAATCTCGATTGGACCTATAGGAATGACTTCTAAATAGAGACTTCCATAAAGTTGAAATGCACAGTTAATACACACTTTAAAATTATCTGCATAATAATGAGCCACATGTAAAATCCATAATCTAAAAACACCCCAAATAAAACAAAACAAAAATTAAGGAGTTTATTGCATGAACTTAAAAATAGGATGTGGGATGGAGGTGGGGATTATTGACTACTAAATCTTCACCTAATCGCCGTTTGCCATCAGACCGGACGCAAGCAAGGTCCCAGCCATGCTCCATCAGCACCTTTATGAAATCAGAAGCTTTCTGACTTTTAGAAAGTGATTGCAGAGCGCAGCTGGGACCCAGTTTGGACCCGGGCTGATGGTGGGTGGCAGTTAGGTGGCAATTTAGCATGTGATAATCTCCGTCTCTATCCCACATCCCGGCTCCAGCCCGGAAGGCTTGAGCTGGTTTTTAAAGTTCATGCAATAATTTCCTTAGTTATAGTAACAGTGTAGGATTAGCCACACATGCAAGTTTTGAATCAGAAACCAAACCCAATATAACCACTAGACCCGCTGAACATTCAGAAGACACAGAAATTTATTTATGGTACCAGGCTTCCAGCATCCTGGGATGCAAAGAGAGCACCCAGCATCCTTCTCACAAGTGTTTTATAGACAAGTACAAACAGGAAAACCCAAACCCCCATTTCTCCCTCCCCCCTGGTTATATTTCACAATCTTTATTCTGTGGCATTAGCAAGCATGTTTATATTCTTGGAATCATATTTTGTAACTGCAGAAATTGTTCTAGTTCATAATAACCTTATTTATAAAACAGAAAAACCTCTATCGTTTATGTCCAAGGTGTTTTAACCAGGTAGAGAAGCAGGGGGTTCCAAAACAAAATTTTATGCAAGAATTACAAAATCTGAAACTAGTCTTTACAATAGCTGAATTCTACCTTTCTTTGAAACCTAAATCATCATCTAGTCTTGCCCCAAAATCATAGTCACAGACCGTCCTAGCCAGTTAACAAACAGCAATTCTAATATATTTCTTTAGTTAAACACAGGGGTCCCTTACAGTTTCCTGGGAAGCAACCGGAGAAACATGTAATTGAACAAAAAGTATTTTTGAATTGCAGAAAACAATCAGATACTAAGCAGAAGGCTTTATTTAGCTGGCTCAATTAGGTGCAAAGAAGCAATCAACAGTACTACTCAGTGAGTTTTAAGCACATGAGAAAATAATGTTGAAAATTTAAAACAGCTTTTCAGCAGGGATTGAAATAATGTTTAGGAATATTCTGGTATGTTTGGATGTTGTATGTGTGAAATGGCTCATTTGCATTACATGATCCCTCTTAAGCCAGTGTGCATTTTGTACATCTTGGGATTTGTTTACATAATCCATTAACATTTTATAACACACTCTTGATTAGTTAACACATTATAAACAGTGATTCCAAAGTAGCAAAGGAATAAAATTTGGAATTGTGGGTTACTTTCTTCCATATTCACCCCCCCCCCCCAACCTAGCCAAACTGAGTATATGAAGCTGTTCTGAGGATGAGGAGAATGTAGAGCAGCTTGCCACTGGATCAGCTTATCATAAAGCTGTTAAAGATGAGGTGCCTATCAGAGCAAAATGCAGTCAAGAATCCTAATTGAATATTAGCACAGGCTGCATCCACACTGCAGAAATAATCCAGTTTGATACCACTGTCACTGCCCTGGATCAATACTATGGAATTCTTGAATTGTACTTTTGTGAGACATTTAGCCTTTTCTGTCAAAGAGCTTTGGTGCCACATCAAACTACCAATCCCAGAGTTCCATAGGATGGAGCCATAGCAGTTAAAGTGGTGTCAAACTGGATTATTTTTGCAGTTAAAAATGCATCGATTCAGACGCAGGCTTCACAAATGATTCAGTCAAATCCTAAGTAACCAGCAGCAGAATGGATCGGACTAATTTATTTCCAGAGCAGAACACCACAATGGACTGATTAACACCTTAAAAATATATGGGAGAATCCAGAAAGTGCATCCCAACATGGCCATATAAGGAATGGTGATCTAATACATAGCAGAAAAAGACTTCTCTTTTGCTCACTGACTATTCAGTGACAAGAATCCCTCCAGCACTCTTCAATCACAATGTTTATGAGGGGATTGTATGAGATCACTGAAGTTATAGAATCTCCTCCTCTTTTTATTCCATGTTAGTAGCCAATAGTGGAAGACCTATAGTGAGGGGATGGCAATTAGTGATTGCCATTTCAGCTGGTTTCACAGAATTGCTTAATTTGTCTTATTTGAATTTGTTGTTCTTAACTGTCCGCAAGTCAATTTTGACTCATGGTGACCCTGTGGATGAAACATCTTCAAGAACTCCTGTCCTCCATTGCTCTGCTCAGGTTCTGCTGGCTCAGTCATGTAGGCTCTTCAATTGAGGGGCTTTACAAATAGCCCTGAAAGGGAGGCCTCCAGCCACCCCTTCTTTAGCTAGATCAGGGTCATGGCAACCACCAACCTTCTGAGGGCACAAAAAGGAGCTGCAAAAAGTGGCTTCTTTTTGGTTGTGCCCTTGAAAAGTTGCCATAGCCACGGTGGCACAGCTATATGATGCCCCTTCAGTGCTGTGTCATCTGGTCACAGCGCCAGAGGCGCATCATGACACCGTGTACCATCTGGAGTGGTGCATATTTCAGGGTGCCTGGGGGTGGGGCAGAGTTGGGCATGCATCATCAAGACACTGCACTCCGACTGCCCCCAGGCCAGCCTAGTCTATCCATTTGGTGTATGGTCTTCCTCTCTTTCTACTGCTCTCTACCTTTCATAGCATCATTGTATTTTCCAATGATTCATGACTTCTCATGATGTCACCAACATACAACAGCCTCAGTTTAGTCATCCCAGAGTACAGGGGGAATTTAGGCTTGATCTGTTTGACAACACATTTGTTTGTCATTGCTGTCCTTATATTGGGAGAAAGGTGGGATATAAGTATTCTCAGCACACTTCTCCAGCACCACATCTCAAATGACTTTATTTTCTTTCTATTAGTTTTTTTCACTGTCAAGCCCTCAATTTTGTGCATGATGTTGAGGAATATGATGGCTTGAATGATCCTCACTTTAGTGTTCAGATTTGTATCTTTAGATTTTAGGATCTTTTCCAGTTCCTTCATAGCTGCCCTTCTCAATCCAAGCCTCCTCCTAATTTCTTGACTGCAGTGACCATTCCGATCAATATTTGACTCAAGATATGAGAACTCCTTGACTATTCCAATATTCTTGTTATCTAGAATGGATTATTTTAGATCTTCCATGACTAATATTTCTGTTTTCTTGATATGCAGCATTAAGCCTATCTTGGCACTTTCCCCCATGCCCTTTATCATCATTGCTCCAGGTTTTTGTTAGTTTCTTCTAGTAGAATTGTGTCATCTGCATGCCTTATCTGTATATGTGCATGTCTTGTTAATGTTCCTTTCTCCAGCCTTCACACCTACTGCCTCTGAGCCTAACCTGGTCTGTGTATGATCTTTTCTGCATACAAGTTGAATAAATAAGTGATACAATGACCTGCCTGATCCCTTTGCTGATTGAGAACCATTGTGTTTCTCCATATTCAGTTCTGATGTCAGTCCCCCCTATTCTGAGTATGTTATGCATTGGGACAATAAGGTGTAGTGGTACTCCCATTTCTTTGAGAGCATTTCAAAGCTTTTCACAAACTAGAAATACATTTCATACTAACAAATTCAAATTGACTTCAAATTCACTGTGAAAAAATATTTATAAATTCGATAGTTTTCCAAATGCAGCTATTTCAGGGTTGACCCACGATTGCGTTTTGATTGCTTTCCGACTGCGTTCAGAGTCATTTGATAGTCATTTGCAAAATTACATGAAATACCATGCATGACTCCAGATTGACCCTAGGTTAAGCTTCCAATTTTCCCTGTGTGAAAAAGTGCCTTGTCAATATCATTGCCATGGACTATTTTGAGCTGAGAACTAATCCTGCGAAACTGTCTTTACTGTAAGCAGTAAATGAGCAGGGGTAAAGAACATCTTACAACAGGAGCATACTACTGCAATGTCACAACAGTGATTCTATTGAGGGAAGACGTCCCCCCCCCAAAAATCTGAGCAACAAAGCAGCAGGGCAATAACCACAGAAAAGGAACAAAAACAATTTGATGGTAGTATTAGTTTTCAGCCTCTCCCTCACCCACCCACCCATTCACACACCCAGCATTTAAGCAAGCAAGTTTAGAATAAGGTGAAAGAAATATAAGGTCATGAGAGGGAACTTTGTAAGACTGGTCCATGTCATCAAATAACTTAAGGGCAAGGAGAATCAAGAAGATCTCACCAGCCTTATGCCTGTCATCAAATCTCCCCCGCCCCACACATTTCCTTTTTGTTTTTGTGAACCAGAACAGAAGAAGGAGGCTTTCCATGGTCCTATATTTCACCTATATTATATTTTTTCTGCAATACTATTCCCCATGACAAGTATGTAAATCCTATGGATTATGTGAGCAGTTTAACTTCATATTGTATATGCGCTTTTTTAAAATTTAAGTTGAGGGTACATATTTATTTTGTACAATCTACCTGTTTGTCTGAAGTGCTCCTTTGGGATAGTATGAGCCATTACTGCATGTATTTTCAGTGGTTTAAATCCTACCTCCTCCCAAACCTTCTCTAATCCTCCCTCTGCCTGGCTTCTGCACAAAAACTGACCTCTTCAGCCCTCTTTTTATATTGCAGGTTTGCAACCATACATGCTGCATGGCCATTCTCAGAAGCAAAATATTAATGCAGTCTTGTTGGAACCTTTTAGTTGAAAGCCTATCAATAAATTAAATGATACAATTTGATTTATGTCTCCCCTCCCTTTTTAAAAAAACCATGCATGCTCTTGTGGGTTGTTCAAGAAAGAAAAGCTTTTAAAATGTCAAACATCATGTTATACCTATCCCCAAAAGTTTGCTTTTAAAAGCATGTTGAAGTCTCCTACAACCCTCTTGAAAAATGTTCATATCAAAACTAGTTGTACTTCAGATAGGGAAGTGAATCTTGCTTACTTTATCCTTGCATGCAAAATGGAATAATTGCAAATGTTTCCTTCTCACTGGAAGAGATTACAAGACTTTTTGTGCATTTTGATTATTTTGTAGTCAGGAATTTTATTTGTTAGGAATAAATAAGAAAATAAATGTGGTCTTTCTTGAATTACAAAACAATAGAGTTCTAATTCTAATTCTAATTCTAATTCTAATATTCTTTAATTTTCTAATGTCAGCTAATCTGTAATCCATGTCAAACCACTTGAGTAATAATATAGTTTAAGGTCTGGAATGCTGCATCCTCCTTTTTCTTTTTCTTTTAGTAGTAATTTCCATTTGACTCTTGGTTGCCTCCCCCATCCAACAATACATACTTAGCCAAATCTTTTTTTTCCCCGTTGTTTGAATGGTTCATTATTTCTTAGAATCTGACAGTGCAGGCACATTATTGTCTCCCAAGGAAACCAGCCTTCCCTTAGTGAAAGAGCAGTGCTTTTGAAATTCTCTATTTTAGAATATGAATTTGGTATAAAGCATGCCCACATTCAATATAAGGGAATTTTCCTGATCCTCATGGATAATTCTTCTTCAATGTATATTATAATCTGGAGAGATGAAGTATGCACTTCTGTCTGGCATTGGGACAAATAAGAAGGGAGTTTCTCCCTCCCTCACATTTCCAATACAGATGGCAGTGCAGGAGATGGGGTTCTGATGCCATTACAATGTCACTGGTTTGGGCTGTATGCTACTAAAAGGCATCCTCCCAGCCCCTCATTTTTAAATAGCATCTATGCTCTTTAGCAATCATTAATCATCTTTTTGCATGAGGGTAACACTATGCTGTTTCCACTGCCATATTGATGCATGTGTTTAGGCCAGTTAGGTTGATTTGCAGGCAATAGATAACACCTAAAAATGCAGAGTAAGAGATTACTTTAAGGCTAGAAGTGATCCCCCATTTTTATGCTGCTTGAGTGGAGATAGGCTTTATTTCCTCAGTGGCCACAGAAGAGGAGAGGGTCTTGCTTGTAAAATTTACCTAGGTAAAGGTGTGTGTGTGTGTGTGTGTGTGTTTGTGTGTGTGTGTGTGTGTGTGTGTGTGTGTGTGTGTGTGTGTGTGTGTGTGTGTGTGAAAGTAAGGCCTGGGCAGCTGCATCATGCTGTTTTCTGTTTGCTCTTTGATTGGCCATTTTGCCTGCCTGCATCATTACTTTTTCTAATGAGCAAATGTTCGGTTTTGCCATGCAATAAGCAATGGTGGGGAAGGAGGAAAAATAGATATTAGAGGAATAAGAAGGGAAATGCGTTGGCTTTATTTTTCTCTTAGTGATTTGGAGCTTAAGAATTGCTCTGCTACATAAGGTCAAATGTTCAAGTGCAACATTTCATTTCCAATTCAGGCTGGTCAAATGCCTCCAGGAAACTTACAAGTAGTGTATGAAGGCAAACATTTCTTCTCGTGTTTACTCTTGACATCTGATATTTAAATTATGTGCAGACATAAAGGTTCTGTTTAGCAATAATGGGTGACAACTGGCGATCCATAATCCATGAACTTGTCTAATTTTTTAAGCCCAAGCTAACAGCATTAATGTAGAGTTTGGAAAAGTTAGTTATAGAATATAACTTTTATTTCCAGCCAAAATTCCATAGCATTGAGTCATAGAAGGTAATTATTTCTACAGTTTAGATGAAGACAAGGAGACTATCAGAGTTGTAGTCCAAAAAATAAGCTTTCTAAGCTTTGTGTTACAACATGTCTTAATTATATGTTGCAAGAACCCAGAACTCATCTAGTGGACAGCTGATTTGAGACTTGGATGACATAAAACTCCCTCCTTCCCTCCCTCCCTCCCTCCCTCCTGTATGCATATAATTCTACCCTTCCTCTTCTGTACTGTGCAAAAGCATCTCTAGGATTCCTCATGTTGAACATACCCTTTAATGACTCTGAATGACAGCTAGCTGTGTCCCCAATTTGAATGGTTCATTTTCTGGTTAAGATGACTATTACTGCTTGTCATGAACTGCTTCCCAGCAATCTAATAAGACCCACATATTGCTGTGACATATTTGGCAAAATGCTCATGGGAAGAAAATGCATTATAAAACTGCTAGTTTGATGGCTGTCTTTTCTAGTTAGGACTCCTGTGACTTTTAATAATTGAATGGCAGATGTACGTTATTATTCAGCAAATATAGTTTCCATCTCACACTATTCCCATTACTGTTTGCTTGTTTACCTCCTTTGAGTGATGCAAGGCGTTAAAGGGGTGAGGTGAGGGTGGAAATTACCCTTTCCCCAGTTCTATCCTCTCATTTTGAGAAGTTGTATCTTTTTCTTTGAAATGTTTGCTTGTACAAACAGAACTTGTTGTTTTGGATTGCAAGTCCTGGAATCCCTCCCATTCTCCATGCTGAATCAAGGATTCTGAGATATATTCCAAAAAAGGGAACATATTGAAGCTCTCTATATAAATGGAGTTAGCATCCAAATAGAGCCCACTTTCTCTGCACCCAAGTGCAACAGGATGATTTAGTCTAATTATGTCTTGCATGTCTTCATTCCAGGAGAGCAAATGAACTTCCAGCCATTTGCAGGTCTGATGACTCACTCATAATGCAAAGAATAATTCCTATTAACCTGACAGTACACTTATGAGGCGTAGATCATAAATGAGGGAGAAGGGGTGATTAGGAAAAGCCTCATATGGTGATGATTAGAGACAGTACGCACTGTACCACATGGAAGGTTAGTCCTCTGTGTTTCAAATATGGGATCTTATATAAGCCCCTACTATTAGCTCTAGGTTCCAAAGGCCTATCTGTAAATCCTCACACATGTTCAAGTTATTATGTCACAGTTTGGGTAATCAAGATTGCAAGATTTTGAGTCACATAAATCCGCTTTAAAAAACAAAACACCAGCACCAACAACCTGTCAGCTCTTATGTTCTTTCTCATTAGTGTTGTGCAGAAATTACTGGCATGTACTCCCTGCCTGCCTATACCAAATGTGGGCAGAGAAGACAGATACTCTTGATGTGAATAGGTGTAAAATGAAGCATCAGATCTGAAGTGTTATGTCTGTACTCACAGGATGCTTAAAGAGAAGCTGGTGGCCTCAAATATTCCTATACATTTCAGGTTGGTTTCAGATTTAGGTGTGTACAACTGGACATCTTCCTCTTTTTCTCACAGCAGCACTTCCATCTCCCAGGGTCAGATAACCTGCTTAACATGCAAATAGAGCCCACTTTCTCTGCATCCATGTGCAACAGGATGATTTAGTCCAATTATTTCTTGCATGTCTTCACTCCAGGAGAGCAAATGAACTTCCAGCCATTTGCAGGTCTGATGAGTTGGAGGGAAAGATCACTAAAAATCAGGAGGGTAAGCCTTCTCGATGGACTCAATGAGGGAAGCCACAGGCCTGAACCTGAAGGACCTGAGCAGAGAGGTTGAGAATAGGGAAACATAGAGATGTCATAATGAGTCAAAACTGATTTGAAGGCAGCTAACAACAACAACAACCCTTCTGGGGGAAGACCCTTTCTCCTCGTGCATGGGTCTGTATTTTTTTTCTACCATTCATTTTGAACTGCAGCTCCTATCAACCCTATCCGACATGCCCAATCGAAAGAGTTTGTGGGAGTCATAATGCAGCATCATCTGTAGGGCCACATCTTCCCCACCTTCAATGGAAGGCAGATTCAGGATCCAGCCTGAATGAGTGTGGTTTAATGTGGAACTTCATTGACAGAAAGTGATAAAAAGAACTCTTGAGACATTCCTACTGGAAATCAAACAGAAGAGCAGTTACAGTGGAATAGCAGCACTATAAGAGTGTAGTGCAGTAATCTATCTACTGTTTGATTCTCACAGCTAGCCCTGTAAACAGCATTTTCTGTACTGGAGATTCTACTGTCTGTACATCTATCTGTCTGTATTGCTTTTATGCAAAAGGAAGGAAGGAAGGAAGATGCAAATTTCCAACATAATAAGACACCAACTACACATTTTCTTTACAGAAAACAGTATTTTCTACACAAAAATAATATTTCTGTCCAAAAGAAATGCCATTTCTTGTGCAAAAACATGTGTGAATTTCTTTTCATAGAATGAATCCCAAACTGCTAATAGTCTTCACAAACTGCATAGTTTTCAATAACTGTTGTGCTAGCAGGAAAAGAATGTCTAAAATTATCTGTTGTGTCTTGTCGTGAATAAAATTGGTGAAGAATTGCATCCTCAGTAGAGCATGATTTTCAACAGAAGAAGTTATGCAGAAAGAGGAGACAGATTTTTATGAGAACAAGACTTTGTCATTGCAGTTACAGTACTATGCATCATTCTTGGGGAAGAAGTCTCTACACAATGACTAACTAGATTACTGTACTACACTCTTAAAGTTCTGCTATTCTACTTTAACTGTTCTGGCTGCCTCCTGTTGCATTCTGAGATTTGCAG
The DNA here is from genome assembly GCF_019175285.1 of Sceloporus undulatus. Taxonomy (NCBI): domain Eukaryota; kingdom Metazoa; phylum Chordata; class Lepidosauria; order Squamata; family Phrynosomatidae; genus Sceloporus; species Sceloporus undulatus. The sequence continues at coordinate 158,172,525 of NC_056524.1, forward strand.
TTCAGGGAGTGGCATTTAGAAATCTCAGCCAGAGAGCTCTTAGGCCTCACTGAACTACAAGCCTGAGAATGCAACAGGCGGTAGCCAGAGCAGTAAACGTAGAATTGTAGCACTATAAGACTATAGTATGGTAATGTGGTTAATAATTTGGATATTTTGGTTTTACTAGCAAGTCCCTGGTCCTCTTCACCCATGTAAGTTTGAATGATAAACAATGATTACTGTCTTATTTATAAAATGTGTGTAAATGTAGGTGCTGTGGAAAAGAAAAACGTAAACTACAAGAGATTCCCTGTTCCTGAGCACAATTTTTACTACAAATTGCATCAGCTGAGAGTTGGAAGAATAATTAATTGGCAGCACTGGGGGGGATTCCCTCCAAAGCAAATACCCACTTCAAAAGAGGGATTTACCTTACACTGCTAAAGGGGAAGGTGAACCCCCTACCTTTCTAATCCTATTAATTACTGGTCCCCTGCTGTTTTAATTTGCATTAAAAAAACCAACATTGGAATATTAAATGCATTGAACCATTTAATGCCACATGTAGTTTGGCCTAATGTTCAGTTTTCAGTGTAACTTCATACAGGATTTTTGATTGCCATACAGGCTGATAATTTACATATACGACAATAGGGACATTTCAGTAAGCAACTATAAGCTGAGACTCAACACACCACTAGATTTTTTGGAAGCTTTATGAGTTATGCATGTATCCTGTTATCCATTCTTCATTTATTTAAAAGCTGAGGAAGATTGCTTTTGAGATGAAATCAGAAGTCCTAACATACAGTGGCATTCCTGCACCAGGTATCACCCAGTATGGGGGGGGGGGGGGCTTCCGGGGGCAGGACTTCCAGTTGGGTTTTGGGGGCGCGACTTCCAGCAAAAGTGTGTGCTCCCTCTTCTAGAGTTCACCCATCCTTTTTCCTGATGAGGAAAAGGACAGGACAGTGCACATGTGGGGGAATGGAGCAACCTTCACACACAGACACAGCAGACAAAGTGTGGGGCATGGTGCGGGGAGGCGTGACCAGGTGTCAGTTGTCTTCTGGGGTGTCACCCAGTGCAACCTTCACCCACCACACACTCCCTGTAACACTACTGCTAACACACTGTAATTGTCCCACATAACAAGTTCTGATGGTTTTGGTTAGAACAGCTGCAGTAAAGACCGCGATTGTTTTTCAATTATATGGTGCATTATTGTTCATGCATATGTCATTAGATGCATTTGGCCTAGACAAATCTTAAAACCACTTGGTAGTGCATCTGAAGAAGTGGGTTTATATCCATGAGCCAATTAGTCTTAAAAGGTTCTGCCACATTTATTTTCTTTTTTCTTCCTCACCTTCCCTTCCTCCTGCACATCATTTACTGGAAAGGTGAGAGAGATGGTGTTGTTGTTCTCGTGTTCTGCTTGAGGGCTTCCCAAAATTAGGAGAGAGAGTTACCAAAGGATTCAATTGCAGTAAAGCCAAAAGGTCACATTCTAATTTAGTGTTTTAGATTGAAAGTGAAAATGTAACTATTAAGTGTATGTTAAACTGCCGTTTAAATTTATGTTATTAGCAGCATTGTAGGTTTTATCACTATTAAGTCATTCACTAATTTACTCCTCCCATCTTCATTTTGATTTTGAGGGAAACAGAATTTTATTTATAAAACATATAATAACAAAAACATTGAATATATAAAAGGGTTTTTTTTTAAAAAAAACCTAAATAGAGCATAACATATATACACAACAACAAAAAAGTATTAAGAGACAATAAAGCTATATCTTCCTTTCACATCAGTGCTTGGTCTTTTACCTATGTGCCTTATGTACTTCTAAAAACCATTAGTAATATATTTCTTTACTTCTTAAAAATTCATAGTATCATTTCATTCACATCCTGTTTTGCTTTGGTTTTCCTATGGAGACTTCTTAAAAGAATAGAGTCGGTCCTTGGTATACGCGGGGATCCGTTCCGGACCCCCTCGCGTATACCAAAATCTGCGTATGCTCAAGTCCCATTGTTCCCAATGGCAGCGCGCGTGCATGTGCGCCGCCATTGAGGACAACTTCCCTCCCTCCCCTCTCCCCCCCAACTCTTTCCTTCCTTCCTTCCCTCCCTCCCTCCCTCCCTTCCTCCCTCCCTCCCTCCTTACTTACCTTTTCTCCCCGGTGCCACGTCGCTGCTGCTGCCGCCGCCGCCACCTCAGCCGTAGCAGGGGGGAAGGCCGGGTGGGGGTTTTGGAGGCAAAGAAGCCTCCAGCTTGCCACCTGGCCCTTCTGTGGTGGCAGCGGCGGCAGCAGCGGAGGACCAGCAGCAGAGGCCTTTTTGGCCTCCTCTCCACCGCCGCCACCGCCGCCGCCACCACCAGCACCTCTGTGCAAGGGATGGTGGAGGACCAGTGCCAGAGGCCTCCTCTCCGCCACCACCGCTGCCGGGGAAAAGGCCGGGTGCTGCTCCTGGAGGCCTCCAGGAGCAGCACCCAGCCTTCCCCCGGCAATGGCGGCGGAGAGGAGGAGGAGGACGAGCGCCTGGGGCCTCTTCGGCCTCCTCTCCGCCGCCGGCACCAGCACCTCGATGCAGGGGATGAGTGGCAGACTGGAGGCCAAGAGGCCTCCAGCCCACCACCCGGCCCTTGCGCAGAGGTGCTGGCGCCGGCGGCACCGGCGGCGGCGGAGAGGAGGCCAAAGAGGCCTCCGCTGCTGGTCCTCCGCTGCCGCCGCTGCCACCACAGAAGGGCTGGGTGGCAAGCTGGAGGCTTCTTTGCCTCCAAAACCCCCACCCGGCCTTCCCCCCTGCTACGGCTGAGGTGGCGGCGGTGGCAGCAGCAGCACCGGGGAGAAAAGGTAAGTAAGGAGGGAGAGAGGAAGGGATGAAGTGAGAGAGGGAAGGAAAGAGTTGGGGGGAGGAGAGGGGAGGGAGGGAAGTTGTCCCCAATGGCGGTGCACGTGCATGTGCTCCGCCATTGGGGACAAAATCCCCGGATTTGCCATATGCATATGCTCAAATCCGTGCATGGCAAATCCGCGTATAAGAAGGGCCGACTGTATTACTTAATTTCCTAAATAAACATGTTTCTGTCAATTGAATATTGACAGTTGTTAATTACATGGTTTTTCAATTGTTTGTATTGAGCCATTAATGTAATTTATGTCCTATCTAAGTAAATCATTTTTATACCACATATTCTTAGCAGTTTGACATCTTATTGACACACAAACCATCTTCTTAATTTAGAAATATTAAGGAATCCCATTTATTTCCCCAGAAATTTGTTAAACATTTCTGATAATTTCTGTGTTGATTCAATGTTATATCTAATAATAAAGTGTATCCATTTCACATGCATTGTACAATTTTAGCAGCCACTCAGCCTCTGAAAATATTTCTAATGTTTTCCTCCCCACCCCCCCCCACCCAACATATTCTTGCTACTCTCATGTAAAATACAATTTTTGAGTACTTTTGCTCTGGGATAAAGTACATCTAGCATAGTCAAAAGGTACATTCTCATTTCATTTGAGAAATTAACTTTATTGCTTTTATTATATTATGTATTTGCTGAGGGAAACAGAAGTTTTGAACATCCCATTTTTCACCCTCTCCCACACAAATCCTTCTTTTTTTTCCTTTCTCTTTTTCTTATAATCATAACTCCTTTTTTCTTTACCTTCACAGATGAATCTTGGCAAAAGTGCCAGAGTTAAAAGCTTCAAAATTTGGTTTCCTGGAGGGGGGGGGGGGTTTGTTTTTTTTGTGGGGGGGGGGGGGGGGGGGGGGGGAATATATTTGCAAAGAGGACCACCTCTTTCCAATCCCTGTCCTTACTAATGGTTGGTTTAAAATCTTTTTATCTTAGAATTACTAAACTTCAATAATAAGCTTTAAGTAAGCAAAGATTTGCATACCTATTATCATCTACTAAACCATCTCATAGTAAAATTAATAATTAGGCAGCCATTCATAACTGGATTGACATTAACTCCCCATTTAGATAGAATTTGCAGTTTCTTCAAGTCGTTTTGTGAAAGAAAAAATTCCTCTTCCTCATTTTATTATCGTAGTAACCCTGTGAGGTAGATCAAGCTGGAAGACATGGGGATTATCACACAGAGGCACTTATGTGAGTGAAACATTGCTGAACTATTGCAGAAGCATGAAGGTGGGATTGTTCGTCATGCTTCTGAAATGTAATTGAGGCTTCCTGCTTTCCTTCCGTCGATGAAACATTCATGGAGTAGCCATTTTTTGAATAACTGGCTACCCGTTATTCAAAAAATGGCTTCTCCTGGCTTCTCCACACATGTTTCATTGACGGAGGGAAAGCGGGAAGCCTCAATTACATTTTAGAAGTGCAATGGACGATTCCACCTTCGCACGTCTGCAACAGTTCAGCAATGTTTCACCCATCTAAGTGCTTCCATGTGATAAGGTCCATTGTGTAATCCAAAGTACCCAGTGAGTTCTGAGGGAATTTAAACCTGAAACCTGAATCTCTCAAATAACATCTAACATTGACTACAACTTCATTTTAGATCAAATAAGTGAATTTCACTATGAAATCTGTTTCCATCTGTTTACTAAATTGGGGTGTGGTGATTTATCAATTTTTCATTGCAGTTTTCTTGGGTAACTAAATCAGATCATGCAAACCTACTTCAATGAATATGTAGTTCAGCTTTGGTACCGTCTAAGACATTATTGTATTTGTAGGACTGAATTTTAGTGATCTAGGATGTTTGGACAAATGGGTCTTTGAAGCTGTCACTAAATCCTAAATCAAGTTGATAATCCCAACTAGTGTAGAACCACTGAATCACACTGGAAATTTCATAAGTATTGTCTTACCGTTCACTTGTGGACTAAATGTGTCTAATCTTGATGGGAATAAGAACTGATGTAAAATAGAAGAGAAAGTTGTCTGAAATGTTCATCAGTGTCAAGTGTGTCTACAAACCTTTTGAAGTACTGCAGTTTTTACAAAGAAATGTCTGGTTTCAGTAATATGGATCCTTTGTTAATTTTAGAAATGAGGATATAGCTGACTGAGGATCAATTACTAAGACTGATAACCTTAAAAGCCCTTCACACAATTTGTTCCAATGGAACTATTTTTGAATAAGTTGCTTGATTTTGCATCCTCAGTACTGTAATTACACTGTCCTGAGGGAGTAAGTGCAAGAAAGGCATCAAAACCCAGAGTTTTCCAAGCCCATTTGAAATTTGGGACTTCCTATACAATTTTTTTTTCATGTGATTGATTTGCACAAAAAGAGCATTTTTTTTTTTTTTACACAGAAACACCAAACATGAATAAAATGTTTCAGGTTTTGGGGTGTTTTTTATTTTAAAAAATCAAATGTGCACATTTTGCACAGAATAATTCCTCAATTACTGCATTTCCCATGTAAGATTTTGTTTTTCCTCTGCAGAACATGTTTCCTGTGCAAAAATACTGTTTCCTGTGCAAAATGTTGACATAGAGAATTTTGTCGAGAATTAATCCCAACCTGTAAAAATCATTCCAGGGTTCTTCACAGCATGTATCTGACAGTTTTTCAGGTATTTTCAAATAATATTTGCATCCTTAAACTGGAAGTATATAGTTGTTTTGCAAGAATGTAGGAGAACTAAGGGGGGGAAACAGATGGGCAGAAAGGGGCAGTGAGACGACACCCCTTTCTGCCCTAGATGAAAGCTGCAGCAGACAAATGCTGCAGCCTCTGCAAGACCTACAAAGAACCTGCTCCCAGCAAGTTCTTTTTAGGTTGCACACAGGGCACCATTGCTGCCCTCGCATGCAATGATGATGTCCGCACGGTGTATTGCTGTTTGGACACTATGCCACATGTACGTCATCATGGCACCTGGACAGCACAGTAGGGCTCAGGAGCATGTGGACACTTCACTTTCCCAGGCCCTAAAATCAGCCCCAGACCAGCACTTTGCACCAGTCTGTATCGGGCCTATGTTATGAATGAATGAAGAAGCAGGTGGGGAATGTGCAATATTTTTGGCTCTTTAGTAACCTCTCTTGTTTAATTAATCAATAAGTGATAATTATATACTTTGATCCATGTTAATTCCAATTTAACTCATTCACCTTATTTAAAAATATAAATGTAGTTGCTGTCCCTTTTCGCTAGAAAATTGTCAACTTAATTCCTAAGTTGTTTGATTTTACTTAGTTCGTGCTGTTGACGGTTGTCACAGGCAAGTAGTAGTCCACTGTGGAAGATAATCCTAGACTACATAAGTCTTTGACTTCAGCAAGCAACACTACATTATTATTTATTTTTTTAAAAAAAAAGCTTTAGAAAAGCTTACTTGAAATCAGTGTGGGTGATGAATCCCGAAGAGTGAAAACTCTATAGATTCTTTCTTCCCAAGAGCAAAAATGTAATATTTCATTATTACTTAGTACTGCTTGTCTGAAATGTCAAATGTGGGCATCAAGAGAAGATGCGCTTTTCAACAGTCTAGAAAAATCAAAAGAAATTCATGATTTAATGTAAGGGGTGGAACAGTAATCAGAAAATTGGTTACACTGAGAGAGATGTGTGGCTGTGATACTCATCAGACTGTTACAAAGCACACATCTAAATACATAGATAAAATTATCATATATGTGAAATCCAAGATAAAAGATGTGGAGAGAGAAAATTTCCCCAGCTCTGGAATGAAAAGGTGTTTGTGGTGCATAAAGCCAGTCTGTGTTTAGTGAAAAATGGATTGCTGTCATCAACACTTTTTCTGACACCCCACTCCTTCCCGGCATTTGTTATGAGGAAGCATTTAATATGTTCAAGCACATTTAAAAGCTTAAAAAATATCCATGTGTTCTTGAAGAGGAGTGTCAGCATATTATTATCATGCTGTCATATGTGTACTTAGCTGTAGACATTTTGGCTCTGCAATGTGGTGAGTTCTGAAGTTCATGATACTGAAGGCATCCACCCACTGGTTTTCTCATGGCAGCATCATGTATTGGGGTTATGCCTACAGAAATGGGCATCTCTTAGTATTACCTTAGAATTGATATAGAACAGGCCTATCTAACCTGGAACATTGGTCTATATATCTTCTTGCCCCTGCATGGTCTTTATGCCATCCATCTGCAGGGCACCACCTTGGGGAAGAGATGGAATACAATTCCATTTGCAGTAGCATTGTTATGGAAGGCATCTAAGGAAAGTGATTTTGCAGGGGGAGAGAAAGAATGAATGAGGAATTTTAAGCAAAGCCACAGGAACTTGGACCATGCTAGCAACTGTGTGGGATATTGCAATATAATTTCACCTAATTTCACCGAAAGTGAAATGTGAGGTAAATTCAAAGCTTCATTTGTGAGCAATTCTTTAGAGGTAAATTTATAAGTCTAAAAACGCCAGCAATATTTCTTGAGTGCAACTCTTGAAATTATGAATTCGACTAAGTAGAACTCTTCATAATGTTTTAGGGGGTTCAGACATTTTGAATCCAAATTCAACACACTGTCAACTCGACTGACACTCATAGTCACTCACAAACCGACCTCACATATTTTGAGTCTTAATTTCACAATAAAAACATTAACCCTTTAACTAAAATATATAGAGGTTTACTTGTGCTTGCTTTCTCCATTGGTGTGTTTGTGTTAAGCCATTTTTCCTTCCAGGGTATTGTTCAACATTAACTGAGTGGTGGATGGTGGCTGTCATGTCAGTGGGCCAGTTGATTCATTTCAGATATTGGCAACTTTTAAATGAGCTATCTTTAAACTTTAAAAGGGTTAAATGCATTTAACCTTTAGCCTTTAACACTTAAAAGAGGGTTCAACCCCTTGGATGGGTCATTGAAAGAGTAGATTAAAACCCAGAGTGGTTTCACTCTCTACTGTATGGGAGCAAACAGCTGCTGTTGAATTAACTCCAGTGCTTTTCTTTCTTTCTTTCTTTCTTTCTTTCTTTCTTTCTTTCTTCTTCCTTCCTTTTTTCCCCTCATGTGAAACTTGTTGTGAGGGTTTCCCAGTTTTACATTTATGTTTTTGGAACTGTCAGCTTTTCCCCAACTGAAAATAAGTCCCACTGAAAGCATTAAGAAAATGGGATTACTCATGAACAGGGGCAAGGTAGTTCTGTATTATTATTTTTTTGAGGGGGGATGTTGGGGCATGTAGAAGACATGCACATAGACCAGGAATGCCACTGGAAGGTTCTGCTGTGAAGCTCAGCTCCAGACTGCAAAGGAAAATTTCTCCCACGCAAAAGCTATTGCTGCCTTGATAAAGAACTGCAGGACAGCTGATTTCTCATGAAGAAGCTTTTAATCAGGTTCCAATATTTACAGACAATCAAACTGATATGGTAGATGCCTATATTCAGCTCTCTCCCTTACATACACATTCCCACTTGGGGTTTTGAGCTCTTACCCCTCCTGGGACATCACTCAGTTTCTTGTCACCTGACAACTGTGACTCTGCAGAATTGAAGCCTGTTGGTTTCACCTCCTGTGCCTGCATCATCAACTTCCTATGACTAAGGACTCTCTAAATGCTGACCCATGATGGCTGCCACTTTAACTCTGGTAACCCTGTCACCTTTGTCCCATTTTCTCCTGTGGCCACATCTATGACATTTTCTGAATCAGAGAGTGCTCCATGCTCTGACAGGGGACATCTTATGAAGGTAATAGTTCACTACTAGCTCATTGTAGCCTAGATAATCCCAAGGTGTTTTATTTCCAAGAGACTCTGCATCTCTAGATGGAAACAGCAGAACTTGGCACATCATTGTGTCCAGATATTTGGCAGAGCCGCTGGTATTTTCCAGAGATACTTTTTACATCATACCATTGTTTTTCAAATTGATAGCATTAAGGCAAACAATGGATGTGGCTTCATTTAACTGAGCAGCTGTTGCTGGACCAGACTGTAAATCAAAGACAAAAATCCATGCTACAGACAGTTCCAGTACTTTGGCTGACAAAGGCTTCATTTTGACAGAAATGATTGGTGCCTGAATACTAGCCAAGAGATTGAAGTGTTCTGGCACTTTTGCCAAAATCGTGTCTGAAAATTGTATACCAGCATCTTTCCACATCTGTCCCATTATTTCTTTACATCTCTCTCCGAAGTTCCAGGGTCTGGTAGCGTCTCTACACCGGTCTGGCCAAACTCAATAGGATTTCCTACAATTCATGCCATAACTAGAAACTAAAATGCCCTTATCAAGCTCCCAATTGCATTTGTGCCACTATGACCAGCTTGATGCCATCTCAGATAGACTTCTTTTTATTTCCCATGCAGAAAACATGTGCAGTTATTCCATACGCAGTGCGGATACTTCATTTCACATTGTTAATTACCAACATACTCCCTGATTTTTGCTCATGTTTCTGGTTTCACCCACCTTAGAGCCCTAGTTTTAGTATAAGACTTCAAATTTTGTGAGCTCTCAGTTTTATTTTATTTCATGTTGTGTGCCTGCACATATTTCCAACTTATGATGACTATCATGGGGTTTTTGGGGGTCTGACAGCATGTCTCTCAGTGAGTTTCCTTGGCTGGAATCAGACCCTAATCTCCAGAATCATAGAATCATAGAGTTGGATGAGACCACAAGGGCCATCCAAGTCCAACCCCCTGCCAGTCATGAAATCTAAATCAAAGCATCCCTGACAGATGGCCATTCAGCCTCTGTTTAAAGACCTCCAAGGAAGGAGACCCCACTACACTCCAAGAGAGTGTGTTCCACTGTTGAACAGCTCTTACTGTCAGGGAGTTCCTCCTAATGTTGAGATGGAAACTCTTTTCCTGTAGTTTGCATCCATTATTCTGAGTCCTGTTCTCTGGAGCAGCAGAAGACAAGCTTGTCCCCTCCTCAATATGACATCCCTTCAAATATTTAAACAGGGCTATCATATCACTTCTTAACCTTCTCTTCTCAGAATCATAGCCCAACACTCAAACCACTAAACTATATTGGTGGTCTCCCTCCCTCCCTCCTCTCAAAACCAGTGAATTATGGGCCTCAAATTTACATTGCTGTTTTTTTTAAACTTACCTTAATTTTGTTTATATTTGGAATGGGACATTTATTTCACTTATGCTTATTCTAATTTCCAATGTAAATTTATGCCCCATTACTTCACTCAAAACCATAATGGAATAAACATAAACATCTGTGTTTTTACTCCTCCCTCTCCCCCTGTTCCTGTTTTGAGACTGAGAGAAAGGAAACAGCTGCACAATTTTTTTTTGAGGGGGGAATACAAGTTTTCAGCCATCCACCTATGGCATGGGAATGAGTGGGATTCAAAAGAAAGGTGTATTCACATACACCCACACACACGACGATTGAAGGGGGGGGTGTCTTAATTTATAACATAAAATCAAGACTACCCCATCAACAAAACATCGCGGTAAGACTTGTAATCTTATACATATGTTGGTGTTATTTTTAAGCAACAGGAGCAATTGTTTTATTTCCAGTCAAGCATTTTGAGAAACAGATAAATCAGCAGTTCTCTGCCATCTTCCCAGTGCTCATTCATTACCCATCAAGCTGCTTTTCAGTGAAATACTTACAATTAGGCTATTATATTCCATCTTTGCTGCCTTACTCTGTGTAACGCAACTCCAGTTCTGAACCTTTGAGATGTCCTTTGGTGCTCTAACATAATGTCCTGTATAGAGAAACTATTGTTTCTAAGCTAGAGTTTGCAGGAACAAATGTTCTTTCCTTCTCTTTCTACCACCACACAGTTGTAGATAAAAATTAAATGCACCCCACCTTAAAAAAAATTAAATCTGCTTTGGGCAGAGCCCTGGTAGCACAATGGTTAAATGCTGGTACTACAACCACTCACTCACAGTCACAAGGTTGTGAGTTCAGTCCTAGCCAGGGGCTCCAGGACTGACTCAGCCTGGCATCCTTCTGAGGTCACTGAAATGAGTACCCACCTTCTTGGGGGCAATTAGCTTAAATTAAGTAAAACACATAGGCACTGCTTAAGTGCATTGATTAAGTGGCATAGAAATGTACTTGCTGTTGCTATTGCTATTGCATAGGTACTGGCTGATACCATAGCTTCCAAATTTGTTGTTGGCAAATTTGCAGAATCAGCATAGAACCCCTTGCCCTTCCACGCTGGAATATTCAGACCATATGAAAGTCACTTATTGAACTACTAATGCTACAATTCTGCAACCTTCATAGCCGGTGACAATCTTTTGTTCTATGGAGCTTGTGTCTGTGTAAAAGCACTGTCACAAAACTTCTTTAAAATAGTGCCATCTGAGGATGGACTTCAGAAAATGTTGTCGTAGGGAAACTGACAGCTATTCACGTGGATGTGGCAGATGGGGGTATAATGACCACCTGGCGATGCTCCACAGGCGAGCTTTAGTTTGAAGATCACCTCAATTACATAGCTGAAGTCCTGTCATCAGCCTGTGCTGGGATCTCTTCCTTCTTTACTTCCACTACTGCCCCGATTAGATTTACTGAATTCAATGAGGGCAGAACTGTTCTCTAGTACTCCAGCCAGTGGCTGGGACACACTGTTACCTGTGTGACTTGCTGTCATTCATATAAGCCTCATTAGGCTTCAAAATCCTCACAAACAGCTGCTCACTGGCTCATATTTTTCCCTGGCTGCCAAATTAGAGCTTAAAGACTCTGGAGCCTTAAAAAAAAATAAAGGATAGTAAATGAATTCTGGGATTATTGGTCTCTCTTTGAGATCTGTGAGGCATCTCTTTCTCAGTAATCTTGAGGTAATTCCTTCAGTAAATTTCCTCAAATCCCACATGGCTACATTAAGAAAAACCCAAAAGCTACCCTGAGGCTGTTATCTGATTGCCTGTAACACATGTATGATTTGCAGTTTTGACAATGTCTAGATTTGAGCAGCAGAAAGTCAAAACCTCAGGCAGGCATAGCCTTAGTCTGACCCACAAGCTGAAGCCTTGGAGGAAAGCATTGTGTGAGAGTCAGTCAGTTCTGGAAGACAGTAGGATAAAGACTTCAGAAAAGCATGGCTTCTGACATATCAGCCAGGGAGACTTTCTCTGAGAACTGTTGCATCTCTACTAGGATGTTATTTAATGACCACCCACAGTCTTCCTCATCTTCTGCTTGCATCCCTACTTAGGAGCATGCTTGTAGACTGACATATCCTAGCATCAGCATCAGGTCTGACTATCTCCTGTTTATCTCTGGAAGACCAGTTTTTCTGCAAAATTCTTGAGTATCCTGGAACATTTCAGCCACTTTTTATGGCAGCAGATAGTCATAAATAAAAAAGGAAGTTTTATTTGGCTTGGAAAAAAACAGGATATTCATTAAATTCAAGCTAATATGGTGTAGTGGGTTTGAGTGTTGGACCAGGACTCTAGGAGAACAGGGTCTAAGTCTCTGTTCAGCCATGGAAACCCACTGGATCCTTCCCTCTCCTTTCTCCGCCGCATTCCTGGAACCTTCTTCCTCTGCATGCATGGCTCATCACTTCCCTAACAGCTTAAAGCTGAGCTGAAAACCATATGTTAGGGAAGCGTTCTCAGGGGAATTTGTGATTGTATCTGGCTGTCTGAACATATTGATGTGATGTGATTTGTTTGATATTTGATGATTTTTAATCTGTTTTTTCCTTTCTTATATGGTAATTTTATCTATTCCTCTTTAATTGTTATATCTTAGAATGTACGCCTTGGGCAGGCTTTTATTTACTCCTAATTTACCGACTTGTACAGCGCGTGTATAATTACAGCACTAGAGAATAAAGTTTAATAATAATAATAATAATTTTGGGCAAGTCACTTTCTCTGATCCTAAAAGGAAGGCAATGACAAAGGTGCACTGAAAAACTCTTGGCAAGAAAACTCCAACAGGGTCTCCATAAGTTGGAGTTCAATTGGAGGCACATAACAACAACATTAAATGCATAAATATCTATTATGTGGTGATTGTAGAGTGTTGACTTGAATGGTATCAGTATTTTGAGTGAAGAAGATAAGACATAAGAAGAGCACTGCAGGATCTGCCCTAAGGCTGAATTAAGCTAGTGGTAAACCAGATGCCACTGTGACTGTTCTTTTGGAACTGCAATTCAGATTTATGCTGCTTCTGACTCTGGAGCAGGCATAGAACCATCTTCCTTTCTTATTCTTATTATTTAACAATCGTAAAAGCCATTCACGTTAGTGGCCAATGCCCAATGGTCATGGGTATGAATTCCACAAATTATGCAGTGAGTATTAGGGTTCCTGACACCCAAGAAACATATTTTTGTCCATTTTGAGTATTGCATTCCTGTATCAGAATGCATTGCCCATTGGCCTGGAAGACTGGATAACCATTCTGGAAAATGGGATAGTGGAAGGTTTCAAAGGACTGAGGCAAAAGAGTGGGGAAACATAAATGAAACCCATAATAATGATGGTTTATAAATGTACAGTTATCTGCTTTGCTGAGATTATCACCTTGAACCATATCTCTCTTTACCTCTCAAAATGTTTCCCTTCTGAACACATAAAGGTCAACTGTGACTATCTATGCATCTTATCATTAATTGTTGTATAGTTTAAACTCCTGCAACATACTGAAACAGTAGAATCTGGCATTCTCAAATGAATCTGATAACATACCTTGCTGTTTCACTAGGAAATTCAAGGACATTTGCCTAAGCTTTTGTTGAAGGTCAAAAAAAAATGTTAGTATACAAGGTAGATAACATGTTGCTTACCTGAATCATTTGCTGAAAGAATACAAATTGGCATTTTCGAAATGATGGTGTTAGTTTCCAGAGTGAGGGATGTAAATGCATTAATGAAATAGCCTTTGTGGCTGTGCAGTCTCCTCTGAACCTTTGATCACAGAGTTTTATAAGCAGTATTGCTGTGCAGTTTATGGAACCTATGTTTTAAAGCAAGAGAAGCAGAAACGGAAAAAAAATGTAAACTGATTTTTTTGTCCTATTTCTTTTTAAAGCCTATAAATAGACTCAGAAATGTAAAGGGCCCAAAAGCAGGCCTGAAAAATGTAATTAAGCTTTCACAGAAAAAAAGAAAGCAAAAACAAAAATAATGGAATGTCAAATCTCAAATTGCATTATAGGTCATTCCCTATGTATACAGAGAGAAAATGAATGAAAGAGCTATTAGTGTAGGTGGTACCTCTGAAAAGGAGGGCAGAAATGCTTTAAAAATATGGTATAGTACAGTATGTGTTGTGAAAGTTATTTGCATTTTATTAACCTTATTGTATTGATAATATGCTATTGTTTTTATTGAATGTATTTCATACGTTTCTATTGCTGGAATAATTTGTTTATTGTAATATCGCCTTGATCTGCAGGGAGAGGCGGGAAATAGAAATAAAATTTATTATTATTATATTAAAAATAAAAATATGGTATAGTAGTTTGGGTGTTGAACTACGCTTTGGAGAACAGGGTCGAATCTGTGCTTGGCCATGACATCTACTGGGTGTCTCTAAGTCTTGGAGGATGACAGTGGCAAAATCCCTCTGATGAAACATGCCAAGAAACCCCTGTTTTAGGGTCTCCATAAGTCAGATATGACTTGAAGGCACAGAACAACATTTTAAAAAGTTTAACATTAGATCAGGACTCTAGATTAAAAAAACTTAATCCTTTTGAGAATTGTGACTAATATTAATTTGCTTCTCCAATTCAGACCTTTTGAAGAGACAGTGGCCCCATACAGACAGGCCAAAATAAAGCTGCTTCGGGTCACTTTGGAGATAGACTATTTAAATGGTGCATGCGTCCTAAGAGTCTGGAAGCCACACCAAAGCCATGATCCAGTCCTAAGGACTGGAGCGCAGCTTTGGGCACAGCTTCTGCACTCTTAGGACACATGGATCAATTAAACAGCATACTTCCAAAGTGACCCGAAGCAGCTTTATTTTGGCAGTCTGTATGGGACCAGTGTTCATCATTATTACATCTTATAAACATCAGAACAATATTTTTCTCGTAGCTGCATGAAAATTTTAATATTCCATCCAATGACAGGGAATGGTGAGAAAGATCTGTTTTTTTAAGACAGTTGCAGACTTTGAAAACTGGAATAAGCTATGCATTTATTAGTTGTGATGGAAAACCATATCTTTTGTGGGCTTTCGTCATTTTATGTTTCATACTAAAGATAAAGATTACAAAAGGTGACACTCCCAGTTACCTCTTGGAGCTCTTGAGGTTCTCTGAATGGTTTTGGGATTGTATTACATCTTACAAAGTTGTTGCGGAGTGAATATAAGAGATAGTTGTGTATACTTTAGAATAGTGGTGAGCAAAATAAAGCCCTCCAGGTGCTGTCTGATAAAACTCCTAGCAGTCCTTACCATTGATTATATTGAGCTGACAGAAGCTGTGGTCCAGCAGTATCTGGAGGACTGCACTTTACTTGCCTTAGAAGAAGTGCAGTAATACTTTAGTTAACAAGGCCTTTTACAACCATCGTGCCCCTGTTTTCCTCATTGCTTGTCTAGTTGGAAGGGTGTGTGTGTGTTAGTAGTACAGGCATTGAGAAGATGGTGAAGGAGGATTGGAAAAGTGCTGGGTTGTAGTAAACAATGCAATAAAGCTTAAGCTGGAAATAATAGGATTCTGCTGAAGCTGATTTTACTATAATTCTGGCAAGGTAAACAACAGCTGCCTCCAAAATCCCTTACAGAAAATGTGTGATGTGAACAGCACGAGGGACAGAAGGTGGGGATCAGATATGCCTGCTTCCATAGCTATCTCTAACATATTAAAAATAGATCTATAAATTTAACCACCAGAGTGGACATCCTAGGAAAGACTAATGAAAGAAAAAGGCATCCATTGATGCATTTTGGAAGTTGACTTCATGATCTGTAGAAGGCTCAAAATATTTTTTTTGTTCACCCAACTTGGTTCTTTCATTTAACTTGTTCATATTTCTGATTTTGAATAAAAGAGTTTGTTGATATATCCAAATTCTTTCCATGTTATTTTAGCCTCTGGTACCATACTTTCTGTTTAAGTAATGTTCAGGAACACATCTACTTCATTAACAGAGATATACATGTTTAAGGTACATGTGCACTATGTAAGTGGCTGACTAATATTTGTGCTTCATGGAAAATTAAGGCTGTTACTTCAGTTAGTTGATTTAGGGCCTATGGTTAGCATCCAATGAACTACCCAAGACTTGCATGTCCTCAGTTGGATTAAACAGCATGTTTCTGGCCCATTGCAGGTCTGATACTGGTTCTTGGCAAAACAAGAAACATCAGTGACTATTTATTCCCTTCAGTATATCTTTCTTTGAAGGACTTCATGTTTAAATAAAATAAACAAAAATATGCTGCATTTTGCCATGACTTAGTCTGCTTCCACACTGCAGAATTAAAGCAGGTTAACTCTGCTTTAACTGTCATGGCTGTATCCTATGTGTATGTGTAGCGGCACAAGAGTTCTTTGACAGAGAAGGCTAAGTATCTCACAAAATTACAAATCCCAAAGTTAGCATTCAGCCATGTCAGTTTAAAAGGTGTCAAACTGCATTAATTCTGCAGTGTAGATGCAACCTTAGTTAATCATTATTTGCATGCATTCAGCATTATTGTAGATGCATGCACTGCAGTTAAATAAGTGAAAATCAGGTGTATGCTAACATCCCAGAAATTCAATAAAATTTGTTTTGCCTAACAGTTCTTTATTGTCAGTCACACAGTAAAACCATTCTGGGTTTCTGAAAGTCATCACTACAGCTTCATAGTTTCTCCATTATAAGGTACCCGATGGCTGATCGTTTTCCTTCATTTGTTCCATTAAAGCCATATCCGTTTCTGGCAGTAACTGTTCTGTTGACTGCTGTTTAATGTGCAATGCATGCTGATCTAATTACAGAGGAGGAATGAAGGTCCTGGAATGAATTTAGAGTGGCACCTTCTTTTAACTATACTACTGTTTAACTAGCTTACCAGATCTCTGAGATACTGCTGGGAAAGACAGCTGGAATATCTCTTTTTCTTCCTGTGAAATCTATCTATCTATCTATCTATCTATCTATCTATCTATCTATCTATCATTAAAATAAAAAAGTATAAAAACCCAAGGTGATTGAAATAGCTAGAAAATTAAAGTATCATGCAATCACGCTACCTTTCAGATTGGGCATATTTAAATTTAATTAATATAATTATTAGGAGTGTTTCCCTGAGTGGCGTTAAAAATCACCTGGCATTCCAATTTGCAAAAGGGATAAATCTACTTTCAGTTTTCTCAGGTATCTGCTAGCTAATGAATTATATACTAGGCTTTTCCTGATAAATTAAAACTCCTTTAACTATACAGAATAATCTGCAAAAGTAAAGGGATAGCGAACGTATTACAAATATATTGATGATACCAATGAAATGAATATAAAATGTTTACATTTCAGAGAATAAGATTACACAATAAGATCTAAAGCCCATTGAATCCCTGATTCACCATTCGACAACTGATTCAGTTGAACTGTATACTCTACCCATAGTATGTGTGTGTGTGTTTTCAAGTTACCTGTCAATTTACAGTAACTCCATGAATTTCATAGGGTTTTATTTAGGAAGAAATACTCAGAGGTGATTTTGCCAGTTCCTTCATATGTAATATATCCTGCAGCACCTGGTATTCATTGGTGGTCTCTCATCCAAGTAATGAGCTAACCTTGCTTAGTTTCTAAGATCACATGGAATCTGATGCCTTTAGAGTATGTCCAATCTGGAGATGACAAGGAGAATAATGATGTTGACCTGACTTGGGTCCTGCTAGGAGTGGGACACATTTTGTAAATATGTCAGCAAGAGAACATACTGGTGCCCACATTCACCTGCTTGTCTGAATGTAGCAGACATTCAAGAGATGCTCCCAGATGGGTCAGAATTGTTAACAATTTGACTTCATCCATTCCAAACCAGGCCCCAAAACAGTCCAGAACCTCTACTGCCTCCTTAGGTTTAAAAAAAGTTCTAAAAATTATAGCCCTATAATTCCACCTTAACTGTCATGCCAGTATTTTCTGGAATTCTGGGATTTGCAGTTCAAGGAGTGGTAATTAGAGTTCCCAGACAGAGAACGCTATTGTTTCACCAAACTATCGCTGTGTCTGCACTGCAGAAATAATCCAGTTTGACAGCACTGTAACTGCCATGGTTCACTGCTGTGAAATTCTGGGATTTGTAGTTTGTTGTGGCACCATACCACTCCGACATAGAAGGCTGAACATCTCACAAAACTACAATTCCCAGAAATTCATAGCACTGTACCATGGCAATTAAAGCAGCATCAAACTAGATTATTTTTGCAGTGCAGATGCAGCCCAGGAAGGAAAATTTACATTTTGTTAGAATTTGATCCATTGCTTAGATCAGCATGAAATTTATAGGATTAAATTTGTTAAATTGTTCTTTTCATGCAAATGTGATTACATACAATCCTATCCAGGCAAACATTTTCTGAACAAGAAACTATCTGTCTCAGACTTGGCTGCTTCCTGGGTGTGGAGTTGTACTTTAGTACCAAGACTCAAGTAGCAACACATATGCACCACAGTCCCTCATGAATGGTCCAAGCCTCAAAGGTTGTACAAAGCAAACATATATATATATATATATATATATATATATATATTTAAAACAGTGTCACACTTTAAAGATCTGGAGCCTATGTGAACATAATTATTCATACATAAAGTTGTTCTCCATAAACAGCAGGGCGGTGGAAAGTATTCTTCTATCCCACTTGCTATTGGACTGCAACTACCCAGCAAATGTAGTCAGTGGTAGGGAATGATGGGCACTGCAGTCCAATAGGATATGGTGAACCACATTTTGCCTAACATTGTTTTACATGGTGCATATTCTCTCATGCACAAAGGTCCAACATTTGTGTTACCTTTAACAGACTGATTGAAATCAATGAAAATTCAATTAGGCCAAAACAGATGTCCCAGTTAAGCTGGCTTCACAACAGCTTGCGGTTGTGGCATTTAGACATGCCACACCCTCAAGTCAGACAAAAGCAGCATCAGTGATTACACGCTGACTGGCTTCTATCCAGTTTGGGGGCATGGCATTTAGATGCCCCGGAGCTGGAAAAGGCTGGCTCTGGAGGCAAAGGGGCAGATTTTTTTTCTGCCCCAAATAGGAGTCGAATTGCCACTCCTATTTCCACTATAGAAACTGGCTGGATTGGGGCTTCATGCCTGTTTAATGTGGCCCCCAATTCAGACTATAAGGGGCAGCTCCAAGCTGTCCCTTTTTGACTGTCTGTTTCAGCCCTTAGTTGCATCACAGAAATGGATCTGCTCTAGGTAGGATTCAAGTTGGATGTAATCCACTGGCTGCTTTGATTTCTGAACATGAGAACAAAATGGCTTGCAATAAACAACCTGAAGGTGTAACATGAAAGGGTTGCTGTTCATTGAATGTTCATCCTTTTGTCACAGTGCTTCTCTTTGATGACACATTTGGCTCTCCTACAACAATGAGCCCCTCCCAAACATTTTCTCTAAATGCAAAGGGTTAGCCATCTCATTACCTGAAACAAAAACCCAAGTTCACCTGACATTGCTGAGGCCTTTAATAACTGGAGGGAAATACTGTAGAGGAGAGAAGGGCATGAGCAACAATGGTGTCTCACTCATCATTTCTAACACTTGCTGAAATCCAATCAGTTGGGTCAATAATCAGGGGACCTTGAAAAGACAAACCAGATCATTGTTGGAGTGTAATTAATCCAAAAGAGGAATTGCATTTGGATGTTACTGAAAAGAAGGAAACCGTATTCCCAACAATGCCTCTTTAGAACTACTTATCAGGTACAAGAAAAGGCAATTTATTTTTGGCTTTTTGCAAGATTTAATTATGCCTTACCTGAAAAATACAACAACAATAGAGCATCTCAATGTGGTTCACTAAAACAAATGGAGACAAAACACACATTTATTTATTTTTTAAAAAAATATTAAATGGTAAAACAGCAATTTTAGCATTAGTTATTCATTGCCACCAAATTTGCTAATTGAGGTGGCTATTTTTTTTTAAAGACAATGTTTTATTAAATGATGCTCATATTTCTATGAGGCAATTTTTAAAGGAGACAAAAACAATAATATATGTGGGATAAATAGTCTGACCTAAATCCATTGGTAAATCCTCCATTTTAGTAGACCCATAGAATCAATAGGAGTTACATAAATGTCAACATATTAAGTTCTCTTTCAATCAGTGAACTATTCTAGTTGATACTAGCAGTTTAATGTAACCCAGTTACTTTAAAAGTTATAGGACATGGTTTCCAGACCCTTCACCATTTTAGTTGCCCTCCTTTGGACACGCTCCAGTTTCTCCACATCCTTTTTGAATTGTGGCGCCCAGAACTGGACACAGCATTCCAGGTGGGGCCTGACCAAAGCACAATACAGTGGCACTATTACTTCCCTTGATCTAGACACTATACTTCTATTGATGCAGCCGTGTTAACTGCCGCACCACACTGTTGAATCATGTGGTCTACTTGGACTCCTAGATCCCTTTCACACGTAGTCTCGTTCAGCCAGGTGTCACCCATCCTATATCTGTACATTTCATTTTTCCACCTTAAGTGCAGTATCTTACATTTCTCCATGTTGAAATTCATTTTGTTTGCTTTGTCCCAGCTTTCTAGTCTATTCAGGTCATTCTGAATTTTGATCCTGTCCTCTGGGGTATTAGCTACTCCTCCTAATTTGGTGTCAAATAAAGCAGGAAATCTGGGCCAGCTAATAGAAAACTGGTGGAATGGACACTGGTGGAATGAACAGAATGCAGAAAAAACATCTGTTTTATCCTTCAACTCCTTTTTTATATCACTATTTTTTTCTTTCACACTCCCCGGTGGTCCTGAATATCTCCCACTCCTCATCCCTTCCCCTACCACATACTAGGCAGAATAATTCTCATTCTCATGACCTTCTCTTTGTACTTACACACACATGGAGTCAGAAATTGGAAGCTTGATCAAACAGCTGGATTGTGTAGCAATAGAACTCTAGAGACAGCAGTGGATCAGGATAGAAGTGAAGGTCTAACTAGATTACCGCACTACAATCTTATAGTTCTGCTATTCCACTTTCTGTTCTGGTTGCCTCCTGTTGCATTCTGGGATTTGCAGTTTAAAGAGGGGCATTTAGAATTCTCAGCCAGAGAGCTCTTAGCCTCATGGTAGTGCAGTGCGATAATCTAGCAAGTATCCTAGCTCTGAAGTTCTTTAAACCAAGATTAAAAACAGTTGAAAATTTGGACCAGACCTCAAGGCTTCTCCGTCTTAAGAAGAGGCTTATTTTAAGGAAGCCTCATACTTCTGAATAACTGCTTTATTCCTGAAGAATAGGGTGGAAGTGTTTCCCACCTAGTGACTCAATGCAGGATATAGCTAGATTTTGATTACTTAAAATGAATTAATCCATTTGAAAAAAACAAAATTACTATGAGGAGAATCATCTTTGTATTCACTACCTGTTTCAGATGTCTAGATGCCATGATCTGTAAAGCTGTAAAGGGGGAAAAAACATTTGTATAAGTTTTTTTCTTATAACATAAGGTGACCTGTATCAGTGAGACTAGTGTTTCATGTAGATAGATAATTTGCATGCCAGTGGTGTGGTAACAAGTGAGTGAGAGCAGCACAGTATTCCAACTTTCATTACAGAAATAATGACCTTCTTGGCTGAGCATTTAAAAAAAAATGACAACAATTCCTAGTAATCAGTGAATCTACTAGCCATGAAATTTGAATCCCTTATCATGGACTATTCACTTATCAAATGAAGGCAAGGACCGAATACACATATAATTTGCTTGCTAATGTTGTGTAGTGTTTCCCAAACAGAGTGGATATGACAACATTTGCATCTGGGTATGTTCCATAGGTATGACAACATTTGTATCTGAGTGTGGTCTGTGGGTTTCTGTTATGTTCCCTGAAGGATTTGCCAAGAAATTTAACAGGAATCAACAGCAACAGTATTTCTGTTTTTCCATGTCAACAGTCTGGTGCATTGAAGGGAAGTAGTTACTTGTTCTATATATGATGGGCTTTGTCAGCTGATTTTGATGGGCATATGCTGCCTCTCCTTTGCCAGGCCCAGCTTTCAGAACACAAAAACATTTAAAATGGCAGAAAAATACTTCCAGTGAGAGTGATGGCACAAGTTGCAGCACAGTCTTGTTACCACTGTTTCAGAAGTCAATAATAATTAGTTGTTGCTGTCTATTAGACAGACAGAATTACAGTAATTTGGAACTGCAATGAACAAGGGAGAAAATATGAATGTTGGTCTTTGCTTGCTTATGAGAGCCCTTTCTAAGATATGCTCTGCCATTTTAACTGCATGGCATACATGTTACTTTGATAACCAACAACAAAATAACAAGACCAGACACAAGACACTGGATTAAACAAGGACCACTTTGTTTAACCTAAAACCTATTTAAACTGAACCTGTAGATGAGCAACAAAGGGGTGGGGGGGAACAACCTGATGTGGATCCAGCTGAAGTCCAGGTGTCAACCTGCGGCCACCTCCCCAGCCTTCTCTTGGACAAAAAAACCTGACTCAGAGCAATCCAATATCATTTGTTGCTCCCAGCCAGCCATGTATTGAAAGGTAACGTAAGAGCACTCCCTTCAGGTCTGTAGACCTTACAGGAAAGAGCAAGAAAACTTTGACCAGCCTCAAGAGGAAGCTATTTCCCCACCTCCCAAGCTCCCTGGTATGTGGAGGGGGTTCCATAACCAAATCCTTCACCAAAAGGGTGTCAAAGTGTACACCGAAGTCTGATATAACCCCCCCCCAAGCCTGCCAATGACAACCTATTTATAGACACCACCTGAGCCAATTGACAATGCCCCTCTGATACAGCATAGGATTAAAAAAAAGTAATAGGGGGGTGATTCCTACCTGGCCCCAAAGCAACCAGCAGAACTCACACTGCACAGAGGGTGGGATGGTGGATTCACACAAATCTCCAAAGAAGACTCATGAAAGGATCGCAGAGCAATAAGAAACCTCTCTCTCTGCCCCCTCATAAGCTATAGCCTGGCACCATTCATCCCAGCCTGATCAAATCTGGACTCTGATTGTGGATGACATCAAATTGTGCCCTTCCTGGAGCATCTTACAGATTCCCAGGTTCAGATACACATTACATCTATGTACCAGAACTATATCTATGGAGTAGCCCATTATTCAGTTTGAATGAGGGCTGAGCTGGAATGAATTGCAATTTACTTGTAGAAAAAGGGTTGCCTTCTGTGAACTTCTTTTCCTTTCTCTTCCCATTATCCTTTTAAACTATGTTTTAACTTTGTTTCTTGAAAGAGAGTAGATTTGTACTGTTTTGTTATGATTATATTGATAGGTTTATAAGTAAAAAACGAAATGCAGTAATCATGATAATACCAACACTCATAACTGATCATTTGGAGCAATGTTTTGGATGGGGTTTCCTTTGATATTTTTATCTCTAAGCGTAAATTTCTAGACTGCTGCTCTGTGCATTTGCATGGCCCTTCAATGTTTTACAAAGATTCAGATTATGTAGTAGAATTTAGTGCGCTACAGTAAAATTCTGATATATGAGATTGAATCTCAGACCTTGTGTCCTACTCCTGTTTTTGTGCATTGAATTCTTCATTCATTAGATGACTTTTGCTAGGCAAATTAATTTGAGAATAAAACAAATCTAAAACTGAGGAAAGGATATAAGCTGAAAACCTTGTCTTTAAATTCAGTTATAATTTTTCTTATGTTATTCTATGCATGATAAGTTTGAATTGTTGCATTTTCTGAGGTACACTGAAAGGACTCATCTCTCTCTCTCTCTCTCTGTATTATGAAGTGAGGCATTCTTTTCTGTCTCCTAATAATGTCTTTAAAAACATGTAGAGTTTGGAAATGTATTCTTACAAAATAAATTATGTACTGTTATACTTTAAAGCCCAAATTAATGTAGTTGTTGAAATAGTTACATACAAAAAAAGAAAAAATAACTTTTTCTTTTTCTCAAAAGTAGTTAGTTATTAAATGCTAGAAGCCAACAGCAAGATTGTGGCCTGAAAACACATGGACCAAAAGAAGTGGCTTCTGGTCACTTTTGGGGCACTCTGAGGCCACCAAATGGACCCCAAAGCTGTGGTCCCAAAGTGGCTCAGCTTGGGACTGTAGGTGATGTCCTGCTTTGGGAGTGGGTCATGGGATCGCCATGATCCCAGCCCAATCGAGACTGGAGCAGCCAGAGACCACTCCTTTCCAACCATCAGCTTTGCCTCTGTTTCTTCCTGTCCATCTTTTTGCCACTTTATTACTTCAAACAGAGCACAAACCACAACATGAATCAACACTTGAACCATTTGTTCTTCCTCCTTCACCATTTAGTGAGCCAGGAGTCTAATAGTAACTTAAAAATTACACTTGTATCACAAAGAGAATGGATTCCTTAGCATTTGGGGAAAGCAACTAATTACTCTCAATTCATTGTCTGCAGCTAGTGGCTTCCACACTTTGTAAGTATGTGATGTCTAGACATAATGAACATGAGTCAGAAAATTAGAAAGAATATCGGTTAGAATGAAACTGAAAGAATTAGAATGAAATCTATAGGCAAGTAGCTTATGATACAAAGGTCACTCCAAAATGGCGGGTAAGGCTCTGTACAACTCATGATCCCCTGGTGCATATGGAAATGAAAGTACAGTTGTAAATGTTTGAAAGGCAGAAAGGGAAGAGAGACTATAAGATGGAAGAGGAAATACATTCGCTATCTAGATAATTGTCCCATTTCTTACTATATCTTCTTCAGATGTAAATTTGTAGCTGTGGGGAAGAGGAATAGAAACTAATCCACAACATATACAGTTATAAACAATTTATCACAGAATCCCAACCGGACAAGAAGATATACAACTGTATTGACAAGAGAAAAGCCACTTGTGTACATTTTCAGAGAAAGAGGTCTATAAAAACTACCTCTTCAAACTGGATCTCCATGGATGACAAACTAAATAGAGTCATCCAGTTTTATATATCTGTGCAAGTTTATCCCTTCAAAGCAATCATGACAAACAGTAAAATTCACCCTATTCTTTAGTCTTGTAAACATGTATAGTTAACCATGCAATTGCTGTAATATTTTCTCCCAGATACTGTCTTTTTCAAGCATATGATAACACCCAGAGTCAAACCTTACCTTCTTCAACTTGTAACTAGGAAGGTAATTCTTAACTAAGTTTCTTCTTGATGGAAACAATGAATAATTTTAGCAGTTTTATTCCTGATGTGTATAAGTTTTTGAAAATCACAGTTTTGGAAGCCCTTTTCACAACTCAGGAGTTATTGTGTATGAAATGTGCATATGGTGGTTTTGCACAGGAATCAGCGGTGGGATACACATCGCCATATAGTACGTACTGTATACGTACTAGGGTTAGGAAGGGGCGGTGCTTCCGCACCCCCCTAACCCTAGTACGTATACAGTACGGTACAAGATGGCGGCTCCCCTTCCACATGGGTGCCGCCATCTTTACGTACTGGACGCATAGCGTCCAGACGTGTCGCGGCGCCTATGATGTCGCGAATGCGCCTGCGGCGCCTCGCAACGTCATAGAAGCGCCGCAGAAAGAAGCTCCGAAAAGCTTCTTTTTTGCTCCACGCGGGAGTCGCGCGGTTTGGCTGCTGCGGCTCCCGCACGGAGCAAATGTACCCCGCCAGCATTTATTTATTATTTTTTCATAGGAAACAGCATTTGCTGTTCAAATATAATATTCATGTGCATATAAACATCCTTTTCTGTGCAGGTGAA
This sequence comes from Sceloporus undulatus, assembly GCF_019175285.1. NCBI lineage: Eukaryota > Metazoa > Chordata > Lepidosauria > Squamata > Phrynosomatidae > Sceloporus > Sceloporus undulatus. Next base: position 158,198,379 of record NC_056524.1, read on the forward strand.
ATTTCCACAAAATAAGTCTTGAAATATGAAGATTTTAATCATTCCAGATTTCTTCTTTAGGGTTTCTCAACACCCGGAAAACATGTTTTGTGACAATTTTGTGGGGAGAGGAATACTATTTAAATACTCTTTTCATTCCCACGTGTAACAGAAAACTCTGCAATTCTGTAATCATGCTAAGAGTCCTTAATAGTTTACAACTTTGCCACAACACCAAAAATGCTGGCTCATGTTTGGTTTATGATCAGCAATAATTTCAAGGTCTTTTCCACACATAGTACTTCTGAACCAGATATCCCTTGTCCTATATTTGTGCCTTTGGTTTTTGTGGCTTAAATTGAGACTTATAATTACTTCAGCCCAATTTTCTGATTATCCAACTTCCTTTTGAATTCTGTTCCTATCTTTCAATGTGTTAGCTATCCTTCCTAGTTTTGTATCATTCACAGATTTGCAAAGGATTCCTTCCACTCCATCATCTAATCATTGATTTAAAAACAATTGAAGAATGTTGGCCCTGAGAAAGAACCCTGCAACATTCTGCCTGAGATCTCCTTCCAATTTGAAGAATAACCACTGATGATGACTCTTTGAACATGGTGTACCACTTACGGATTCATTAGATGGTGTTTCCATCTATTCCATATTTAGTCTGTTTGCTAATAAAAATATCATGGGAACATTATTAAATGTTTTGTTGAAGTCCAGATAAATTACATCCACAGCATCCTCACCATCTACCTATGTAGTGATCTGATTAAAATAAATATATGATTAGTTTAGCAGGATATGTTCTACACAAATTCATGCTGGCTCCTACTAATCACTGTATAGTTATCAAGATATTTGCAGGCAGACTCCTATGTAATATTTTTTA
>NC_056524.1:158199265-158222598 GCF_019175285.1 Sceloporus undulatus
AAAAGATTTCTGCCATTGAAGTCAGGTTGACTGACCTGCAGTTGCATGGATCCTCCTCCTCCTCCTTTTCTTCTTTTCTTTTTCTTCTTCCTACCCCTCTTTTTAATGGAAAGACAATGTTTGTTCATCTGTAGTCCTGAAAATATTCTTACAAAAGAGTTCCATTGGAAAAAAAGTGTTTGTATGGGATGACATTACAGCTAATTATTGCCAAAGTTTGATTTGAGAAGGATGACTCACAATACCAGTTGCTTCCTTTTTATTCTTCTGCTAGAAAATAATGGCTGGATTTCTACAAAGTGTCAGCCTCCTTGGTTATATTTTTATTACTGAAACTAGAACTGAATAATAATATCAGATTGTATTGGCAAGTGCTGCCATCTGTTGACACTTTTTTATGTTGATTATGTCAAAAGTTATTCTGCATTTCCCCCCCAAGTTTCAGCCCTTGATACCCTGGGGATTTTCCCCTCATTGCTGCAGCACAGGCCTCCGCAGAGAGATAGAACGGGGGGGGGGGAGATATATACAAGTGGGAGAAACATTCTGGAATGGAGTAGCCTACAATTACTCTTCTGGATGTAACAAAGAGAAATCTATGATCAGGAAATAGATCTGTTGTAAGCACTTAACTAAAAGTGTCAAATAAACTAGGAATTGGGGTGATGGTCTTTGTTCCACTGTGCACTGCTCAAGTTCTAGCAATATGCAATTGCTATGGACAATGTGAATGTGCACCAATCTAGTAAACACTTGGAAAGATTTAAACATGTTTCTCTGTACAGTGTTCAAGTTTGGGTTTTTGTTTCCTCAAAAGCATACCTTTCCTATCACCCATAAAAAGTGGTGGGTACCTTTTAATTCCTGAGTCACTCAGGGTTCATAATAGAATGGAGGTAAAAACCGGTTCCCTCCACTTTATTTGCACCTTTTCAAATAAAAGATGGCACTCTTAGCATATAATCAGTATTCTGAACTTGGAACCCAGTGCCATATATTCTTCCTATAACCTTTAAAGTTTGCTTTTGATCCCCCCCCCCCGGAATTTACCAAGACGTAGGCATTAGTTTTGGCATGATTGAGGAGTTAATGCCAGTATATCCAATTGTCCCCTAACAGAAACTAAGGCTGCATATGCACTACAGAAATAATCCAGTTTGATACTACTTCAACTAGCATGGTCCAATGGTATGGAACCCTGGGAATTGTAGTTTTGTGAGACATCTCTGTCAGAGAGCTCTGGTGCAGCTATAAATGACAAGTCTGAGAATCCCATGGTATTGGGCCATGACAGTTGAAAGGGCTATGAAACTGAATTATTTCCGCAGAGCGGATGCAGCTTGAGTGAGACTTTTTGTAGGAAACGAACACGTGCTGCAGTTGTGGGTGACTACAAAGTGAACAGGAGCTACATTTGGGTTTTGGAACTGCTGGAGGGCTGTACCTTTCCCCCCTATTTCCTATATTAATCAATTTCTTATGATTAATCATAATTATATCTCTTGCATTAAACATAGTAAAATGTGGGAAATTTATACATTTCAATTTCAGAGGTGTTCAGAGAGAAGAAGGAAGGGTGGAAGGGGGAAGAGAAACAGCAACTGGAATGGAGTGGCAAAAACTGGGATTAAGAGGCAGAGAGAGACTTGCAGAGGTGTACGAAGAGGACAAGGAGAGGAACAAGTGGGGAAAATAATGCAGACTAGGTTTGAGAAGCAGAGAGAAATGGAGAAAGGTTTGCTGCTACCAGTGCAGCCTGGGTGCCATATATTTCCACTTTGATGGGATGTCTAGACCACATAGAAGGGTATGACAGGCTTTACTTTGTTCAAATTGATGTTTGGAGAGATGTGAAAAATCTCTCCTTAATATTTTTGCATTTTTCCAAATTTCATCCTTATTGTAGATTTGTTCTAGGTACATATGAAGTTGCATAACTATGAGTCCCCTCCCTTCTCCCAAGGGAACTTGTGTATATTTCCTTTACTTTCTAAAAAACTACATATTTCAATACATCTTAATGTACACAGTTTGGATTCATGTCTGTGTTGCTTTTTCAATTACATTTTTAGTTGTTCACAATTTTAAAATATACACAGGATTTTGTGCCTATTTTATGTCTTTGAAACATGCAGCCTTGAAAATGCATATTTCAAAAGCAAGCTATGTTTCATCTTTCTACGAATCTCAAGATGTATAAAATTGACACTTTTGTCAATTGATACAAACAAAATTCTTTTCCATCCCATCACTTCATAGAATGAGGATCTTTCATTCAAGATGCCATACATTTTATTTATCATCTAGGCATATCTCCCACCTTTCCCAGGATAGATTTAAATTCAACAGTGAATTTATTTTAACCAATTCTATTTATATTATTACCTATTGTTTTATAGGTATTTTGTAGACTGTACACCATTGGCAGGTTTTATTTTCATTGATTTGATAATTTGTATGTACAGCGCTGTGTACATTTACAGTGCTATAGAAATTATTATTAATAATAATAATAATAATAATAATAATAATAATAATAATGAGTAACCTCTCAAAACCACACATTGCCTGACTATGGGTACATTCCCACTATGATTTAAAGTGAATTGCTGATTGGGTTATATGACAGTCGTTCCCATTTGAAACCAGTTCCAATCCTACTTTGATTGATTTCTGTTGGGATAAAGTGAGGGAAACGCAAAAAAAAAACCCCAGTTTTTCCAGACACTAGTTTCGTAGTGGTTCATTTGAAAAGAATCAATTCTGAAGTGTTTTCAACAAGTAGGAACGACAGATCTGTGATATATAATCAGTTTTTGTTTTAAACAATATACCATATATATTTAAACTTTAGAGGTGAATATTTCCTGTCTTTCTTTTCCCCTGCCACAAATACAAGCTGGTAAAGCAGCAATGCTGCAGTGCAGACAAGCATTTTATATTCCCTTGCAGGATTTGAATTGCCATCTGAAGGTACTTGTTTTGCAATCAATGTTCTAATGCACACTTGTTCTCTGCTTTGACACTTGGTGATTTTAATGTTCAGTAAGCAATGATAAGGAATAGGGAAATTTGTGGATATTGTTTTCTCCAATAATCAATTTTCTCATATATATATATGAATATTTGGTATTTTTTTTTAAAAGAGATGTATGAACTGAAATTATCTTTATTTGGGCTGGATAAAATCAATATGCACTGCTATTGCTAGCATGGAGAGGATCGTTCACTATCTAGATAACATAGAAGTGTTGGAGATTAGAAGTCTCTAATAAAAGAAAAAAGATAGACATGATGATTCAACATGAACTTGGCTGAATATACATATTGATTAAAAATCAGACTTTTTAGAAGATAAGCACTCAGAATTGTTTATGTTTCTAGATTTTGATTTCTTTCACAATGGTTAGAAAATATATTAGCCTATATTTGTTTCCAGGTTGAAAAGTGGATTTCCCAGCACTTGGCAAATCCAACCAGAAAGGATACCCAGAGGCTAATTTAGTTTTCAACCAGTATTTGTACATCCTGAAAGGTTTTGAGAAATTAATCTGCATAGAAAACATTTTTTGTGTGCAAAAATCATGTCTTCGTGCAATCCTCCCCAATTTCAAGCAAAAACACTGTTTTTGGAAACACACGTTTCATAAATAAATACGTATAAATAAATAAATATGAGTTTTTGCACAAAAATTGTATCTTTCTACATAGTTGGCTAGTGGTAACTTTTTCATACCCAGCTAATCATATCCAGAATCATAGCCAGTGAGTTGTATACAGAATCTAAAGCAGCAGCTATTTGATTACATTGATCAGAAAGAACAGAACTATTTTTAAGAAAACAAATCCCTTTGTCTTAACACAGTTTTAAGAATGGAGGCAAAGATCTTGGTCATAGTAGATTATCATTCAGTTCAGTAGAAGCTGTTCAGCCTACACCATGCCTTTGATCCATTCATACTGTATCAGACATGCACAGGGATAAGGATGGCGTCCTCCAGATGTTTTTAGACTTTCACTCAATCCCTAACCAGTCTAGCTCATAGTAGGAGTTGTAGTCCAACAACTTCTGGATGTAGTCCCGCAAATTCTAGTCCACAAATATCAGTCCAACCGGAGAAAGAGAGGTCTCCTGATGGAAGTAGCAGCTGGAGTAGGGCAGCTTCAACCATGAATATAGCACAGGAAAGTGGATTAAACCAGGGCAGTAATTGTGAGGCCTTCTAGAGATTTTTGGATTGTATGACCCATAAGCTGTAGCCAGAAATGTTGAGAGACACAATTTAATGGCATCTAGAAGGCTGCACAATTCCCACTACTTAGTTAGACTATCCTAGTACCCCTTAGGCTTTCCTATGGGTGTGATATATATATATATATATATATATATATATACACACACACACACACACACACACACACACACACACACACACACACCACACTATGTCTAGTTTAGCCCTCAGGCTTATCAGTGCAGGGTTTTGGAATAATGAACAGAAACAGGGCAAGTAGACCCTAGGAGATTATCACACCAGCCCCTTTCCTGCTGCAGTAATTAAATTGAATTAAAATGGGAACATAACACTTTCTATGCCGCCATCAGTGCACATTTGCTCATTCACATGACTGTGACTGCTGCCCCCATCACACACCTCCTGCCCTCTCCTTCAACCCTGCCTTCCTCCCTTATCCCCTACCTAGCATACCTTTAAAAAATTGCAACTTTTTTTTTTTTTTGCACAATTCTGGAGATCTGCAGCCACAATTTAAGCTTTAAAATGTTTTTATAAAACTTAAATAGAGGTTGCAGAAGTGTAAAATTGTGCAAAGAAAATGGAGAAAAAGTAAAAAGACCAATGAGAGGGAGGAGAGAATACTGACACAACATTACCAATCATACAACTGCCCCTCAAATTATTTTTTGCACGTATGTCATTGTGTGATTGCCAGTTCATTCACAGGTTTGCCCCATGAATGAAAAGGGACAGATGGGGGACAGGACAGCTATGGGTGGGAAGTGGTGTCATGCAATCAGCATCACTAAAGTCACTTCTCTCCCAATGAAATAATGGTTTTAAAGATGTATGTGGGAATCTTCCTAGTTAAGAGTGGCTCTTGTGAGCAGGGTGTAGTTTATATGCCATACCCATCTCTGGATCCATGTTGTTCCAGCACCAGGAGCCAACCAATATTCTTCTGTGACTTTACTGTGATTAATAACAACAACAACAACAACAACAACAATCTTTATGTTTCCTGCCTCTCTGAAGGATCAGCCTCCTTTTATACAGCTGTATAGCTGTCTGTAGCAGAGTTTGGGGAAATTACTTGCGGCTCCACAGGATAATCTCCTGCTTCATGAACAAACATATCAGAGTACATTGGGTGGAAAAATAAAGGCCACAGCTTTATTGATTACAGCTGCACATGGTGTTGTCATGATCCAGGAATCAGCCAGCTTGCCTGTTTGTGAATGAACTATGCTCAGAAGAAACTGGGCAACTGCACCACTACATGACTTCCCTATCACCTGGGAATGTGGCAAGGCCAATGCAATCCCAGCTGGGTGTTACACCTCCTGTCCACATCACCAAAGTCCCATTTGCGGACCACTTCCTCTGATTGTTGGTCCTATCACCATCCCCAATACCATCTTCCTGACTCTGGATCCCATGACAAAGTGCCTAACTAATTTGTGACAAGTGAATATAAGCAGCACAATTATAAAGAAATAGGGCAGGTGACTAGGATGAAGCTCCTGAATGAACTGAGGCCTGAGCACTGGGAAGCTTACATAAATACTCAAACGTTGGACCTAAGTGAAAAATTACAACATTTTCCCTCAGTTCCTGCCTACAAGCCAATGCTTTGATTTTTTTGGCTAGCATTTTCCACCTCTTCCTCAAGCCTGTGCAAATTTGCCTGCTTTTGGAATGGCGAAGCCCATCTCAGCACCATGGTGAACATGGCATCACTACTCTGCATGCCCTGGGACATCAAACTCAACTCATAGTAAGTCAGGAATCATGCCTGCAGGTGGCTGGATACATGGCTTTGAATCTCTCAGCTAGTATGCCCAGAATATAAGAAAAGCTGTAATGTTGGTGGTTCACTTGTCTGTATCTATGGAGGAGGGAGTATTAGTGCTTGTTTATTGTTAACTTCTGTTGAATTGACTCACATGATGTGCATTAAAACAAAGTGTGAAAAACAAATCTGGGGGCTTGAGAACCTTTCTGCAGCAAGAAAACCAACAGGGACTTTTTCTGAAAATAACAGGGAGTTGAAAAAGGTGTAAACACACTGCTAACAGAAATTTCTTCAGCATTACTAATGCATAAGATGGTGCTATTTTGGGACTGACTGTCCTTTATTCTTGAAGGCTGTTAAATGCTAAGGACAAAATGGCATTTTGGGCAGCTCTCTTGAATCCCAATGAGTCACTCCTAGTTCTATGACCAATGTTAAAAACTGATACAGTACATGCAAAATTTGAGGGTCCTAAATAGAGGATTCATAATAGGTAGAGATGCAGGAAAATTCTTTTTTGTTTGTTTGTTCATAGATCTCTGCCTTCCCATACCCGGCCATGATATGTCTGTGAGACGAAACTGCATCAACAGCATGCTTGATAGATTTGCACAATATAGAACCAAATTACAGATGCACATTACTTGTATATCTGCCATTTGCTTCATTCAGTCTCACATACCCTATTCAGAATTATAGATATTTCTCTAAAAAGACTAAACCCTTTTTGAATTATTTGTTTTATGTTAGCCATACAACTGACTTCAATGTGCAATGGCCTATACATCCACTTGCCCCCTACCACCACCTCGTATTTGTCTGTTATTTTGGACTTCTCAGCATGGTTAGGTTAGTTCTAGTGTTCAATTTTTTAAGGTATGCACATTTCTGAGATTTTATTTTCTTACTTAGTAGTTGTCGTGTGTGTGTGTGTGTACATGTACCTCTGATGTATATAGTCTATTAACAGAATGTCATGAATTAAATGACTGATTCCCTACTAAAATGATGACAATTGTCAGATATAATGGAGGAAGGGAAGGACCACTTTTTGAAACCAGACTTTGTGAATGAGAACAGGTATGCAACTTCTACATGAACAAAGGGATCTGTATAGCCTGATCACAAGGGATAGAACACAAGGCTATTTCTGATATTAGCCCATCCCTTGTACCACATATAATCCTTGTCAACATTCAAAATCCATTCAAAATCTTGTAAGGCTTAAGCATAATCTTGTGATGTGAGACTGCACTCCAGTCAAAGGATGGGTGAATCTATCAAACTAGATTTTACCCAGGTTCTCATATATGAACTGCTAAATTTATTTCATCCCACTCTTGCATCAGTCTGTGATTGGTCTGCACAAGTTTGTATGCATTTTTGTGTTCATTTTTAAAATTGTGCCAATCTTTAAATTCATTTTTAAATGTAGTTTTTACGTGTGGTGGCTTTCTTCAAATGTATGCATGTTCAGTGATGTTTCATTTAAATAATGATTTTGTATGCATCTTTCAAAATATATATTTTCATGTTTGCCATTTCAAATAGGCAAATATTGGGGAAAACTGTACTAAATGTAGCCATTTTTGTAAGGTTTATGAAATGGCAAATGGCATCGTAAAATGTGCAAGTGTAAATGTGGTCTGGTTTGGATTTGAATATGGGAAATGTATTAAAATCCATGGGTGGCAAGTGCACAGATAAGGAGGGCCCATTGTGTATGAAATGAATTTTCAGTTTAGACTTGGGTCGAATCTCCAAGATATCTCATTGTGTATATATACATGTACATTATATGTAAATATTCCAAAATCAAACATAATAATAATAGTAATAGTAATAGTAATATTGAAATCCAAAACAATTTTGATCCCAAGCATTTTGGATCAGGAAGTACTGAATGACCAAGGGAAGTCTCAATCTGTAACTACTGAAAGCAAGCTCACAGCGACCTGTACATGAACATCTGCATAGTGAATAAACTACCTATAGGCAGTTTCACTTTCTATCCACCTTCTTTCCTAACAAAAGACGACAATGTAATGAGTGAAATGTTAAAGGTGTAAATTCATTTAACAAAGTGTGGTTGTGCCAGAAATGCAAGCTTGATACACTAAGGGAGAGGTAATTTGAAATGCACACCCACCTGCTTACTAATGTTTTGCTGCTGAATATAAAACAATAACAGAGAAGACCCAGAAATGTGTTTGAAGTGCAATAAAGCAGGAAAATCAGTGCCACTCTGTGATGAATCACAAAGCAGCCGAATAATAATTTGTTTCCATGTAGGTGTAATGCTAACTAAAATAATTTATAGAAGTTGATTCATCATGGGTGGCAGGTGTGATTGCAGAGACAGGTAAAAAATAAAAGATGGAGCCACCACACGTATCTTTGGAGGGACTCTTACCTGTAATGTAGGATCAGCACCTGGTGACTGAAATTAAATAAACTCAGAAATACTGTATTTCTCCTTTGTCATCAGATTAGGATCAAGAAAGTGTGTGAGAGATGCAGCAGCTGTGGACCGATGACCTGCCCATGACTGGCTTTCAGTGATGATAGTGGAGTTTCTGTCCACATCTTTCTATCGCCTCCTTGAAGTTGCCCTCTATGAAATGGGACTTCTGACTAGATGGGGGAGTGGACCTGTTGACCAGGGGCCTGTTTGGAGCATGAATCCTGACTGTTATAGCAGCTTGGGTGGTTGTTGTTTTTCGGGGGAGGACAGGACAGATCAAATTGTGATTATTAAAAGCCTAAATGGCTTTGAACCATGGCATCTGGAGTATCAATATCTGTTATATAGTTTTTAAGTGGTGACAACCGGTGTCTGCAATGACAGTGGGAAGATGAATCAACAGCATTTCTCACAGTCTGAACTTTAAATGTGTTATCCAAACTGCTGTGTTACTGACTGCCAAATCTCCATGACATATCAAAAACAATTACTGGTCTTGTGCTGAAGACCTCTCCTCTAAATGTTTATTTGTTTGTATTTGTGTCTGTATGTGTGTCTGTCTTTCTCCTCACCTGTCTCTATCTTGTTTCTGGAACAAACATCACATGAATTGATATTAGCGTGCTTCTCTTGTTGGACATATGACACTTTTGTTCTAGGCTATATATCTCCCCTGTTGGATGGTTTGTTTCATTGCAGTACTGTATTTTCTGGTGTATAAGACTACTTTTTAACCCAGGAAAATCTTCTCACAAGTTGGGGGGTCATCTTATAGGGTGGGTGCTGAATCTTCCAAGCCAGACTGGAGAATCTGTGGTCACCTCATATGGTAGGGGGAGCTCGAACACGGCCGTGGCCGCATCCCTACCATATGCGGTGATCATATGATGAAATCAGCTACCGCTCTGATAGTCTTGGAGACAGGGAGGGCTGGGCGGGCAGGGAGAGCTGACCAATCCAAACAGGCTTTGTATACAACAAGGTTTCCTGCTAAGTACCTGCATATCATAAGCATTTGAATTAAAATTACCATATTGAAATCAAATCTGATTTTGTAAAAAATTTTATTTGGTGTGCGTTGGAAGAGGGGTAGTCTTATACAGCGAGTATATCACAAACTCTATATTTTAACTGTAAAAGTTGGGGGTCGTCTTATATGCTGGAACATACGGTAATTTTAAAAAGTGTTGTATATTCTTGTAGGTGCTTTTGGACAACATAGCATCTTACAAATTTCAAAACAAATATAAAAACCTTACAAAACAGTAAGCAGATTTCTATTTACCATTTTCCATACCATTCTGCTGTTGATTTGTCCAAACTGTTTATTCATTCAGCTGTATTGTGCTATTTATGCACACAGTGTTTTACAAAGAACAGGTTTGACAGGTAAATTTTGGTAAGCCCAAAGGGACATTCAATCTAAAAATAGAGACAGGGAAGGAATAAAGAAAAGTGAAGGGAATGAAGACTGAGCTAAACATAGAAATAATATACGCTACTTCAATTGGAGGTGTTTTGCTATATTCTTAGAAGGATAGTTTGTTAAGCATCAGCTTTTTTAAAAATGACTTTACCAATCAAATATTGGGTTGGAAAAGTTGAAAACAACTATTGCTGTTTAAAAAAAATTGTGGGACATATGGGACAGAGTATCATTTTAAAAGTTTGTATCTTCTTCATCATCATTGACAGCCTATGTCTTCAAGTAAAATGGTATATTTAACCCTCGGTGTCAATGAGGCAACAATAGGAATGTAAAAAAAAAAAGCACTTGTGAATTTTTTTCATCCTTGATGAGTACAGGTGCCTTCACAAATCGGAACGTATCACTGAGAAATAAGTAGGAGAAAATACTTGAACATTTTTCATAATTTATGATTTCACACACACACACCAGAAAAACAACAAAAATGTGGGTTTTCTGCACAAAATCTATTTTTGTGATTTTTAAAAAATGCACAAAAAGCTCTATTGCATACAAAATGTTTTGTGTAATTTATTCCCTCTCCCCATAAAAGTCCAGACAAACAATAGGGCCCTATTAGGCAGGCCAAAATAAAGCTGCTTTGGGCCACTTTGGAGGGATGCTGTTTAAAGTGCACATGCATCTTATGAGATCAGAAGCTGCGCCAAAGCTGTGCTCCAGTCCTTAGGTGATTCTTGGAGAGTTTTCTCTCAGGTAAAAAGAATATCATTTTTTTATTTGTGGTTTCCCCACATTCATGGAGATTCTTTACCCCCATCCCCAGCAAATATGCAGAGACTACTGTACTACTGTATTAATATGATTATTGCATAGCAGTTGTAATTCCAGCCTGTGGATTCCTGGGATTTTCAGTTTAGGGAGGAGTAATTGGAATTCTTAGCCAAGGGAACACTATTACCATCCCATAGTATAAGTTCAAGGATTCCATAGGACACAGCCATAGTACTGCAATTGTGTACTGGGAAAGGGCCCCAGACAGCTATTATGAAGATTATGTGTTAGAAAAGCAAAACATATGATACAAAATGCTCTAAATCTGGATCCCATAGATTCCACCAGAATTGGTGATTCTGTCCCTTCCCATGCTGGCCTACCAAGCAGTCTGAAAAACTGATTTGGAGGGCTTGTATCTTGGAGAACTCCGAGTGGGGAGAGTCCTAGTTCTGCTGACATTGTATAGTGAAGTGAGTACCATTGGATCTTGGACATAGCGGTGAGGGTTTTCTTAGACATAGTGACTGAATAGAGATTAAAAAAAAGTACATAGGAGAAAAGAAATATAAGGTATAGATAATATTGTTTTATAATGCAGGTTTTCTCTCTCTCTCTAAATATTAGCAAAGATACATACTGCTATGCTTATATCTTGAGCACATCACTTCTCTGGTTTCTTGTGTTAAAATGACAAATGTAACTGAATAGTGAAGTATAAAAACTTGTTAGTGCAAACAGTTTTGGGGAGAGATATAAGATCAAAGGAGCAGTTACTTGCATACTTGAAATGCTTGTCTGCCTATACTCTTTCATGAAAACGGCAAAAAAAAAAGCCCTTAAGAAAACACAGAAATAAAATATGGATGATCTCATTTCTTTTTGTAAGGCTGTTCATTTCTAACTTCTGCCTGCTGAATTAAATGATCTGTTAAGTATACATTTTGAGGTTTTTTAAAAAAGCTTAAGGATGTATAAAGAAACATCATTCTGTGTGAATGTCTGGAATCAAGAATTACAGATGAATGAAGTCCTCCAAAATGGATTTCTGGAATTTTAATTGCCTGTCAACATTTCTGCCTCTTCTTTTAATCTGTCCTGCATCACCCCAGACAGCAGCACTTCAGTAGGAAATTGCATCTGTTTCCCCCCAAAAATATATATATCTTCAAAGTCCCTTCCATTCATTATACTGGCTGAAAATATCCTAGATGGGAACTGGTGGCTAGCCACCTCAATTGCTTTATTGAGGTCACAGGGATGAATCCAAGGACATATTGTTGGAAGCACCAGGTCAGAGCTGCAGGCTTCCATTGGCTACAGTGTGATGTGGACAACTTTATTTGGAAGCTTTTTTCCCCTCTTCCTTCCTACAGATTTTTACTGCCTGTGGTTTTTCTTTTGTGTAGTGTTGTGCTTTTATTTTCTTTTTCTGTTTGACATATGGCATGGGATTTAGGGAGTTTGATTTGCTGGTGGTAGACATTGCTGACATATACAATAAAAGGGAAAAATCAAATCTCCTTTCCAGTTTATCAGTGTGAATTTCGTTAGTGCTGATCATGTATCAGGAAGGACATACCTAAGGACATTCCCCTTGAATGTCTTTCATTTCATAGACTTGCAGCTACTCATATACAATGATTAAACACACACACATGACAAGAAGTTTAAAAGGCTTGAATATTCACTTTGTGCATCATGTCTCTTTGGACTGGCGTCACATTTACAAAGATATTCATTCTGGTCTGCCCCCCCTCTTTTCTTTTATTCAAGATCAGAAATATGGCAGAATAAATTTAACAGTAGCAGTTACATTCTGCTGCCAATGTTTCCCCCCCCCTCACCGTTCAACCTCTTTACATCCTCAGGATATTGATGCCACCCAGGGTTGCAGCTATAGGGCAAAGTGCATTGTGCCCAAATAATAATTCTGTGTCCCACTGCAATTTTCCACATAGTTCTCATATTTCTAGCTTTGCAGAGAATGAGATACAGAAAATCTTTATATATATAAAACCTGTAATTGCTGTGTTTACATTTCCTTGGTAATTTTGCCTCAAATTTTTAAGTTCCTGTAAATTTGGGGACTGGAAAAAAATCATGGGGATAATGCTTTTGTTCCTATAGCCCTGATGATATCCAAAGATGAATAGTGTCCCTAAAACTACCCAGGGAATTAGTGGCAGATCTCCATGCTCATGAGGAATCTTTTTATTGAAGCACTGCACTAGAACAGTTGATACACTTTCAAACCAGTATGGAAATACAAAAATGAAGGCTATGCATGGATCCCCAGAAATCTTTTGAAATGGATAATCTAACTTGCAGAAGACAGTTCTGGGAAACATAAAGATAGTTCCTGGTTGGTCAGGGAAAGAGGTCAAATTAGTAAGGAAGCGACTCTCACATAACCATTCAGATGTGGAGTCTAGCATTTTCTCTTACCCAAAGTGTTTAGCCTATTGGACATAGGTTATGCAGGTGTGTGTGTGTGTGAGTGTGTGTGTATACACTCTCTCTCACACACATAAGAAAACATTCTAAACAGTTTCAGATCAAGCAGAAATTGGCCTTTGCTGTAATTTTAGCTCATCTCCCTGAAAGTTTACTCATTCTGAAAAATCAAATTTCATTCTTTTTTTAAAAAAAACTGAGGGACCTTGTGAAAATCTCATAACAAGCTGTGAAATTTCAGTTGAAATCCTTGATTTTGCACAGACATTTCTTTAGATAACATTATGATGTGTTTAATACTCTAAAACACATTGGAATTCTTACCAGGGGAATGGGGGTGGCTCACAAATTACCCCACAATTCATACAATGCAATTGTTTTTATCATAACACATGAAGGTAAACAATGGCAATGCTTATAGATTTCTTAGAAGGGTTTTTTTAAAAAATGTATTCTATTACTTACTTTTTTTTAAAAAAAAAAAAGTATTCTATGGAGGGTTACAAACCGCCAGAAAGTACGCGCAGAGCGCATACTAGGGTTAGGAAGGGGCAGTGCTTCCGCACTCCCCTAACCCTAGTACGTGCTCCATGCGCACAAAATGGCGGCGACTGCTCCACACGGCCGCCACCATTTTGACGTCTTGGATACATAGTGTCCAGACGTGTCGCGGCGGAAGTGACGCTGTGAAAGCGCACCTTGTGCTTTGCGGCGCCACTTCTGGGGCCCAGGAAGGAGCGCGATTTCCACGCTCCTTCCTCGGAGCGTCCAGGATCCCTGCAGTTGGCAGCTGCGGCTCTCGGATGCTGCAAGCGGCGGCAGCGGGAGACCGCTGCAACCCGGCAGTTTGTAACCCGCCTATGACTGTCATTTTACTGATAAAAGAGTCCCATAGCTAACAACTTTGTGGTGACCTAAGGCATAACAGGTTTATTCTGACCTAAGCTTTTCAGTGAGAAGGCTCTTTTAATTATGTGTACTTGACTTTTACCTCATAGAATCATAAAGTTGGAAGAGACCGCAAGGGCCATCCAGTCCAGCCCCCTGCCATGCAGGAAATCTAAATCAAAGCATCCCCGACAGATGGCCATCCATTTTATATATAGTGTAAACTGTTTAAAATATTCACGACATAGAGCCATAGATTCAAGCTACAGGAAAAGCAACTCCATCTACATATTAGGAAGAACTTTCTGATGGTAAGAGTGGTTCAGCAGTGGAAGATTCTGCCTCAGAGTGTGGTGGAGTCTCCATCCTCCTCCAATGGAGGCTGGATGGCCATCTGTTGGGAGTGCTTTGATTGTGTATTCATGCATAGCAGTGGGTTGGACTGGATGGCCCTTGTGGTCTCTTCCATTTCTATGATTCTAATATGATTGACTGTTTAATGTTTTATTTTTATAACATGCATTGTGTGTGGTATTGCAGTTGACTATTGACTTTTGGCAATCCATTGAATTTCATTAGGAATTTCTTAGGCAAGAAATATTCAGAATTGGTTTTGCTAGTTCCTTCCTCTGAAATATAGCCCATGGCATCATGTATTCATTGGCACTCCCCCATCTAAGTGCTAACCAGAGCTGATCCTATTTTGGCTTCCAAGACCAGACAGACAAGATCTGATTACTTTTATTTAAGCAAGTTACTTCTACAATGCATATTTGTTTATATTTTATGTTTTAACTTTACAATATAAGTCACCTGGTGGGATGTAAATAAAATAAATATGTAAGTTTTTTTTTTAATCCAATACCATGTGAACTTGTTTAACTGGTATTTTAGAATGATATGCCATCTTTTAGCTTTCTGTGTTTGCAAATGTATTGTCAAGGGCTCATGGGTAGTTTTGTGTTGAAA
Organism: Sceloporus undulatus; assembly: GCF_019175285.1. Classification (NCBI taxonomy): domain Eukaryota; kingdom Metazoa; phylum Chordata; class Lepidosauria; order Squamata; family Phrynosomatidae; genus Sceloporus; species Sceloporus undulatus. The sequence continues at coordinate 158,214,277 of NC_056524.1, forward strand.
GCAATATTTGAAGAGAAGGAGAAGAACTGTTAACTGGAAATATGCATTTTATTCATGTCATTAATGCTGCTGTCTTAAATCAAAACTAAAAGATTACCTCCTGAGGGTTTATTTTAAAAACCTTTGGAGTTCAGGGTGTTCAAATCCAGCTGTTGTGTTAACCTACTTTGCCTGTGTATATGCATGTTTGAGTGTTGGATTTTGTTGATGTAAGTACATTTTGCCTTTTAAAAGTTCCTCACCATTATTTTTCATTCTTTTACACTTTGCCACTCTGCAATTTGTGCATAATGTGCCCACCACACATGCTGTGCTATATATGTGCCTTATGATTTATGACATGAGTTGGAATCTGCAGCGTGACTTATTAGTATCAAATCCCTGGCTGGTTTGTGCTATTGTAACTCATCCTCCAACCGAGTACAGAAGGGGGACACTCATTGTCATCTTCAACAGCGATATATTTTTGGCATCAACCTCAATGGACATTTTTTTAGATAAAAAAATGTCTCAGAGTCTCTAGGAAAACAACTGTATATTTCTAAAATAGTCTGGATGAATGCAGTTGAAACGATTGCCTACCTGTGCAATTATCTTTCAGGAAACATACACACTGCGTCTGAAAAGGACGCTTTGCCAACCAGAATATTTTGTCATATGAACACTTTGCTCCATGAGAGATCTCTATTCAGTATTCTTTTTTTACTTTGAAGATAAGCTCCCTATATAAACATGTAGGGGGCTTACGGTGATGGTTTCATTTAAAATTTATATGGAGACATTATTTGCTACATAGGTGTGATTCTACTACCTTTCAAAAGAGGTCCATCACTTCTTCCTTACAAGGTTCTTAATAAATTGTATTGAAACCCCTCAGCTTGTATCTCTCATATGAGGCTGGAAGTTAAGATCTTTGCCTTTTGACAATCTGCTTTGTTCTAGTTATTCTGACAAGGCATACCAATTAGTACATATTTATTCAGTCCCTATGCCTGCTTCTCTTCTATGCTAAACTAATTTTTTCTCCATGTCACCAGTGTAAAATTGTGACTGCATGCTAGACTGAATCATCTCACAGAAATGGAGGGGGGGGAACCTAGGTGCACTTCTAACCATCTCCCTGAGCAGTGCTTCAGTATTTGTCAAGCTTTTTAGACCTGACCCACCTTTAACCCCAGACTGTAACATGACCTACTTTCTCTGCAAGTATGCATGCCAATTCTTCTCCTCATGCTCTTTTCTCTGAGGAGGAAAAAAATTACATCAAAGGTAGAAACTGCATAGCTTTCCAGATGTTCTTGAACTACAATTCCCTCCAGATTTAGCCAGCATAACCAATGGTGAGGAATGCTGGGTGTTGCAATATAACATTATGCATAGGGCTGTACCATTCCCAACCTGATAATAAAGAAGAGTGTGGTGTTGTGCTCATTGTTCACCCACTTGCATTGAATACAAGAGAATTAGCCACCCTGATTGCTTTTTGTAGAGAGGTGGGATATAAATGAATGAATTAATGAATGAAATTTTATTTCTATACCACTATTCCTTGCAGATCACAGCAGTTTTGTGCCATTGTTTCATGGATATGCCATTCAACTTATGGAACAGATCCCCTTTCTACACCACAGATTTATTTTGAGGCCTTTTTCATCCCCTATACTGTATATAGCAAGTGACCCCAGGCATGTTGTCCAACTGTTTCAGATGACAACTCTCATTACTCATTATCATTATCTATTCTAGCTAGGTCTGATAGATCTTGAAGGTACAAGCTGAGGGCGCCATCCTATGCCAAAAATTTTGGATGAATTGCATTTCCATCATAATTAGAACCCCTATTTCCTTGTCAAACTTTTGGAAGGATTTAAGGTCAGCCCAATTGCACAACCTAAAATTTGTCCCTGAATTCTTAACACAAGCAATTGTGGAAATTACCTTGGGCCTTGAACACCCTGACAATGCTTATCAAAGGACTCTGTACAACTATATTAAAGGAAAAACAAAACAAAACAAAGCCCTAAACCAGGCTTCCTCAAGATGGTGTCTTTGGCAGAGAAAGGAGAAGCCTCAGGGCTTGTTCTTTAATTACCTTTTTATTTTTTTTCCTTTTAAAACATCACAAGGTACCAAATTTTCACTTTAGTCACATGAAATGGTGTACATGTAAATGCATTTAGGCTACGCTTATGATATTGTAATTTAATGATAAAATTTTAATTGAGTTAGTTGTTCATGTCACGACTAAGTGTCATTATATACAGTGATATATAGGAATTATGATTTATGAGTACAAAAAAATAGGAAGGATATTATATGGTGTGGAGGAAGTCAATGAGGGTGACACCATGAATTGTGACACCAGATGACACCAACCCTAGTGACATCACTATGCATGTGCAGTCTGTCTTCTAAAGGGATGCTCAGAGTAAAAGATTGGTCAGGAAGGTGGTTGCTCTGGTGATAGCATTTTTGCTGCTGTGACTGCCAGAACTGAATATATGTTGTTTTGCTGCCTTTTTAGAGGAAGGAGCATGGCGCAGAGAGTTCCCAGTATGTTGAAGAGGGAGAAAAATTGTTACCCCTACCACTATGAAGCACTTACAGCTTAAGGACATGATAAGAAGTGGAATGAATAAAGCTTCAAATTTAACTAGCTCCAGGCACGTAAACATGTGGAATTTTAGTGCTCAAAGAGACATCTAGTCTAACCCATTGCTGTAGGAATGCACAACTAAAGCCCCCCTGAAATATGGCTATACAACCTCTCTTTAAGGATCCCCAAAGAAGGAGAATCCAATACTGTCCAAGGCAGTCCATTCCATCTCTTACAAGAAAGATGTTCTAATGCTTTGGTGGAATTTCATTCCTTGTTATTTGAATCCATTAGTTCATGTTCTAGTCCCTGAAGCAGGGGACAACAAGCTAAGGCTATCTTTACATGACATCCCTTCTTGTCATCTTGCAATCTCCTCTTCTCCAAGCAAAATATACCTAGCTCCTTAAGTCATTCCTCATAAAGCTTAGTTTCCAGACTTTTGATCATTTTGGTCACCCTTCACTGAATGTCTTCCACCTTGTCAATATCCTTCTTGCACTGCCCAAAACTGGATGGAGTATTCCTGTTGAGGATCAAGTCAGAATGGAATGGGTCAACTATTGTTCTCAAACTGCAAACAATGCTCCTGTAGATGCAGCCCAGAATTGCATTGGCTTTTTTTGGGGGGGGGGGCACTGTATCACACTGTGGCCTCATATTTAGCTTGTGGTCTACTAAGACCCTAGATCCTTTTCAAATGTACTGCTTTCAAGCCATGTTTCACCCATCCTATATTTATGCATGTCATTTTCTGGCTTAGATGCAGTGCTTTGCATTTATGCCTGCTAAAATTAATTCTGTTAGTTTTGACCCAGCTCTCAAGGCCATTTTGAATTCTGATCCTATTTTCTGAGGTATTTTTTTCACCGCACCCCTAATTGGTGTCTTCTGTTCCATCATCTAAGTTGTCTGTAAAGATGTTAAATAGAAGTGGGCCCAGGACAGGATCCTGCGGCTCCCTAGTAATCACTTCTGTCCCTGATGAAGAGCAGCCATAGATTGATTTCAATGTATTCTAGTGTAAGAGCAAAACTTGGTGAGATATCGATAGAAAATTCTATTACTGCAAAATGTTTCTCTCTGTGTGCTTGTAAATGTTTTACTCAGGGTTGAGAGCATTAGTCCATGCAGCTAATTTTTCAAATTAATCATGGATTACATATAATAATAATTGGCAGGCTCCAGTGGAAAAGCAATTAAAATAATCTATGTATACCTCTTGTTTCTGTTTTAGTTTAGCTGGGAGGATTTGTTACCTGCATTAAGTGTTCCCAGTATCACCAGAGAATTGTAATTAATTTAGTTACTGAACTGACTGATAAGTTAAAAGAAAAGCAATTAACCAATTTTTAAATAGTCCTATTAAATTGTGGCCTTTTTTTTTTCTGGCAACAGTACTTACTTTTCTGTACCATACCTTTAAAATTGCTATATTCAGCAGTGTCTTTGTAGATAAATAGCAAAGATACTTGTTTAATTCTATAGTTTATGAGGCTAAAGATCAAGTGAATGGTATGAAAAGATCTGTTGTCAAAGCACTTGAGCACAGATGATGACGACGACGACGATGATGATATTCATTTATATGCCACCTTTCTCCCAATAAATGGGACTCAAGGGGGCTAACAACATTTTAAAACAATACATATTAAAAACACTACATAAGTTGAATGAATGTATAAAACATACAGTTAAATAACCATATATAAAAACAAATACATATAGTAAGATGCATGGAAACAATACAAATAAGAGAAATATATACAGATCCTTATAAAACTTAAAATGCACAGATATTCAGATGGATCAGCCTGTTTCTGGTCAATGTCATTTTCATATGTGTTCACTCACATGTCCATTTTGTCTTGGTTCTGCAATAATCTGTTTGTTTGTTTTAAAAAAAAAACCCTGCATGGGATGTTACCATAACAGTATGAAAGGCCCTCAGTTCACCAGGTATTACAGTAGAGAAATATCAGTTCTTAAAGTGTCTGTGAATGTAATCCCCACTGACACTGGCCTGTTACAGACTGCCAAAATAAAGCTGCTTCGGGTCTCTCTGGAGGTATGCTATTTAAATGATGCATGGGTCCTAAGAGTCCGGAGGTCGCACCAGAGCTACACTCCATTCCGAAGCACTGGAGTGCAGCTTTGGCACAGCTTCTGGATTCTTAGGATGCATGCATCGTTTAAACAGCATACCTCCAAAGAGACCCGAAGAAGCTTTATTTTGGCAGTCTGTAACAGGCCTAAAAGACTAGTGGGTACCTCCCTCCTCTACATAAGCTATAGTGAGTGCTCACTGTCAGTAAGCAAGCTATCAACTTAATGAATGCCATTATTGTTATCTGTCGCCAAGTCATTTTCAAATTATGGTCACACTAAGGTAAACCTATTTGTAAAGTTTTTGGTGAGATTTGTTCAGAGACAGTTTGCCATTGCTCTTCTATGAGGCTGAGAAAGTGTGACATGTCCAAAGCCAGCCAATGGGTCCTGTGGCCAGGTAGGTCTTCAATCCCTGGTCTTTCAGAGTCCTAGTCTGACACTCAAACCACTATCCCACGTTAGCTCTCATTTAATTAATACACATGTGTTAAGATTTTCTGCATCTGAATGCAACTTGATTTATTTGTACTGTAGAACTGCAGAAGAAAACAACTGACCTGGTAAATAGATAACAACCTATTCCTCCTGATCCATTCCACTAAACTTAATTAACTACATTTTCATATCCTTTAACTTGTCACAAAACCAAATGTTTTGCCTGAGCTGGACTTCTCAAACTGGCTTCAAATTTTATTTAAGTGAAATTTGATAGTAAGTCTCTCACTTGGTATCACTTCAGACAGTTGTGTCCTTGTAACTTGGTGTCTCTGAAGGTCTCAGATAAGGTAGCAATAGTCATGAAGAGGCTGCCTATGCAAATAGCATAGGAAACAGATGTATTTGATCTTGTGAATGCAATGTGCAATATGGCTGTTACCTAGAATGTATAAAAGCCAATTGCTCTAATTATTGGCCATAAATCAAGATTTTTCCCTTCTTACCCACCTCTGGTGTATCTTAAGGGTAGTCAGGGGATAGAGTGATGTTCAGGCAACATAGTTTTGAAGGAATGCAGATCATTCTAATGTGTAGAGTTATATAGAGATTAATGTCATCCACAATTATGTTTTAATAAAACACATATGTAATTAATGCCTAACAACAGTCAAAACATCAAGCTGAAACATGCTGAGGAAAATTTCATCTTCAGTTTGCTTCCAGAAATATTCCTGAGCACTTCTTTAGGCATTTGCAATGGGCAGTCTCATGAACTCTCACAGGACAAACCAGTCCTCTTCTTTCAAACAAGTGAATGCCAGCCATCTTGATAAACTGTTATATAGTGACACATTCCTCATTGGGGTGGGGACTGTATCAAGGGGACTGAAGAGTCCCCACTGTCAGTGTGACTTCAAGTGGGGAAATTAGCTTTTGCAAGCGTCTTGGATAACCTTTGGACCATTTGCATCTATTCCAGTATTAACTGAGGAGGACTCAAGTTTTGAATGCATTAAAAAGGTTTTATTAAGAAAAAAATGACAAAATAGCAATTCAGAGAGACACAGCATATAGAACTAGTTGAAATGGAAATATGGAAATGGGATAGCTGAATTCATAGGGGTTTGCAATGGTTTATAATTACTTGTCTGATGAATAGACCACTGAAAGTTGAAGAAGAGTGGCTCAGACTGGAAGGTCTGAAGGCAACATAGGATGTACACAGAGGTGTACACCAGTTGTGTACACAGAAGTTAAGTTTTGAAACCATATTTATACCCACAAACGTGCCCCAAGTGTTGGGCTAGCTGGTCAGGTAGCAAAGTCTGAATGTCTTTTCCCAGGAATCGACAATGGGGTGCCAGAATGGTTGGTGGTTTTAATTTTAGTATGACAAAACAGTGATTGGATCAGGATATTGAGTGGGTGGAAAAGGAAAATTGGCTTGGTACACACCCGGGTTAGGCAGAGAAATTGGCTTAATACCTTGGGTGTGAGGAAATACTTTCTCTCAAGTTGTGAGAGAAAATGCACATTATCTGGGGGAAGGAAGATGTGCTTAATTCACACATTAAGATTTGATCATCTTGTTTGCCTGGTTGCACACATGCCAAAAGACATGTTCCTTTGTTCCTGGGAACCTGACCTAGTGTTCCTGAAAGGTCACTAATCTCTCAAAGAAATACTATCTTCAGATATGAGTTTTGAAAATATGAGGACCCCAAAATACTGTGTGGGCTTTGAAGCGATGCTAACAGGGCATGCAAAGAAAGGAATAAGAAATCAATTTATTTATGTCTTGTGTGGCTGCTGTAACCAAGAATTGTCTCTCAGCCAGGGGAAAAGAGACTATTGATCTGGCCCTGAAGTACTTTTTTTAATCCTCAGTGAAAACAAATGGAATGAGCCACCATGACTGAGGTTTTAAAGATAGAGAAGAAACTACTGGCTGCTGGTTGTCCTGAATGCTTTTTGGTTTCCTGCTATTGTGAATTATAGATTGCAGGAGCCAGACTTTCTTCTTCAAGCAAGGCTTTCATGTATGCTATCCCACCTTATAGTTGTTTCTCAGACAGAGGCCAAATCACTGTAAAGTGAACCTGGGAAGAATATCATAATTTAATTGCAGGGCAAGAGTCACAACACCCCTTTTGTGCCTGTAGTGAATTAGAAAGCAGGTTTTATCTGCAAGGAGACAGAAGAGGAGTTGGCTAGCTAGACTCTCTGGAGAGGGAAAAGCAGCTTGGGTGAAATACAGCAGACTGATCACTACACACCGGGGATGTCCAAACTTTCATTGCTACCTGTGAGCCTGTGGTTTTCATCTTTACTTTTTAATTGGGCATTTAAATGAGCTTAAGGAGTGGGTGTGGGTGTGGGTGTGATGATAGCCAGCATTTTTCATCTTTAATTTTAATAGTATATTTAAATGAGTTGAATAACTCTCTGTGTGATTTGGAACATTTGGAACCTTCTGTTAAATTCTTAATAGATAATTAAACCAGTATAATGAAACCGGCATTGCTTTTTAAGTAGAACTGGATAGATGTAGTGAAGATTTTGCCTTGGTTTGGAATGAAGAGTCTCCCCCTCTCCTTTTATCTCAGAAAAACGATATTAACCAAAGTGGAAACATAAAATGAAATAGAAACATTCATGTAAAAGAGAAAAATACTTGCCACCCCCTTCCTGGAAAGAATAAGTTTATTTGGTGGTTGAGACTGTGCGCTAAAAATGGAAAACAATTGTCCCCTTGGCTGCAGTCGATTTGGAAGTGTTGTGATGACAGTGATGTATGGAATGACTCCTACAAAGGTATTCCAGTAGCTTCAGTGAACCCTTTTTTCCCCTTTCATCCTGTTTTCAGATAGAGCCTCCATGTTACCATGAAATGTCTCTTTAGGTGACATTTGGTGCCAATTCTAGTCTTAGCAACCCTTGCACAGCAAGTGGCATGAAATGGGTAAAGCAATGTGTATCCTCATGCACTTGCCTTATTCTGCAGCTACTGTGTACCTCATGGATGGCACACATGATCAGTGCTAAAACCTGTGGACATAGACATTTGGGATCAGCAAAAGCATATTTTATCACTCTAAACATGTATCAGTTATTCTGGTGCTTGTATTACATCGACTCAGCTAGACCACTGCATGCTGGTAATATGAAAATAGAACTCC
>NC_056524.1:158222608-158230142 GCF_019175285.1 Sceloporus undulatus
TATATAAAACTCACTTTGGGGGAATAATTATTTCAACAGTTCCACTTAGCACCACTAGATTGTTAGCTGTAGCTCCTAGACAGATATTTCAAGAAATGTTTGAGGCCTGTTGATGGAAAGAAGTGTCTTTCAACAGACAACATAATAAGGTGCTGAGTCATTTTTCATATCCTTCCAATAACAGGGCATTTCTCCCACAAACTGTATCCACAGGCAGATAAGGTAGACTCATTATTTTCCTTTTCCCTTTAAACAGGATTTACATTCAGTCTTGATTTGAAGCAGATCAAAATCACATTGTCAGCATGCTTTCGCCTTTACAAAATCATAGCTTTCCTACATCCACCAAAGGCAGAGATAACATTAAGCTGGTCCCAGTATGCATGCAATCGAAAACAAACTTGCTAAGGAGTCAATAATGTATGTACATAAAGTTATCAGCTGATGGGGACTGAATGATAAAAGAATTTAATAGACTTTTATCACCCTAAGACCTGATTTCAAAATCAAGCACACAATGGAAGTTTAAAAAGATGGTTCTTCTTTAGTTCAATGGAAAGAGTGGTGTGTATTCACTGTTTATTTGCTTATATAAAATATAAACTCGGGGAAATTCATAAAAATTATATTTGCTTTGGGTAAAATAAATCAGAGCAGAAAAGACTCCACAGTTCAATGCAGCAATATTATACTTCTTGTTAATCTTGAATTTTTACAAAGGTGTTTTATCTAATAATCCAACTATCCTCTCATACATTAAAATGTAGCAGTTATTTTAAGTAGGTTTTTTGCTATTCTTTCATAACTCAGCTATTCATTTGGTAGTAGGAACATTAATAACTCAGCTATTCCTCCAGAAGCTGAATCTTCAACAGAAGTATGCACATTTTAGAAATTGAAACATTTCTCTCTTCCTCTCTATGGTAGAAAATGTGGTGAATTTCTTCGTAGGCTACTGGAAATCTTACATCTGAGGGCTAAACTTCCAAAATTGCTCAGACAGTCAATTTCTGGGATACCATTAAAATAGAGGGGCAGATTTTGTAAAGTTGTAGGGTAAGTTTGCTCTGAATGAGTAAGCATGTGCAAAGGAACCAGCTGTTGCATTCAGCTATGTGCAAAATCAGTTTTTCTAACAACAGAAAACATAATATTACATATATGCATTCTTTTAAAGGTAGATTCTTCAGATTAATCGATCACTTATTTCACAGGTTGTTGTGCACGTTGAGCCATCTATTTACTTGAATATTTCAATTTCAATTTTTTATTTGAAAACTGTGTCCTAGAGAGGAAACTCAAAAAGTAGCAGACAAAATAAGCAATACTTAAAAAAAATACTAATAAACACAAATGACTGAAAACCAATAATACGAACAAATAATAAAGATACCGACTCAAATTTGTCCTTGGATTAAATGATCATCAAGGTGGCTTGTGGTAGTTTTATTTAACAAATTATTGCATGGAAATCTACACAATGCAGATGAATGAGACCAGAGTCTTGTTCCCTTTTGCTTTCCATTTCTTGGACATCTACCTGGTGGATGAGAGTGTGCTATTTCTGTCAGGAAAAGAAATACATTTACAATTGTTCCCTCCAAATGATAGATAGAGTCAAGTTGATCCCTCCTGTGCCATTATGATGTTCCTGGGAAGATCTAGACCCCTCTTGGTCTCCTGACAAGTGGCTCATTCGAAAACATGTTTGCATTGTGCCTTCCATTCCTAAACAACGAATATGAAACCTAGCTCCCATAAGCAACAGAAAAGGCAGTAAAAGTATTCCTGAACTGTATCACATAGACTACAGGCAGAGGATAACACAGTGTGAGACAATTCCCTGCATGCACAAAACTAGTGTTTGAGTAAGCAGACAAAACTAGCTTCCATGTTCAGAATATTCTTTTTAATATAAAGGACATTTAATTATCCTTTCCTTTATGGGAACAATATTTGTTCATGTGATATTTGCATATGATTGATCGAGAAATGAGATTAGAGAAATGTTGATTCAAGAGAAATATAGAATTTGTTAGGAAGTCAAGGCTGCACTCTAGATGCACACTAATTTTTTTTTCCTGGTTTGGGATCTGTGAGTTGTGGAATAAGTAGTGAAGACAAGTGATTTCTTCTTGGCACACTTTATAACTAGGTGATTCTTTAAAATAAATAAGTGAATGCTTTTATTTAGATGATACAAACATACACACTATACATAACACTACATTAAAATTTAGAACAATAACAAAGATCTTGCAAACTACATCTAGATTCAAAAAGAAAAGTAAAAGAAGGAAATCACATAAACTATCAATTGTTTCTCAGTTAAGAGGACAACATATCATTCCACTAATTTGCTTGAAATTATGGAGGGTGATATATTCAATATATGAAGACTAAACATTATAAACACTTTTAGTCATTTGTATTTTATTCAAAAAATTGGAAAGAATTTTCTCTTCTAAGAACAAAATTCCACAGCGTGCTGCTCCACCTGTCCAAAGATAGTTTTTTTTGTGGGTTTTGTGGGCTATGAGGCTGTGTTCCAGAAGAGTTTAATCCTGATGTTTCGCCAGCAGCTGTGGCTGACATCTTCAGAGAATGCTGGCATGGAGCAGAGTGGGGTATATATATTATTGGTTGAGAGGTAGTGATTTACATGTTAATCTGTGTATTGTTCTGTTGTTGAATGGCAAGACTTACAAGATGTCTAACTTGTCATTCAACAACAGAACAACACACAGATCACTCTCTCTATGAAAAACTATGGATGCCTGCCATGAAAAACTTATTGTCCAAGAATAGATTAGACACTTATTTCCAGTTTGTGGCAATCTCTAATCATGATGTGCCACACATGAAACAATTTTTTTAAACACACACACACACACACACACACACACACTTGTGAATCTTCATCAATAAACAAGAAAGGTGATTGGTGGTTTTGAGCTTTCCTGGATTTTTTTCAGAATGTGAGGGCAAGAATTTTTCACTCTTTCAAGGGTTTTCCTCTATCTCATGGCTTTGGTTGGTTATCAGGATTAAAATAATATTTTCATGGTATTTGTTTCACTGCTGAGAAAATTATTTCCTGATGTTTGGAAAACCTGTTGGGAATAATACAGGTAGCCAGAAGGCTGCTGAAAGATGATTTACACTTCAGAAAGTATTCTTCTATGTAGGTTACAGATGGATTTTGTGCAGAAAACAGCAGGTGCATTTCTGCACAAAAGTATATTTTTGTAAGAGAAACACATTTTGCACATTAAAAAGTATACTTCTCCACACATCGTTTTTTCTGCAGAACAATATGTTTCTTCTTAGGAATAATCCATGTATTCTGCACAGATTAGCACTTCCTGAAGCATAAACAGCAACAGCAAAATGTACAGAAGTAGTTGTGTTCTCATTCAGCTGGAAGATCACTGCAGGAATCACTTGTTCTGGCCTGTGAGGGTGGATGTGCAGATCCCTAGTGCTTTATAAAGCATATAGAATCCTCTGGTTATTGATCCCCCTCTTTTTCCCTTTTTACTGTTCAAATGGGACTTCAGAGATTAGGGTAAAATACCCAACAACAAAGGTAGGTATGTTTCCTATGATGATGAAATACTGGATACTGCAGATCCCAGTGTCTTCTGTGTTTTATATCAGACAAGAATGATTAAGCACCCCAAAACTGTTGTTGTTGTTCTGTGCCTTGAAGTTGTTTCATGAATTAAGGTGAACATAAGGGGAAACTATCATGGGGTTCTGTTGACAAGATTTATTCAGATAGGAGTTTGTTATTGCCTTTCATTGAGGCTTAGAGACTTTGACTTTCCAAAGGTGCTCAGTGGATATCCATGGCCAAGTGGGAATTTGAACCCTGTTCTCCATGGCCCTCCATAACTCAAACCAATTCTGGTGTTAATTGACATACTGGTACAGTGGTACCCCGGGATACGAATGCGCCGCCTTACGAAATTTCTGGGTTACGAAAAAAATCCATTGAAAAAAACTGTTCCGGGTTACGAAGGTTATTTTGGGTTACGAAAAAAAATTTGGTGCTTTTCGGCGCTTTTTCGCACGAAATCGCGGCTTTTCCCCATTAGCGCCTATGACTTTTCGGCTTGCGAAAGCCTTTCGGGTTACGAAAGCGGCAGCGGAACGAATTAATTTCGTAACCCGGGGTACCTCTGTACTCTTCATAGCAATGCATTGTTATTGCAGCTCTCTTCATAACAATACATTGTGGGAAAAAGGAGATAAGCAGCAATGGTAAGAGTCACCTGGGAACAGAGAAGACTGATGTGGGGCAATCTGATAACTAGTTGATTCTCACATTGAGATTAGCATAGGTTCAGTGTTTTTTTCTTGCTTGTTTGTTTGTTTTTCAGTCTTGGGGAAGAAATTTCCATCTTCCCTTTTAAATTCTAGCATTCACGTCTTTGTTGGGTGAAGAAAGCTTTCCATACTCACCAAAGCCCATATAAACTGTTGTTAAATTTAGGTATTTCACTACAGAGCTACATCCATACATTGAAATTAGCTGCCTACGCTTGTCAACGTCTGCATATTAGGGATGCAAACCCTTGACAATTATGGCCTCATATGCATTGACAGATGTTTATTGTACTTTTCTACTTGCTGCAACCCCAAAACAAAAGTTCTAGTTGATCTAGTCAATGAGCCTATACAGACAGGCCAAAATAAAGCTGCTTTGGGTCACTTTGGAGGTATGCTGTTTAAATGATTCATGTGTACTAAGAGGCCAGAAGCTGCACCAAAGCCACACTCCAGTCCTAAGGACTGGAGCGCAGCTTTGGCGCAGTTTCTGGTCTCTTAAGATGTGTGTGTTATTTAAATAGCACACCTCCAAAGTGACCCGAAGCAGCTTTATTTTGGCCTGTCTGTATGGGCCCAGTATTTTCCAACTGTCAAAAAACATAGCCTGAAAAAAAACACAAAAAACTGTCAAAAAACCATTTATATATAACTGTGGGAGTCAATAATTATGAATAGTTTACCCGTCAATATTGCATATACTATAAAACAGCAGTAGTAAATGTGTGGTCTTTCAGATAGAAACTGTGGCTTCTTTCAGCACATAGCAAGTAGTGTTAGGGATGATGGGAGTAGTAGCCCAACATCAAATGAAAGGTCTGATGTTCAGCATTTCTCATGTAAACACTGGTGGTTATGCTACTGTCATATTTTTACTGCCACAATGTGATTTCCTGAGGAGGAAATCTTCCCTCAAATTAAAAACTATCATTAAGATATTCAAAGTTTTTGTTGTCTTCCTACCTTCTACATTCAGCTCTGTGCAAAGAGTTACTTGTAAGCATCAGAAATGCAATGAACAAAGTCTTCTAAGGCCTCTCTTGCTGGAAATGCAAATGGTGGTGGTGGAAGTGTGTGACTGATTCTTATGTATTAATGAAAAGGATCAAGCAACACCTTTCTCCTTCAGTCATTTCCAGGGTTGGTTACTATGACAACTCTCAGTGAGGAATGACCTCCTTTGCTGCTTAAATAGACTACCTGGTGTTTGTGTGTTTGCATGTAAATGGTATGTTTTTGGAGAGTGGGGGGAGACAATCAGGTTCTAAATCACTGCAGCATTTCTGCAAACCTTTCTTGGGAGGAGAGGAAAAAAAGATATTAGTAGATTCAGTCCTCCTGTGTGAGGTTAAATATCCCAGTTTAACCCAGACAGTAGGAGTAAGGGTTAGGCTCTGGTGTCCCATGTCTGTACAAATATCATTTTAATTAAACAGTTTGTAACAAAAGCTTGGGATATTGTATTTAGTTGCTAGCTGTGTAAAAGAGGACACCGAATCAATCACCCTCAAAATGGATAGTATTATTCCATAGCATGATGTACTGGTTTTAGCATTGGACCGTGACCCTGAAGACCAGGGTTTGAAGCTTTGTTTGGCAATAAACCCATTGGGTGACCTTGGGCAAGTCACACACATACAGCCTCAGAGGAAGGCAAAGGCAACCCTCCTCGGAACAAATCTTGCCAAGAAAACCCTGCGATAGGGTCACTCTGGGGTCACAATAAGATGGAAATGACTTGAAGACACACAACAACACAACAACAAATTGGCTGTTATCATTGGTGTGTTCATGCCAGGTCTGGATCTTCCATTACATAGCGGGTGGACAACCACTTGATGGTGGGCAACACTGACAGCCTATAGCTATTTCCCCTGGGCCTCTTGGCCATTCCTTTGTCCAAAGACAGAGCTATATGTACCAAATGATCTGTCCTGCACCCCCTGAACTAGCCTACTGTCCATCCCTGAAGTAAAACCTAGTGCTAATTATTACAGGCTATTCATAAGCTTACCTTTAACCTCAGTTAGCATAATACAGTCGGACCTTCTTATACACTGATCTTTTATACACGGATTCAAGCATACACGGTTTGAAAATGTTCCAAAAAAGTATAAATTTACCTTGATGTTCCATTTTTTATTAGGGACACCATTTTGCTATGTCATTATACTTAATGGGACTTGAGCATACACGGATTTTGTTATACACGGGGGATCTTGGAACCAAACCCCAGCGTATAACAAGGATCCACTGTATGGGCCAGCCCTGAAGGATGCTGAAGGTATTTTAGCATTGGGAAAGTGCATGAATATTGTGAAACTCAGGCTGGCAACTGACATAGTGAACATTCCAGCCTTTAACTGTTATCATTAGTTAAATAAGTTACAATTTCATACATGAGCTTCAAAGGACCTTGGAATGGAGCCATTTCAGCATGGTCATCTCTATGCTGGTCATAACTGTAACTACTGCTGCTGCAAAAGGAGATTTTGGATGAATTAACCAAAATTTGCAAATGTCTTTATATTCAGGATATAAAAATGTGGATGCAGGAGAGATCAAACTGCACATTTCATGTATAATAAGACAGAGGGGGGTGAGGTTAGATTAATTCTCACTTAGGGAAGTTGCAGAACTTGGGTTTGTTCCTGTGTGTGTGTGTGTGTGTGTGTGTGTGTGTATTAGATATATGAAAAACAACAGAAGTTATTATTTAAACATTGAATTTAGTAGTACAACTTATGATATGCATCAGAAACATTCAACATTTCTAGCACAAGTATAGCCCAGCATATCAAATTACATGGTTAAGTAAGAAAAGCATCCTTAAATTGGAGTTAACATGACAGTTTTAATTGAAATATGGGAAGGAAATGATGTGTAAGTGTCAGAGTCTTGTGAAAAGAAAAGGAATTTATGTTCAAACGCTGGATTCTTATGACGTGCTTTTATAGGATTTGTGAGGTTTCTGCCATTCTTAATTATAGTTATCTTCTCTGTGGCTGAGTAGTGAGTAGAGTTGGTTCAATCAGCACACATTAGGGCAACTCGATGTAACATATGGAACAGCAGCAGCAACAGAACCACCACCATTAAGCAGAAATAATCATGGTTGCTAAACAGGAGTATAACTGGCTAAATAATAATAATAATAATAATAATAATAATAATAATAATAATAATAATAATAATAATAATA
>NC_056524.1:158230152-158265272 GCF_019175285.1 Sceloporus undulatus
TTTCCTGCTTCTCCCAAGGATCGAAGTGGGACTGCAAAATTTAAAAATACAATACAATACAAATATGAACTATAAAATATTAACACTGAATTAAACATTCCTATTAGTTCCTTAAAATATACAAGCAACTATAATCCGATGAATGTCGTTGAGAGTGAAGCGTTAGTTATGATTTTATATGGAATCAGGTGGATTTGCCTGCCTGAAGAGATCCATCTTAAGTGCCTTCTTGAAGGCATCTATGGTGGTAATAAGACGGATCTCTTCTGGTAGACTGTTCCACAATGTGGGGGCTGCAGCTGTGAATTCTCTATAGGAAGTTGATATTAACCTAGTGTTATGGTGTTCCAATAGATTCTTCACAAATGTTCTGAGAGTGTGAGGTGGATTATATAGGGAGAGGTGTTCCCACAAGTAACTCGGGCCCGAGCCATGTAGAGCTTTTAAGGTAATAACCAACACCTTGTACTGTGCCTGGAAGCTAACTGGCAGCCAGTGAAGAGATTTTAACACTTGTGTTATATGGTCAAACCTAGATGTATTAGTGACCAGTCTGGCTGCTGCATTTTGAACCGATTGAAGCTTCTGAACTTGGTGCAAGGGTAGCCCCAAGTAAAGCGGCCAGGATGTGGACAGAATCAGCAGGGCAGGGGTTCCTTAAAACTGACAGTTTCACGAAAACTGTAGTGATCCTTGATCCAGCATTACAGAGTAAATATGGGCTTAAATAATAGGCAATCAACCAATTAAGAATAGCCTTTTATCACAGGTACTATTTTGTACTATTTTGGTACAGTCGGCCCTTCTTATACATGGATTTTTTATACATGGATTCAAGCATCCATGGTTTGAAAATGTTCAAAAAAAGTATAAATTTCAAATATCAAACCTTGATTTTCCATTTTTTTAAGGGACACCATTTTGCTATTTCATTATATCTAATGAGACTTGACCATGCATGGATTTTGTTATCCACGGGGGATCTTGGAACGAAACCCCAGAGTATAACAAGGGTCCATGGATCATGTTGTGGCTGCTGGGAGGTTTCACCCTCTGTGTCTAGTTTAGGCTGTTGACTATGTGAGTTGGGTGAGTGAATGGGTCTCTCCATCTGTCTCTGGCATTGACAGGTCTCCTTGTCACTCTCTCTCTTTCTATGTCCTCACTGTCAGTGTCACTCTCAGCACCAGTATCTTGGAGGCAGGTCACCTCATTCTGAACTCAAAAGAAAGTGACCCACGGAGGTAGCAAATGCACCAGGTAGCTCAGCAGGACCCATTTGTGATCGGTCCCCCAGGATTGGAATGGAGGGTCTTTGTAAAGGAGAAGGTTGGGGCAACTCTGGGATGCCCCTGGCCAGTGCGGACAGGACCTCTGGCAACTTGCAGTTTTGCTTATTTCCTTTGCACATTGAACTGCCACTTTTTTCTGCACCTCCCTCCTTTATGCCTCTACTTGCTTTTGTGATTTTTTTTTTTTTTTTGTGTTGCTGCTAATTTTTTCTATAAGCTTCTTTGGAGTTTATTGCATTCAGTTTTATATGTATTGAATGGGGAAAGTCATCTCTAGTTAGTTCCATGCCTCCATATTGTCAGTTCAATGCAAGGCAAGGCAAGGCAAGGACTGATAAGTGTATATTGTGTGCGTGTTTGTCTTCAAATAGTAAAACATATTGCAATCTCATGAATTTCAGAGTTTTCCTAGTAATGAATACTCAGAGGTGGTTTTGTCAGTTTGTTCATCTGAAATGTAGCTTACATCACCTGGTACTGGGGTTCCAGGAAAAATGCAAAGTTATCCATAGTATCCATTCTCTAAATTGCACATGCCAAGTAGAAATGGTGTAAGTTTAAGCAATGAAATAGTCCCTTTATGTATTTTGTTTGTTTTTGTTTGTAATGACTCTAGCATCCCTTATTTTGGTTTCATGAGTTTTGCAATTAAAGCTGTCAAGAAATAGTCAAGAAAGCAATGCAGTGGTCTGTAAAATGCTGAATTGTTCTCTTTCCAGACAATAAAGGAATAACAGCATAAAGAAAATGCCAATGTTACTATATTGGGCCTTTTGAATTTTCTAGGCTGCAGCTGCAGTTGATCATTCATTTGAAATGCACACACTCCACAGGAGGTTGTTCATAGTTTCAGTATAAAGCTATTTAGGGAACATGATTATCAGCTATCTACAGTCTATTTACTCATTTATAATTGTGCTGATTCTATGACTTACTATTAATCCCCCCCCCCCAAGAATTTTCATAGCTGTAGCCTGAAGGCCAAGTTGTTTCTAGTGATATTAATGTTGTATTTACCACACACTACCTCCCAAAACCAAGCATATTGTTAGCAAACAGTATAATTTAACCCAACAGTGGCTAGAAGAGCAACAACATATTAGACTTAAGCCTTGCTAAGCAGTTCGGACACGGGAACATCACAAGGGTTTTTTAGACATATGATGCATTTAGATCATTAAAATGGCTATTGTCTCATCCTATGTTTAGAAGGGTGTTCTGCCCCAGCCTGACCTTCAGATACTATGCTACTCTTATTGTAGTGATCTGTTAGTAGCTCATTGTGGACTATAAAGTTATAGTGCTATATTCCACTTAAATGCCTGTGGCTACATCTTATGGAACCTTCTGGTTTCTAGTTTGGTGGGAAACTAGAGGTCAGTGGAAGAGAATTCTAAATAGTCTTACATAAATAGCAAATTCCTCTTTTTAGCTGTTTTCCAACCTGTAGTATAGAGATTTTACTTCAAAATGATCAGGTGTGAGTTCAGTAGTCTGGCTAAAGACATACTAGGCCATGTGTTTGAAGCCAAGAGAAAAGGAAACACCCAAGGAATAACACAAATAGAATTATCTGAGCTAAATTGAGTCTACAGTTAGAATAAAAATCATATATCTGTTGCTACTCTTTGAAAAATATATTTTTCAGCATTATAGTTTGGTTTTAGAAATTAAGCTGATTGGGCTCCAACAGAAGCATAAAACAGTTCAATAGTAAATCTATATGGGGATGCTGAAAGTAATTGTAAACGAAGATTGACTAGCCAGTTGGAACTGTGGCAAGTTTCATGATCAATAACTTATTAGTGTCTGTTGAGGGTTTTTTTTTTTTTTTGTAAAGTCTACGGTATTTTTATATCAGGCTTCAATGTGACATAAATATTTATGGGGGACAGGAAGGGTTAGAGACATGGATGGTGATGATGTTTCAGAGGAACGCTCTTTACTTTCCAGGTTTCTGCTTTATTGGATGTCAAAATATATTTATTTGGCATGTTTTCTAAACATGCTTAAAGCCTCAGGAGATGCTAAGACTTCAGAAAGCTTCTATATAACAGATTTTTACTTGCTGCCCAGCCATTTCCAAAAAGCCTCTTTTCTTGAGCATAAAAGCTACTGAAGCAAAGTTTCTGATTTAAGTTTATACCTTTCTCTTATGCGGGATGGTAATAAACAAGATGTATAATAAACCCAGAAAGTAACATACACATAAATTATCCTTTTCACCAACTTGCTCTGAATTGAATTAACCCTTTTGTGGAATGACATACTGCAGCTTCAGCTGCACAACAGGTAAATAAGATATGCTTTGTTATCTGCATAAATACTATAAATTCAGAAGTATGGGCAAATTAACAGTATCGGCAAATTTGTGTGTGAAATAGAAGCACTCTTTTAAGAGGAGTATAAAGGAATCCTGTAACACCTTTGATACAGTTGTGTGATAAGAAGTGGACTGGAGTCCAGAAAGGCTTATTCTAAAAAATGTCTTTTCCTGATTCTCAGAGATGCTATAGGATTCCTTTATATGCCCCTCAAGGCTAAAGGGATAAGGTGGCTAAGTTGTTAAGAAACTAATTCTGATGACTGGCAGATCGGGGAGTTAGCAGATCAAGGTCCAAGTGCTGCATGATTGAGTGAGCTCCTGTCACTAGTCCCAGCTTCTGACAACCTAGCAGTTCAAAAGTAAATAGATCGGTACACTTCAGTGGGAAGGTAACAGCATTCAGTGCAATCATGTTGGCTACACGACCACTGGAGTATCCCTCGGAGAACACTGGGTCTTTGGCTTAGTAACAGAGATCACCACAGCCCCTGTGTGTGAACAAGAGTATACTCCAGGTTTGGCAATGAATGGACTGAAGATAATCTAGACTATTTGCCCCAGACATGGGGACTAGATAGTGCGTTGTCCAGAGCCCCTTCCAAGAGGATGGGGGGGGGGGAAGAGACTGGCATATTTGGCCCATGCAAACAAGGCCAATGTTGAATTGTAACTCACAGCAACCCTCTCCATTGACTCCGCTAGCTAGTGCTGCTGGGAGTTGTATTCCAACAACATCTGGGAGGTCACATACGTCAACCCCTTAAAGTATACTATATTATATCTATTTGTGCAAATAAAAAATAAAATAATAAAAATCAAGATGTGCCTTCAATGACTGCCCACTTCATGAAGTTATATAAACACACACGCATAGAGAGACCAACATTCTGTCTGAGATTTTTGAGGGACTGACATTTTGTATATGGTGGGATGTAGGGGACATTAAGGGTATTATAGTGCCTGAGAAACGGGCAGGCTTTGCTTTCATTGACCTGAAATAAGCTTGAAAATGTAGAAGTACCATAAAATAGTTAGTACATTATCCACTAAACCATGATGACGCACAAAGTGTCAAAGGCACCCGATAGTAAATCAGCGTTTATAGGGTGACAGTGCACAGTTATTGTTCCCAAGGCAAGTGATATTGCTTTCTTTCATATCTAGTGGCAGCATTCATCAAAGGCTATTTACTCGTCCAGCTGTGGAATGGCACTGCAGTCAACAAAGAAAGGAATTGCTTGTTCCCCATAAGGGAACTGACACAATCCAATTTCATTGTGTACTTGGTAGGTAGATGACTGATTGCAGCAGTACAGGCTACACACCATTCTAGTGGCCACCAAATGAGACAATATCTCCTTGACCTGGAATTGTACTTGTATTACAGGCCCTACTTATGCTTCATATGCAGGTTATCTGCTACCTTTTACAGCTGGCCTTCTCTCCTGCCTACGTGCAACTGAGCAAGATTTTTATGAGGTTTTACAATATGTTCAACACTCAGTCTTATTGTGTCAGCCTCTCCAGTTCCCAGTGACTAATAAATCCCAGAACTTTATTTAGGCTTTGGAGGATCATACACAATTGGGATGTATTGTCAATGTGTAGGTCTACTGTGTCTACAGCTTAATACAAGGCTGTTACTTCTTTCTCGGATTGGTTGAACTCAGTCGGAAATTACTGGATTCTGAAACAAACAATTGCTTCTGAAGATTCACAGATTTATTCCATTCATTCTTTTAGCACTTAACAGTTTTACTAGGTATGAATAAGAATTTTATTCAATTTGTTGTTGTTTTATAAGAATTTTCTAAATTTTCTGTTTCTTTTTTCTGAAACAAGATGGAAAACACTTAGCTCTTTTTGTCCTTCAAAACTATTCACATATAGGAAGAAAACAAAACTGACTCTCCTGCAAAGGATCCTGGGTGATTTGCTAGGTTTGAATCTCAGTCTAATTGAGAGTCCAGGTTTGAATGCCACTTTGCTCCACTAAAACGATACTAAAATAGAGGGGGGGGGGCTGCCTTTTCCTCCTTACATGCTCTGTATTATAAAGGTTTGTATGGCAGGTCAGTAAAATGTGAGCCTCAAAATATTACAAATACTATTATTATTCCTTTATTATTCTATTATTATTATTATTATTATTATTATTATTATTATTATTATTATTATCCTGTTTATTTATATCCCAACTTCCTCCTAGTGCAGGGAATCAAGGTGCCTTGTTCCTTGTTCAAGTGGGTAAATGACATATCAATTTGTTTTGGTAAGAGCGTACCAAAATTTGAAGATCTCTTCATCAATTCAGTGATGAGAATTTGAGATTAAAAAAATGTGGGGAAAAGTGAAAGTGATGGCTCCATTTGGAGATGATGCCACCCTGTGTTCCACAACTCCTGAATTCGAGTTCAGCCTAAGGTAGTTTATTTGTGGGCTTGATCCCCCTTGTACATTACAAACATGCACAAATGTACTAATCAAACATGCCAGAAAACAATGATTATACATCTAGATTATTTTTGAGTATTGTTTAATGGTGTCTAAAGGGATACATGCACCTCTTTGAAAAGAGTCAAGAGCCATTCAATAGCTGTCCTCTCTTTGCTAGTTGGGAGAAAGAGTTCAAGCATTAGCATTAGCATGACCCAATAATATTATCATATTCCTTTGCATGAGCCTTGATGAAACTTGGCTAGTCTTCACCAGTGTTGTGGAAAGAATTTTTTTCCGTCTTACTTGGTCATAGATAAACTATGCAAAGCTCTTAAAACCTCTGATATCTTTGCAGATGCTTGGCCAAAATATTTGTGGTGTCAATCAAATTGTTAGGCAGTACCTCAGTGTTAAAAAAAAGAAAGAAAAACAAATCAAAGTACTGTACTGTTCAGGGGGAGAGGAAGTTCAGTACTTCCTTCGCTAGCCATGAAATTCCTGAAAATCCCCACACCATATGTTGTTGTTACTCCCATTTGATATCAATGGGAGCTTTTATTTTTAACGCTTGTAGAAATGATCAGTGGAAAGGTTTCTATCAAGCAACAGAGGTAGAAAGATTTGAGTCTCCACATATGGAATGGTAGTGATCAAAATGTTCTTGTGCCTGTTATTAATTTTGTTTGTGAATCGTATTCTTAAGGATGTATTAACATTGCATCCAATATTGCTCACAGCTGTACTGTCTGATGGTAACAGTAGAGATAAAAAGCATGCAGAGATTAGCCATTTAGCAAATCCAAACAAAAATCCATCAATGGCGTTTTACAGACCTCCCAAAAGGGCAGTCTGCCACCGCCCTTGTTTGCTGCACGAGGGAACTGCAGTGGACAAACCACGCAGTTCCCCAGCGCAGCAAAAAGAAGCCGCAAAAAGCAGGTTCTTTTTCCAGCCCCATTGTGACGCCGCAAGGGGACAATGACGCCCTTGCAGCATCACAAGTGTGGTGAGACGTGTGGCCGCTAGACGCCTGTCACGTCAAAATGGCAGTGACCATCTGTATAGGCCACCGCCATTTTGACACCCTCGTTATGTGCGAGGGGCAAGGCGTGTCAGGAAGCGCCACCCCCCACGCATAACGCCGGCGCCCGCCCAATTGAGGGCCGTCTGGAATGCACCAGTGATACCTTTATTGGCCAACCGAAAAGCACAATGATGAAGACGCCCATAGAGCTTTGAAAGCTTGCAACAAGTATATTTTGCAATTCGGTTGGTCAATAAAGATATCACTGATGGATTTATGTTTGGATACAGTAGCTATAGTTATGGAAAAGTAATTTTAAACAATATTTGCAATAGGTGACGCTCAAGATACATGAAAATACATATATTCTATGAAAAAGTTTGCACCTCTTTCAGAATATTTGTAAAAAATATTCTGTCATTGTTATTATTATTTCATTTATTTATATCCTGCCCGTTCCCCAAAACTGGAACTCGGGGCAGATACCTACAACTACATATTTTCGTCACTCATGTCAAACTATTTATTGCATGTCTCATGTTTGTTTTTTAATTACATTTTTGAGTTGTGGATGTGATTTGCAGCTTCTGCTACTTTGTATACATAGTAGTTCTACTTGCCCTACTTGAAGTAAGAGTATAGTATAATTCTGCTAGAAGTACCAAAGGCAAAGTCATTCTCAGTCTGAATATGAAAGGTATGATTTTTCCCTCCATGGGGTTCTAGCTTTTTATTAATTAACAACCAAGCTTTGTCCTTTCAGGAATACTAAGACTTTGATTGTCTTATTGCTGCAAAGCAGGCACTTTTACCAAAAACAAAACAAAGACAGCTATCTGCTGTGTATGTGGATAACTCTTTCTTAAGAGAATGAAAGTATTGAAATTGCTGATTTAAATCTTGCCACTGCCTTGAATTAAGCGGTACCTTGAGCAAATTGTGTCCTCCTGGCACCATATATAATGTGGGAAAATAATAGTTTTCTTATCTACTGGTGTTATAAGGATTACTGAGAAATCCTTATAACACCAAATCTGTGTGCTGTATATGCAGCACACAGATTTGACAATCAGAAGTACTATATACATGCCAAGTATTACTCAAACTGTGGATGTGTTGCTTTCTTTTGCTAGTCTCAGGACAGGGATTTTTAGTGGCATTTGCAAGAGATACTTGGATGACTAAGGAATTTGTGACATGTACTATAAAACTTGAGATTACAGAATTTCATCTGGCACAGAAATGCTCTCTCACTGTAAGGTTTGAGTCTAGGTTAAAGGATCTCCCTTTATGGATTCTTTTAAGCTCTATGATCATGTGGAGAAGTACTTCTCTGAGCCCCACTGAATGAATGAATGAATGAAATGTATGCCAATATGCACAAAGAGATTTTTGGGTGAATCCATTGATGTAAGAGAAGTGTTTCCACCATATTTGGCAGATAAAGGTGGTGTGACTGCAACATGCATCAGCAACAGGTTGATGTTAGCCCACCCAAGCTACATATCGCCTTCACTATTTATTTATTTATTTATTTATTTATTTATTATGCAAAGGAGAGAAGATTTCATATGAAATTCCTTTCTGTGACCTTGTCTGAAGATCCTTCAGTCCATGGTCCAGTGATTTTGAATAAATCTCAGACTGTTGCCTTAGATAAAAGCATAGCCATGTTGTTTATTCTGTACAGATCGGCAAAAAGCACCAGCCTGTGTGTAGGGTGAGGGCTGAGCATCCTCATGCTGTTGGCAAGGTGACATTTTGGCATGCATCTGTTCACATGGGGTGCACCATGATGATGCACCTCTGGTGCAGCACCCGAATGGTGCAGCGCCAAAGGGGTGTCATCGTGGTTTTCCTGGCTTCTTTCAGCTCCCTCCAGGGTGTGGATTAGTGCTGTGGCATGCGGTTACTGTGGCACTGATATGGAGCAGAAAGGGGCCCTTCCTACCACTCTGTACAGCCCCTTAATGAGACTTCTGAATACATATTTTGCTATTTTACTGTTAAGGATTTTTATTACATAGATGGTATTTTTAAAAAAAAAAAATATCCTTGAATACTAATAAACTTCGCTAATACTAATAAGCATGATTTCTAAGCAGGTACATCTTGTCTCACCATGGAACATCCGAGAGTATCAATAATCATATAGACAGGAACATTTCCTCCCAGTCTGTGTAATTAACGTCTCAGCAGCACAAAGTGGGGAACAATATATGGGAGCAATTATTACACTGAGGTCAAACTTGGATTATAGTGGTTCATAATATTTATTAGTTATAGATCAGGGCTTGGTGTGGTATAAACAGCCTGATGTCTGACCCCCCCCCCCTTGGATAATGCAGATGGGAGACACAAACATTTGAAGGCTACAATGTATAAAACAAGAGCATGATACACACACCCCATGCAATGCAGATGTGTGGTGAGTGAATTATTCCCTGTGCCTGGGGTCATGCTGTCACAACCAAGTTCATTTGTGGAGAGCAAGGCAACCATCTCAGCATATTGTTACCAGTGGATTTTAATTAATGATTTCAGCTGTACAGTGTCCTGGGAAAAAACAGAGAACTGAGCAAAGATATCAAAGGAATTGATATGCCAATGTACTGCAGGATATAATGAAAGAAAACCATTTGCCCTTTTTGTGGGGAAGTTATACCTTCTTTTCACTGGGGCCAATTGTGCATGCCGGATAAACTCATTCTGGGCCACTTGAGCCAGCTGATCTCTGCTCATAATAAGGTGATAGCACAAATTATGAGATGGGGAGTGCCGAAGTGGCTACAAAGCAGTGTGACAGTCTCCTATTTTTGGCTCAGGAGTAGAGGAGAAGGAAACTGTTCTCCCTGTGCTTTACCTCAAGGCCCCATCTTCTTGAAGCAATTGATGTTGCTGGTTGCCTTCCAGTAGACCTAAGCAATAGCTGTACAGCAGCTGCTGACTGCTTAGAAAGAGTCCAGATCAATCACTTTCCCCATCCACTCTTCAGATTCCATAAAGAGGATCACCAGTAAATGGAAATTGGTTGCCTGGTATAAAATGTGTTAATAGCTAAAAGCTTCAATGGCATCAGAAAGTCATATCTTCTTTGAAGTCAGAAATGAAGAATTCCAGTGATTTTCTTCCTGTTACAAGGGAGTATTTAAAAGCAACACAGTTTTTGAAGGCTATCCGCAATTTGGGAGTTATTTGGCATAAAATTCACATGTGGTTGTTTCCCAAAGAAAACAGCATTTTCTGTGTGGGAAATAATATTTTCAGCATTGAAAATAATATTTCCACACAGAAATATATATCCCTGTGCAGATAATGCTATGCTCTGCATAGAAAATGCAGTGCAAAAGTGTGAATTTTACACAGAGCAAATCTCCAATTATAGCATATTCTGCCCAGAAAACAGCAGTTCTTTGCACAAAATAATGTTTCCTACACAGAAAATGCTGTTTTCTGTCCAAAGTCCAAAACTGAAAAGATTCTTGACAAGCCATGATCAGGGTTTCTCAACAATTGAAAAGCATGTTTTCCAACCATTGTTTGCCTGTTTTTGAATATTCTTTCTCTTGCTTCTCATATGAAATACTGTAATAATTTAAAGCAGTGATGGGCAACTGTGGAAGACTGGGGAGGGCTGCATTAGCCCCTCCCAAGCAGTACTGCAGTCACTCCTAGAAGGGAATTAAGCCCCCCCCATGACCTTTGGACAACATAGCAACATTCCTACTAAGTGATATAGAAATGTAATTTCTTAGAGGTCAGACCTCAGAGCACAAAAATGGGTGGTCCCTGGGGTGCTGGGGGGCAATAGCAGCCCTAAAGGCCACCTGCAGTCCAAAGGCTACACTTTGCCCCACCCTTGATTTAAAAGAAAAAGAAACATGTTTTCTAGCATCCCAGCAAACATCCCAGCAATCTCCTTGGCACTCTGTGCAACTGAAATGCACCATACAAATGCCACCTGTGTCTATTGGTGTTGTTCTTAATTTAGGGAAACATGTACTATATTGTATCAAAACCTGATTCCATGATCAAATTGCATACTGAATGGATCAAACTGCATATTGAATGCAGTCAATGTGTTGGCCTTCCCTGCATGAAGTATTTTTCTCCTCATGGTGAAAAAAGACTTGATGTTGTGTGCCTTCAAATCATTTCTAACCTATGGCCACCCTAACGTGAACCTATCATGGGGTTTTCTTAGCAAGGTTTGTTCAGAGGGGGTTTGCTTTTGCCTTCCTCTGAGGCTGTGAGAGTGTTATTTCCCCAAGGTCACTCAGTAGGTTTTCATGGCTGAGTGGGGATTTGAACCCTGGTCTCCAGAGTCATAATGCAATGTTCAGACTATTACAGCATAACTGATGCTCTGGGGGAAAATATACTGGACCCTGTATCTTCCATAGGTAGAAAAAACATCTGGGTGTGTGTGCAAATGTGATTGGAAAAATGGTAGCAATGGATCAGGGTATGCATGTTTATCTATTCATTGCTCTATGCTGGGGCCTGACATGATACATCTGAGCAGCAGCAGAAGGGAAAATAGCACTTGTAGGAACAGTAGAAATAATAATAGTAACAGCAATAGAAATAATAGTAATAGCAATAATTGAAGAAAACATGCACAAGTACTTGCAATGTAATTTAGCTCAATTCAAGTGGCATTCTCCACTTTGTAAGCTGTCTTCAGGCAGTAAAACTCTGACTAGTGCCTACACACGTGTGATAGCTAAGCTTCATTTGTCCTTCAAATGTGTGCTGCAAAATTGCTTAAATCTCTGCCCTACAATTATGCTCAGATACAGGCTCTCTCTCATCCTGTTTAGAATGAAAGACCACAGATAACTTATGTTGCTGCTATTTCCCAGATCTAATGATTTACCATGGAAACCTAGATATTATCTTCTTATTTGAGGGCTTTGATAATTTAATCATTCTATGAATGATTCATCTTCAAGAGACAATTGTGTCAATTAATTCTTTTCTGGGAGACGGTAATTGAAAATCCAGCAGCCTCTCCGACTCTGTTGGGCTTGTCATTTACTTTGACTGAAGAGCAAAGTGTCCCTCAAGCACTCATCCCACATATTAATTGAAAGGGCCGGGGAAAAAGCAAGGTAGGAAATTTGCCACTTTTCTGACACTGCCTTGAATGCAAGGACGGGTCTTTCTTTTAAGTCTGTTTAGATAGCTGACCTGAAGAGGAGGAAATCTTCCATTCATAAGAAAGACTAAAGGTGGAGTAGGTAAGTAAAAAAAATATATCCAAAACTCTCCATCTCAATTTTGTTTAGGATTGCCAGTTCAGGATCATCTGAGGCCTTGCAGTTTCATGATCAAAGCCTGAGGCCTAGGGATGGCTCCAGTGATGTTGTTAATTGTTATGCATTAAATTCCAACAGTTTCACAAAGGTTGTCATTCAAACACACACAGATACAGAGAGCAAGTGGGAGAAAGAGAGAGAGCACATATTTTCCTCTTTGGAAATTAGACAGAAATATCAGCTAAAGAATTTGTTTCTAGATAAAGGTGAAATGAAAGGTAATTATTAAGGAAAATGGGACAAGGAGCATGTAAGCCAACTTTGCTTGTAAACAGAAGGTGGGTATAGACAGTATTGAAGAATCGACCCTGGGACAATAACAACTGTGAAGGAGGCTAACTAAATAAATACATGGACCTCCTTGGAGTGTCTTTACAAGTTGCAGCAACAAATCAATTAAAACTTGGAAATAGCAGTGAGCTCCTGACATATTATCTGAGCTAGAAATTTGCACACAGACCTTTCCTTTGCCCAGAGCTGAGTCCTCAAAAGTGGAGAATTTAAACCCTTGCCTGCTATTTGAAGAGGACACATGGAAACATATATCATATTTCACCTACTTTCCCATTCCACCTTTGGTTTGATTCTGGTTGTGGCTTTTCTTTTTTCTCCCTTGGAAATTTGTTTCTATTTTCTATCTGTCATTTCCATGTTGTACAGAATTATTTATTCACTTTTCCTAATGTACACTTTGGGGATATAAATCCTTCACTATTGTATCTTTGTATGTGAAGATAAATAATTATGGTAGTTCTTTCCCCATTGTAGGGAAAAATGGATATCCTCTGTAATATTCTAAGCAGATTCCAAATTCCTAGTGTCATTAAAGAATTATTTGGTGGAGAAAAACATGTGACTGGGTTTCCCCCCTGCAATAACCCCATTCTTCCTGCATTTTTTGTGCAAATAATATTGTGTGTATTTGTGTGTGTATGTGTGTGCACCAAAATATTTTTATCCACAGAACAATTCTGCCATACTTCAGGATGCTCAAATAATTGAAGAAAAATGTACACAATTCTCACTGGTATTTTATTATTCCTGATAGGGTTTGCTGATTGCCAGGAAAACCATTTTTCAGCCCAGAAAGAAATAGGAATATTCGTTCCATATCTAAAACATATTTTTGTATACATATCCCCATCAACTGAAATTTGTATATCTGTATTTTTTTTCAACTGTATATACTTTTTTCTGATTCTTTTTAAAAATGTATCTGTGATTTTATGTATTCAAATATATCATAAAGGAGCAAATTGCCTGACGGTGTATGAAAAAAGCAGCAAAATTGCCGGTTTCAGCAAAAATCTTGAAACTATGAACATTATTTCCTATCCCTCAGCTGGCGATAGATGCTATGAAAGATGCTGCTGCAGTTACAGCTACTGGAAACAACATCTGAGCATCTCCCCCATTTCCCCCCTCTGGCACAATCTAATGCAAAATGGAGGACATTATGCTGAGATTTCCCTTCCTACATAATTCTTAGCTAACTCTCAAAGAAAAGAATCTTTTAGCAATGTTATCTCACTGTGAGGAATTTATTGAAAATTGTAGTTTTTGAACATTATCTACATTTAAGGACTCATCCCGGGCAACATTCACAGGTGCTTTTTTTCTGCACAGGAAACAGCATTATCTGTGCAGAAAACATGCTGTGCAGAAGATGCTGTTTTGTGCAGAACATGCCATTTTGTGTTTTTGTTGTTAAAGAGAGTGGAGTAGCATTACAATATCTTTTTGGCCATAGTTTCTTTACCCCAGTCCTATGCAGATCGCTGTGTCATGAAGAGATCTGTAAAACTGTGTGATGAGTCTATTGTGCATTATGGTGCATGCCTTGAGTGTGTAAGTACAATCTATGGCATCTATACTTTCAACACACTTCAGACACCATGGATGAAAATGACCTCAAACTGATATCAATTCTTCAAGGAACTTAAGTATCAACGGCCGGGCTCAGTATGAGACAGTTTCATATGTGGGGGATTGTGCCCTAAGCCAGTAAAATATGGAATTACAAATTTGCATGTTGCTTCCAAGCAACATACAAAAATAAACTCCCTCCTGGAGAGTGAAGATAATATCACTTCTGAACATCTCTAATAACCTGCTTAGTGTGCAATATATCACTATAATTATCCAACAGACAGAATTGAATGCCATAAGCGCCTATCTTTGGTGCCCCATGCTTCACTACATCTCATAAGCTTGTCTTGTAAATGCTAATTAAAAATATATTGCAATAAAGAGTGGCATAACTCAAGGCTAACGAGTTCCTGTTAATCTGACTTTTCCTGTTTATGATGGAGTTGTTTGAAACACAGTGTTATCTACAAGTCATAAGAACACTGCCAGTATTGGAACTCACAGCTCTTTGAAAAAATATCACTTACTCATAAGGAACACTACTGACATGTAGCAAAATACCCATCCATTGACTGTGGTCAGATTGAAACCACAGCCCCTTTAACTATGTGGAGTCTCCCTATCCTGTCACTGAAACTCTCGGCATCTCCCAATTTATACTTCTCATTTTTAAGCCCCAAGGATCTTTATTAATGACACAAGGAGGTTGCTTTAGAAAGCTACTTGGAAATAGCAAGTTCATGTCATAGAGCCCTCATGAAGAACATAAGGAAAAAGGAGTGTTTATAAGAAGCCACTCTGAATGATAGGCAGTATAGAATAGAATCATAGAATCATAGAATCATAGAGTTGGAAGAGACCGCAAGGGCCATCCAGTCCAACTCCCTGCCATGCAGGAAATCCAAATCAAAGCATCCCCAACAGATGGCCATCCAGCCTCTGTTTAAAGACCTCCAAGGAAGAAGACTCCACTACACTCCGAGGGAGTGCATTCCACTGTTGAACAGCCCTTACTGTCAGGAAGTTCCTCCTAATATTGAGGTGGAACACCACTACTGGTAATATCTTGTATAAATATGAAAGAACCTGGTATTATGTCTTTACTGGGTTGACAGAAATGTAGCTGCTTATGTCCCTGTTCTATCAGCCGTCTTTGTGTTGCCTGAGTCAGAGAACACAGCAACCCTGCCTGATTTGGGTTAGGTCAGTTGGGCACTGGCTGGACCTTATTCCTGTCAGTCATCAATCATCTTTCTTCAAATTTGATGTCTATACACCACACAGAAGTTGGAATTGCCTTGAGGCCAAATGGCCCCATTTTATTTGATCTGGCATAAATGAAGGTATCTATGTGGCTGCAATGTACTGCAATACATTTTTGGGTATATTTCTGACAAATACACTACAAGAATGTTTGAAATGATTTATATTGGAAATGGTCAAAAATGTGTTTCTGAAGTGTCAAGAAACCCCAAGGAGGACCGATGGGAATCTTCTTAGTTCAAGACTCATTCTGTACAAAATTTGCACA
Organism: Sceloporus undulatus; assembly: GCF_019175285.1. Classification (NCBI taxonomy): domain Eukaryota; kingdom Metazoa; phylum Chordata; class Lepidosauria; order Squamata; family Phrynosomatidae; genus Sceloporus; species Sceloporus undulatus. The sequence goes on from NC_056524.1 coordinate 158,245,955, forward strand.
TGGTGTTTTTGTGCATAAAACAGCATTTTCTATACAGAAAATAATACTACTGCAAAAAAAATATATCAATTTTTGTGTGCAGAAAATGCTATTTTCTGTGCCCAAAATGTAAGTATTTTGTCCAGAAGAGTTGCCAATTACAGCATTTTCTGTATAGGAAACTGCATTTTCTATAAATACAATATTACGTAAATTTTTGTGCAGAATAATTGTCAAACTGCAAAAACTGTGCAGTTTTCATAGGCTTTTTTTGCAGTGGGAATAAAATGGCTAAAATTACTTGTTTTTCCTTTGACAACAAAATTAGTGAAAATTACATCCTTATATGCTACTTTCCCCCAAGTTTTGATGAATTTGTTTCTGATTTGTAGAAAAGACCCAGGGCCAATGCCCCCAGATAGCCTTTATGGTTTATTATTCCATGTTATAATAATCTGAATTTTTTTAACGCTGTGAATTATAATTTCAGTTGCAGTTGCTATCAATCAATCAATGTTTATTGATTGATTAGCCCATAGGCCATCTCAAAATAGAACTCTATATACAAGTCGTTGTATGTACAGCGCTGTGTAAATTTATAGCTCTATATAAATAATATTTATATTTATTTGTTTATATTTATTTATATTATATTAATAATAATAATAAAGACTCCATATAAAAGGTTAAATAAAAGAACATAAAAATAAAATGTATAAGAGTATGAGTACAATACAATCGATAGCTGTTTCCATCATAGTTGAAATGCAAGCATAATGAAGCTGTTTCAGGGGTTCCATTTGCTGTTTTTGAAAGGGCTAATGAAGACAAAAGTATTTAGACACCTTGCTGGATTACTCAATTGTGTCTGTTATACTTTTGCTCTCTTTTGAGATGAAAAGGTGGCAGGTAGCTCATTTGGAGAATCATTGGATTGCTGCAATGCTACATGTTTGTCTTGGGTTTTAAACTGTGATCGTTATCAATCTATTCTGAGTACATTTGCTGAACTTCGAATGTGTAGTTTCTTAAACATCCAGGTAGCCATAGCAACTGTTGAAATATATCTTCTTGCCCCCCCCCCCCCCACTTGATTTTGCAAACAAAATCATTCGGATTCACTCTGACTTAGATGCTGTAGTTGAGACAGGTTCAGTGGATGTAATCATAGCACCTGCTTGTCCCATATTATTGGATAAGTTTCATTTTGTGCAGCCTGAGGATGTGGATAGGATCCTTGGAAAATTGAGGGCTACCAGGTACATACTGGATCCTTGCCCTTCCTGGCTTCTGAAATCAGCTAGAGGGGGACTGGCAAAGTAGGTAAAGGGAGTGGTGAATGCATCACTACAGCAAATCAAATTTCCATCCTTCCAAAAGGAAGCTGTGGTGACAAAGACCTCCCTGGATCCCACCATTTTAGATAACTATCGGCCAGTCTCTAACATTCCATTCTTGGGCAGGGTTCTGGAGTGAGTTGTGGCCTCCCAGCTCCAGCTCATTCTAGCAATGTAGCATTTCTAAAGCATCTGATGGGTTAAGGTAGTTCCCTGGGGTCTTACATCTTTTTTTTATTACACAGATGTAATTTGGATATAGGGTTTTATATACTTGAAAGTGATTAGCTGATTTCAGTGCTGCCAAGAAAGAAAGAAAGAAAGAAAAGAAAGAAAGAAAGAAAGAAAGAAAGAAAGGTGAAGATGGTCTCTAGAGAAATACTCAGAAGGCAGCTTGTCAGAAACAGTACTTTGATGCTTTTTTATTTATTTTCTTTCTGTAGATACAATATGGGATGATGCAAATGTTGGCTACAGTTCCCAAGGCAGAATATGCAACTGCCTAGACATTTCATCTACATCAGTGCAGTGACCTGCTGTTGTAGCACTGATTTCAGCCAACAAAGCAGTGAGCCAGAAGACTTAGCTGATAGTGTGAGTTGCTGGTGTGCATTTGAATAAATAGACTAGAATACATACTGACACTTCCCAGCTGTTTCTGTGCTGTGCCCAGAACTACTTTGGTTAGTGTGTGTGTCTGTGTATGTGTTAGGTCCCCTTGAAGATTTCATATAACCTGAGAGCCTTTAGGGCTGAAGGGCAGGGTATAAATACCGTAAATAAGTAAATAAATAAATATAGTCTGGTGGGAGTTGGAGGTCAATTTCCTTATTATTAAAGTTGTGAATCCACTCTGCGTTTCAGCCTGAAATCTAAAGAATATGTCCAAGGTATTGAACACTATCCCCAAAATAAATTCAGTTACTTGGACAACTTCTTTCAAGTTTTGGTGGAATCCTTGAGTAGATTTACTGTCCAACTGAGATTGGTGTCACTATCTATTACTGATACAAAGTCTGATTGAATAGGCTGAAGTGAGGTGGGTAGGTTACATTTGTTCTGATTAACATCTATCATATATATTCAACTATAAGTCAATCCTGTGTCAAGAGCAGGTTTTGAGGCCAAAATTATGGATTTTGATATGACCCAAGGATAAGCTGAGGATAAAACTCAGGGGCAGGTAACAAAGGAGCTAAATGATGAAGCAAAGGAAAACAATGCCAAAGAGCTTACCAAATTCCAGTAGGCACAACTGTTTGTGCTCACACTAAAGACTGGATGGATCCGAGAGTATAGGTGGAATCAGTGCTTCCAGGACAGATTACACTCTTCCCTTTCATCTGGGGATGGTTCCCTTTTTATATATATAAGAGATAAAGTACAGTACTACAGTACTTATACTGACCCATAGATAAGTCAACTAAGTTTTTTGGGTCAATTTTTTGACTAAAATTTCTAGGCTTATACATGTCTCTATACAGTAAGACATGATTAAGAAGCTATGTTAGCTAGCATATTTTATAGCAGAACCAGAGACCACCACACCTGCCAGTAAGTCTTGCAACTGAGCAGAGTTTTAAACCCGTGTTTCCTCAGCCTTCATCTGATATTCTCACCGCAAGACCCTATTACTTGTGTAATACATTGTGACTTTCCAGATTCTTTGGTATTCTTGTTTAGGCAGTTCCAGTTAAAGATGTGTGAAAATTTCATTTAGTTTGCTTTTTTGACATGAACCTTCCAAAATTTGCAAATTTCTTCCTCAAAGGAGTGCTAGCTATAGTTTTTTGTGGGTTTTTTGGGCTATGTGGCCATGTTCTAGAAGAGTTTCTTCCTGACATTTTGCCAGCATCTGTGGCTGGCATCTTCAGAGAATGCTTTGCCAGCCACAGATGCCAGCCACAGATGCTGGTGAAACGTCAGGAAGAAACTCTGCTAGAACATGGCCACATAGCCCGAAAAACCCACAAAAAACTATGGATGGCAGCCATGAAAGCCTTCGACTTTACACGAGAGCTAGCTAGCTAGCTAGAGTTAATGTGAGAGAAAGTAAAACTGGCAAGTCTAGTGCATCCATAGACCCAGGCAGGAAGCAAGACATTATCACAAATCCCTTCACGGTTTTGAAACATAGCTGATCGGTACTGTTCAGCTTTGTGGGTTACTACTGGTTTAGGTTTGACATATAACTACCAGATATAGCTGCTCATCATGTGCTTGTAAAATTTCTGGGGTGTTCATTGATCTTTCGCCTTCCTTATACTTACAAATAATCTCTTAAACCTCCTAAGTGTAACATTAATCTGGTTAAAAGTACATGTATAAACCTTCAGTTCTAACTGTTCTTTATTCCTTTAAGGCTATATGTGAGAAAGTAAAATGCCCCATCCTGTTCTGTTCTGTTATGATCCCAATAACCCTGACTGCACTGTCACATTTTTCACTTTTCTACTTGAGTGATCATAAATTTGTGGTCACTGATCCATTGAAGTGTATACAGTAACCTGTACAAGGATATTTTAATTCCTGTCTCGTCCTTTTGGCTCTCTTTTGCTCTGTTTAAGTGTCTTGCTAAAACCGATGCATTTTCCTTTATCTGACCAGAATTAATTGGGAGGGGGCAATGGGAGAGAAGATTCCAAAGACAGAATAGTAGTCTGGGCCCAGATTAAGTTTAAAACAAAAACAAAAAACAAAAAAAAGTCAATTGCATGTTGAACGTTTCTGCAGCTGGTAGTACAATAAATGTATGCACAACACTGTAGTAAATACTACTGTCAGTTAATATGCAAGTGGCTCAGAAGATTTATGAAGCAGTATTGAAGAAATGAAAAGTTATGACAGTCAAATAATAGGGAAATGAAAGCTGATTTGTTTTTTTGTTTTTGTTTTTTTGCAGTCTGAGTTTAAAGATTGGGGTATAGGGAGATGCCAAAGCCAAGATCCATGGTAACTGTTGGCTTTCATTTCAATGGAATGGTGGCTCCACTCCAGGTTTTAGTCCAAATGGTTAAAGGAGCCCTCCAGAGAATTAAATACTTTCTCCAAGATAACACCTTTCAAATTTGGATTGGAATCACTGCCCCACTGACATGGATGTCACCAGGCTACTACTGGTCAAAATACATGCATGATAGAGATATAGGCAATGTGGAGGTCGGTCTTCTTGCCTATAAATTAGTGAGATATTTTTCCAGTGACATTGATGATAATACTTAGATCTGAGAGAAGCTCCTTTTTTGTGAAGGGGGGGGGGTACAATTATTAAAATTCTCCTAAACTTCAATAGCTACTGCTTTCTTAAATCAGAATCATCAAATAGGTTGTTTGTCTCTTTATTTAACAAGCAAGGCCTACGATCGATGTGTGTGTGTGTGTGTGTGTGTGTGTGTGTTTGCTTGCTTGCTACATAAAGGAAAAATAGTCTAGCTTTGCACAAAGATGTTTAATGCAAATTTGGGATCCAACAACAAAGAAGGGATTTTTTTTTTCTTATGCTGGAGGCAAAACAGCAATTTCTTGATGGGTTGTCTCAATTTGTCGATATAGCCTGCCATGCTGAGAATGAATAACTCAATAAGAATTGTTCACATTGCCCACCTCATGGTGACATTAATTGTGGAGTTCAATGCTAGGTCCCCCCCCCCCTTTTTAAAACAAATTCCAATTTTAGAAGTACAGCTGAAAATCAAACATGAATGTAATAAACAAGCAATTGAATACATAGTGATCATAAGAGGTAAGATTACCAGGAGGTTAGGTTTCTCTGCTGCTCTTTGATGATTATTTCTGATGGCTAAATTGTGTTGGTATGCTATGTCTCTATGTGAAACTGGGCTCCACTGCCAAAAATTCAAAAGAAGTGTTTGGGTGAATATTGTCTACCTATTTTTATGGGAAAATACAGCCATATGAGTACAGAATATTTACAATAATTGCCATCTGCATGCATTTGTAATTTTGGTTTTGTCACGCTGCATCCAACTTCAAAATAATAATTCAAAATTCACTCCTTTTTGCTGGACTAGGGCTAGAAAGAGAATTTGGAAAGTTTTTGAAAATGGTTAAGGAAACAAGTTGTTTTTGTTTTTGTTTCTGTTTTGTATTGAGAAACCCTGATGAGAAAATTCCTGGACTGACAAGACTCTTCAGAAGTTCTATGCAAAACATTTCACATTTCAGGACTTATTCTGTGCAGAATTTGCCCATGATTGTTTTGTACACAGAGAAGTATAGTCTGTGTCAGACACCTTGTTTTCTGCCTTGAAAATAATATGTTAACAGAGAAGAACTTCCTGTGCAAAAATGCTATTTTCTGCACAGAATATGCTTAACCGGATATTTATTCTGAATACAATTTTCATATGTTTGATTTGCACATAAAACAGTATTTTCTGGGCAGAAAAAAACATTTTGGGGGCAGGTGTGTATTTCCATAAAGAAAATGTAGTTTTCTGCTCAAAACAACTACATGCAAATTTTGCACAAAGACCTCAAATGAACATAGCTTTGGAAAACAATGGTTTTCAAAGACTTTCTTGCAGCAGGAAGAATATAGATGAAATTACTTGTCTCTATTTTCAAAAACAAACTTAGTGAAGACTTACATTCCTTTGCTAGACCAACTGTGCTGCCTGGTGATAGTTCTCAGCCCTCTAGTTCTCAGTCCTCCCACGGATTTGCTACTACATGTCTTGCTACTACTCACTGGGTGACTTTGGGTGAGTGGCACATTATCAGCCCCAAAAAATCCTGTGGTAGATTCACCTTAGGATGACATGTAGGCACACAACAATAACAAACTGTAGTGAATATGTTTTCCAGAGTAATTACAAACTCTTTTTTCATTATTACAGCTCTCCAGATATTGTGTCACAATACTGTCTTTCCATTTCTCATGCTAGCAGGGACTTCTTAACCTGTTGGAGAAACAAATATTTGTGGTCCTTGTTTTGTTTTGTTTTTGAAGGGGGGGCTTAGAGTTATTTCTCATGGATATTGCCTTTTTCGATGTCTAATAAACACAGAGACATACACACCAAAGTACACAAGCCCCCACCCACAGGCAAGTTTTGCTCCTTCCATAACTCACTCCCTTTATTGCAGGTAAATTGTTCATTCATACTTGCATGCTCATTGCTTGATGCCTTGAGTCCCTAGATGGGCAATAACACTGCACAGAAACTTTCACATCACTTTAGATGCAATCTTTTTTTGCCAAGGTCAGGTCACATACTCAGCTGCCAGCCACCAAGTGTAGAGAAATCAAGTAATGTATATGCATGAATGGCACTGCTCTGTATCTGTGCTGTCAAAATATTAAATGCCAATATACAAGCACTTTTAAAAAGCACAAGTGGATTGAAAACATTGTAGCCCATTTGTAGCAACTGCATTTAAAAATAAATAGAAAAGTAAGGGCATGCCATTTTGATTGGCCTACATTAGATAAGACAAGATGCGAAAAGTTCTCTGATCCATGCTTTTTGCATAATATAGGGTATTTTAGGGAAAATCAGTGGGTGGACTGTTTATTAGCCCCCTGAAAAAATCTTCCTCCATTGGTTTTACATCCTCCCTCATCATCTTCCCAAATTGGATGTGAGCTGAGTTGGAATAAAAATGGGTTGACTTCATTTGGGCATTTTCAAGAGAGACGTAACAAACATGGTGGGAGGTGGTTTCACTGCTTCTTGACTTGAAGTGCTCACCTACATCCCTGTTACATTAAGAGGCAAATATAAAACTGAGACAAGAATTTTTGCTAAGAACATAGCCCTGACCCATTCTCTCTTGCTCCCTTTTTTGAGACTGTCACCTTCTAGATTCTTAAAGCAAAACTATTAATTAGCTCATAAGGAACCATGTGTTTCAGTATTAACTGAAACGCATTCCTAAGAACAGTAGAGCTTGCCAAGTCACCCCTTCAGGAAACCAAGACCTGCAGATATGGAATAGAGTGGTGTTTGCAAACTTACATGACTACATGCATACAATTCCAAAAACTGGGGTAATAATCACTGAGTGCATGACCAATTCGCTGGGAAAAGTAAGCAAAGAAAATGTTCCTGATACTTCTGCCTGACAGGAATTTGAAAGGGTAAAGAGTATGATTAGAAAGATATTTTAAATTGTTTTTTTTTTTTAACAAAGAGAGCCTTGGCAAGCATCTTAGGAGTGTTAGAATCTCCACAGCTTGAGACTTATTCCACATGAAATATGTATATAGGTTTTTTGGGGGGGCTGGAGGTGGCACAGAAAACAGGATTATCTCTGCAGTTTCTGTGCAGAAAGAATTTTTCCAGCACACACACAGAGAGCAAGACTGTTCAGGAAACTTGTTTTCTGTGCAGAAAATGCCATCTTTTGCCATATGCATTTTTTTGTTGCAGTTTTCAACTTACTTGCAGTGAAAAGAATAGTAAATTATTCATTCTTTCCTGTGAGAAAATTACATACCTAAAAAAACCTCCCCAGTAAGGAGAAAGCAGAGTAAAATTGCCTCTAGTTCAAAGGGAACAGTCATAGTACTGCAAATATTTTAAATGTGTGGAGCTCATTGAAATCTCTTTTCCTGTGGTGCATGCCTAGTGAGCAGTTTTGAAAATTCTGACTATATGATTGCATATAATATTATAAATAAAAAAGGTAAGCATTTAAAACAATAATAAGATATGGGGAGTTGTAAAATATTACTTTAAGAAAACAAGTGGAAAATCAGTCAAGAAAAGGAGTATATTCTGTTTCTAATTAATCTATATTTTGCCACATGCAACCTACAGAACTATATAGATTCTTTCATTTAGAAATTATGATTCTTGTATCAAGCACAGTTTGCAAGATTTGTTATTTATTTGCCATTTATTTATTTTTATTTTATATATAACCCTGTCTTGGTTATACATAGCTGGAGGCTACTCTACACTGCCAGGAATGTATGAGAAATTCACTCTGTTATGTTTTTTTAATGGATTTATTTGATCTGGACCTTTTGCATGAAACACAGAAACATATGGAATTTGCAGTTGGGAAGCTACATATGTTTCTAAGCTAAGATGAATTCTGTGAAAGAAAGAAAAAACAAAATGGACAACATGCATATATTTTAAAAACAACAACACCAGGACCAGTGTGTGCATTTTTAACTGTATAAAAATGTACTTTAGTCAGTGAGGGGTATGCATCCATGGATTAATGCATTTATTTTATTTTTACTACCATGCTATGCTTCAGATTCCACATAACACTGATAGAGGCAGAAATTATACTTCTCATGGAGAAGGAAGAGAATAGGTAGTTATGTGTTTTTGTGGCTTAAGTGTTTAGTATCTGTGCAGTTCCATCACAGACCATGCATGTTCTTACTTCAATGTAGTAGATGCTTTGGAAAGTGAAAGCCTCTCTGTTGCAATTGCTTGTGACTTTTTTTTTGTAAAGTGATAACTTATTTTAATAAGCACATAATTTAAAAAGCTCTAATGTAGTAAAAACAGGTGTCAGATAATATTATAAGAGTGGATCATTATGTTCACTTCATTATAACTTTATGAGTGAGAAATAAGTGGTTAGTGCTGCATATGTAATATAAAGACTGATGGTTAAAGTATTGTTGCCAATAATAATAAAAAGTCCACTTGCCCAGTATACTTATAAAGGGATGATATATTTTCTGTTACTGTACAAGTGTTGCCGAGAGTTGCTTATGTCTTGAACTGATTGTTTTTTTTAAATCAATATCCCTCTTGAAATGAATGAGGAAAACTAGAAATCAAAATTAGATAAATTTTGTTCTGTACCCACAGTGTGTGTGTGTGTGTGTGTGTTGGGATAAGGAAGAACATTCTTATGTATACAGTGGGCCCTTGGTATACGCGGGGGATCCGTTCCGTATACCAAAATCTGTGTATGCTCAAGTCCCAATTGTTCCCAATGGCGGCGCGCATGCACGTGCACCGCCATTGGGAACAAAAGCTCCCTGGCTTCCCCTCCTTCCTTCCCACCCTTGCTTTCCTCCTCCCTGCCTCCCTCCCTCCCCTCCCTCTTACTTACCTTCAAGGCCTCCGTTTGCCGCCGCCATCACAGGAAAAGCCGGGTTGTGGCAGAGGCGGCGGCAGTAGAGGCCAAGCCCTGGGCTCCTCTCCGCCGCCGCGGAAGGGCCGGATACCGGTGTAGGAGGCGAAAAGGAGGCGTGGAGGGCAGCAGCGCCAGAGGCCTTCAAGGCCCCCAGTGCCGGCATCCGGCCTCCCCGAGGCCTATTGGTGCTGGGGCCTCCATTGGGGACAGCTTCCCGATTTGCCATCCGTGTATGGTCAAATCCGCAGATGGCAAATCCGCGTATAAGAAGGGCCGACTGTACTTCCTTGCAGTCTTGAAATGGTATATCCACAGCAGACTGAAGCAGTTGCTTCAGGAAAGGGTACAACCACATAATATTGGACTGAGAGTTCAGCTGCATTATAGTTGTTTTCTAAGACCAACTGTCCCAATTGGATGTCACCCAAAATGTACTCCCATCATTAATACTTTTTGAAAGTTTAAATTCCGGATAGTTCAGTCTGTGATCTAGGTTATAGTATTTAATCTAGAAGTCTCCTTATTAGCATCTAGTCATTAAAGCGTCACAGGCATAGCAAAGAACATTGCTTCCAAAAGTTCAGAATTGTGCTTTAGAGTTAGAGTTGGCCATTAACTGCCCCCCCCGAATCTTTCACACTGACATTTTGATAACAGTTTATAACACCCTAAATTGCAGTAGCATGAAATCAAAGAAGCTTTATTCGACAATATAAGACTATGAATAAGTACTATTGCAACTTTAGTAAGCGTACTATGGTCTTTTTTAAAAAAAAATCACCTGTCAAATGACCTGTAGTAGAAATGCACCAATTTATTCATAAACACTGAAAATCTCTGTGTGTAAATGTCTTTCTGAGTCAAGAAACAAGTAAATAATAAAGATGTATGTGTGAGTGAGAGGGAGCAGGGTTTTTTGTTCGGGAGATTCATTTCTTTTAATTGTGTGTTAGCCAACCTACTTCTTCTTGAAAGTCAGTTTTGGTTTGGAGCCAGAGGTTTGTTTTGTCAGGCTGCCCAAGTTATTTTCTAAGAGATTTTAAGACACCATAGTTGTGAAATACATGCCAGAACTTGCAACATTGGAGGCAAAGCAGACATCAACTCAGTAGGCAGTTATGAACACTCTGGAAGTCATTTGATCTTCATTTGTATGGTAAATGTCTCATACAGAGAAACCAGGGTAGAGCTACTGACTTTACAGACATATCTAGGCCTCTTTTGGTCCCCTATTGTCACCTGGCTGGTGTTGAACTGAAAACTTCAGTACCATGCTCTATATAGCAAAATTGGACAAAGTAACAATTACATCTCAATTAAAATTTGATAGGACAACTGGCAGGATGAAGCTGAAGAGCAGATTATTATTTTTTTCTGGTCCAAAACTATTCTATAAGACATTGGTTCTACATCCCTCATCTAATTTATTTAAGTCCACTACTGTACATTATGTGCCTCCCAATTTTGAAAAATGTTTAATATCCACTCCAAGAGCATGGTACTTCCACCTACCCAGCTTAAAAAGAAAAAAGTAACAATAAAGCACCTGCTTGAAATTAATATCCTCAAGTCACCTCCACTCCATTTCAGGTTGGTAATGATTTCCTTGCTACTGTTATGTGCTGCTCTCAGCAGTTAAACTCAGGCTGCATGGGGGGAAAAAATCTCTATTTTCCTGAGCTGCTCTTTTGTTAAATTCTCTGCCAGAAATGTCAATAGGTGTTGGCTTTCATTCACTGCAGTAAATTTGGCTGCAAGCAAAAAGCATTGATTTTTTATCCAGACCACCTTTCCTTCAAGCACCACTTCAATAGGGGAGTCTGAAGAGGTGAGCTATGCAGAGCTTTTTGTGTAATATGCCAAATAAAAGCTGCATTATAAAAGTAGCATTATATATATTTAAGCCTTGCAATTATAGCAGAGGGCCTGACAATAGAGGCTGTTCTGTATCCAGATGCATCCAAACTTGAAGGATCATTTAATAACCTGGTGTGGAATAAGAACCACTCAGAAAAGGGTTGGAGTGGGGAGAGAGACCTGCCACTGTTTTCCTTTGGAGAAAACCAAATGTGTATTTGCAAAAGCAGTAAGACTGGAACAAACATGTAGATCCCACATTAACACACTGTACATTTATTGGTCTGTGTGAGTGACATGCTGGTATGACAACCACCACTACCTGACTTTGTCATTTTTGTGACCATTGTTAAAGTAGTCATTTTAGTTTTATATTGGTCAGAAACATTCCTCTTGGAAGAGTTTTATATTTTTAAAAAGGGAGAGAGAGAGAGATGGAGGGGAATCAGGGGTGACTGAAAGACTGCCCATCTTTCCCAATAGTAGATTCTGCTGGTGATATTGGAGTCCTTATTTTGGGTGGTGGGTGAATTTGAAAACTTTGTGACTAGGACATCAGTCAACTTTTGAATTAAGAACAGTTTGGTTATTTCCAGTTTGGAAGATTTTGCAGTATGCTTGCTACAAAAGCCACTAAAATAATACCACCAAAAGCAAAGTCACAGAGGAGGCTGGCAATACAGCTCCTTCCCTACCACTTTAACCTAAATAATGCTGCATGGGATGCTATGGATCTACATCCTTTCAACATGGTGTTAGACTGCAGATAAGGCTGTAAGGAATATATGAAAATATTAATTACATTAAATATATCAACTATATTAAATATATCAAAAATGTTTTTCAAATGCCAGGAATCCCTGAGGAGAATCCTGGACTGGCAAGGATGTTCATAGTTTTGGATCTACCTCTGCATAAAATTTACATTTTATTTGTAGGGGGAAAAATAAATCTGTCTTCTGGGCAAAAAAGGAAAAAAATACATTTGCATATGAATTTCATGCAGAATTAGTCCTGAACTGTGCATAGTCTTTGGAAACTACAGTTTTCAAATATTTTCTCAAAGCAAGAAAAAATGTTTAATTACATGTTGCTTTTTTCAAAAATGAAGGTAGCAAATAATTACAGCCCTCCTTTTGACATTTATATTACTGATTTGAGAAAGAACCATACTGCAGCAATTCTCACTTCCAGTAATAGCTAAAGTCACAATGAGGAATGTCAATCTTTTCCTCTTTAATCCTTGTATTTGGGATGAAAATGTTCAAAGCTTCCTCTCTGCTGGGCATATTTATGAAATATTTTTTTACATTTTAAATTACTTTTTCCTTGTTTTGGGACTGGTAGTGTGAATATTTCAGTTCGACTGTTATGCTCAAAAATAATTGTTTCTTCCAATGAATATAATGAAAATGAGAATGTCCTTTTCACTTTTGTGCAAAAGGCAAATAACAACAAAAACAATGTCAGAATTTGATATATTTTACATTAGGATGGTTTGACAAAGTGAGACGCATATGATCATTGAGGAAAAGAGCGTCTGTGGATATTCTTTACATTCCTATCCAGCACAAATTAAATTATGTGTTATGATACCTCAGTATGCTTATTTTGTTGTTGTTGTTGTTGTTGTTATATTTGGGGGTTGCGTGCGTGCATGTGTGTGGAAACAAAATGCACAGAAAGTGTTAACACCTGTGTCACCAGGTTCGTTTATTGGAAACATAGTGTATCCTTCTTGGGAGTAGTACTTCTGCTGGAGAACTCCCTCTTGCCTCTAAATTCTCATGAGCATTGTCAAAATGGTTCTACTGCTCATATTCACTTTCAATATTTTGTGGTCTCCAGAATGTTTCTTTCTATGTTAAAATATTCAGTGGTAGTTGTGTTGGCCATGCAGCAAAATCAATAAAAGCCAAAAGCCACAAAAGAATTATTCCTCTATTGGCCAACCAAAATTCACAAAATGCATCATGAAAACCTTTGGATCTTCCCTGGCTTCTTAATCAGGTAAATGTGTTAAAAATTATATGAGAGAAGTGACAATGTTTGTCACAGAGCTGGAACCTTCTTCCCCCGCGAGCAAGAGCCATCACTTCTTTAACCAGCTTCAAAATGGATTTGAAGACCATCCTGTTCAGATAAGTGTTCCCAGGCATTGCATAATTGTCACTTGCTATTTGATGTTCTTTTGTTGCCTGTTTTATTGAATCATTTCCTGTATTGCTTTGGCGGGTTACAGACTGCCCGTTTGGGGCGGCCTGTATCCGGCCCTTTCCCTGCCGGATCAGGGCCTCAACTGCCACAATGGCAGCCTCCAAGGCCCCGATCTGCAGCTTTCCAAGCCACGGGAAAGTGGCAAAAGGCCGCTTCCCCGTGGCCTGGAAAGGGGTGTCCTTGGGGCTTCAAGCCCCAAGGACACCCAACGGCAGCAGGGAGGAAAAGAAATGGGCTGCTTGGCCCCTTTCTCCCTTGTGTCACTGGTGCAGCTGTCTAAAGGCTGCACCATCGATGCAAACCGCGGAAGGAGCTCCGTTTCGGAGCTCCTTCGTGTGCTGCGGAAAGGGCTCTTTATGTGCCCTTGCACGGCGCATAAGATGTCACGTTTGCGCCGCCTCGTTTGGAGGTGGCGTGTTCATGACGTAATGGTGGCCCTCGTGTGGAATGGGTGCCGCCATTTTATACGTCCTGGGGACATACTAGGGTTAGGTGCATGCGTAAGGCATGCACTTACCCTAACCCTAGTACATCCCCAGGATGTATTTTACACCCATTTGTAATGGGCCTATGTATTTTATATGTATTATCCTACTAGAGAGGCAGGCTAGCTCCAACAGGCCTCCCTGGAAGAGGTTTACCCATCCATTAAGAAGCCAAGCCCTCCCTCCAGTCCATCTGCCGGAGCTAGAGACAAACTGCTGGCCCTCATCCCCTTCCCCACCACCACTCCCTTCTCCTTTCATGTCGTGTCTTTTTAGATTGTAAGCCTGAGGGCAGGGAACCGTCTAATGATAATGATTGTATGTACAGCGCTGTGTAAATTTACAGCGCTTTATAAATAAAGGTTAATAATAATAATAATAATAATAATAATAATAATAATAATAATAATAATATGTTACTTCTGTTGTCAGTTAAGGTGGTCTGAAGGAATCTCAATGCAGGCAGAGGGAACTCCTCTTCTTAGCTATGGGGGGAATTTGTTGGAGGTAAAAATCTCTAGGAATTAAGTCCAGGTCCATTAGCTCCCTCTTGTTAAAGTTTCCCCTGTTGTGACAAAATTTGGATATCTTCAAATATGGGTGGGGAGGAGTATTCAGGGGTCATTGTGTCGCCCATGCTGGAAAATACAGCAAAATCCACAACCCACAAAAGAGTAATACCTTTGTTGGCCAACCAAACTACACAAAATGTGTTAGGCAAGCTTTCAAAGCTTCACTGACGTTTTACAGAAAAAAAACCCCACAGTAAATATTGAGGTGAAAATTCTTCTTTGGAGGTTTTTGAGCAGAGGTTGGATGGCCACCTGCTGGGAGAGATTTCACCGTGTATTCCTGCATGGCACATGTTTGGACTCTAAAAGCTCTTGGGGTCTCTTTCAACACTTTGATTCTATTATTATATCTTCCTAATTATTCTCCTGATTGGAAAAAAGGAAGTTTATTTTAGAGATGACAGTAGACCTACCCCATTTGTGGGTTTGACATTCCTCCGAGCCCCTACCAACCCTGGATACGGATCAGAATAGCCATTTCTAGGGCTGGAGGAAGGGAGCAGTCCAGTCTGCCAAGCCCCTTCCACCTTGGAAATGATTATTTCATGGGGACGGGGGTTATTCATGGTTTTTCCACATTTGTGGGGGTCTTTCCCCCCAACTCCTGTGACTGTGGAGGGCTGCCTGTGTTTGGATTCTGACTCTTAAATGGTTAGCTCTAACTAATTTCTAAAGAACTCTGGACAGGTGACCTATAATTGGCAAACCTGGCCACACTAGCAAAGAGTAATTTAGGATTTACTGTTATGGACATATTTTTACTGAGATTATTCTGCATATAGCAAAACAGAACAACAACAATATATAGAACAAAAAGGAAAAAAGGGCAGAAAGAACAAGAAAAAAGAATGAATACACATAGGAAAAGAAGAAGAAGAAGAAGAAATAAAAATGACTTCCAATTTTCCCTTCAGCAATTGTTAAACTATATCAAACTATAAAATTCTTTAATACCTCTCTCATATAACAAATCATCAATCACCTTTTTATAAAGTACAATTATTAATCATCAAGACTGAATCCTATAACAGCTGGACTTACTGCTGCATGTGCCTCTAAGGAATAGTGAACTAACAGTGTAATAAATAATAAATAAACTATCACTGCCTTGGTCAAGAAGGCAGAGAAGAAGCGGGAGGTAGAATTACATCATGCCTAGGTCCAGAAGCAGACTATAGGCCCCCCACCCATTCCCAACTGCCCCGCATGCCTTGGAAGGAAAGAAGAAGAGGCAATATCTGCTGGACTTACTCCTGCCCCATGGTGTCTTATTTTCCTTTTATGTCAAATCTCACTTTGGGGCTGTCCACATGGGCCAAATGGCCTGTGTCCCCCCGCCCCTGGATTTGCATCATCTTATTTGGATGATAAAAGCCAAAATCCTGGGACCAGGATCAGGCCTGATACTGGCAAACTGAATGTGGATCTGGTGGATCTGGCCTGATCCCAGTATAAACAGCCTGGTTTACCATGGCGTTTCCTGAAAACTCTGTGGCAAACCCTGGCTATTTAAATGGCCCTTGTGCTCTTTTTCCTTTTCTGCAACATTGATCCTTCTCAGAAGCCTCCCACTGCTGCATCTGATGTGAAAACGGGGCACCTGGCCATATGGGTGGAATTGGGTGTCCCATTTCCACATCAGATGCAGCAACAGTGGGTTGAGAAGTACAGAGATGTCGCAGAAAGGTAAGGAACACGTAAAGGTAGAGGCTCCCCAGGTTGGCATGGGAAGAGACATGTAAATACCCACTTGTCCCCACACCAGCCTGGGGACCGACCCAGCTGAGTACCGGGGCCAAAATAGCTCTCACCCATCTGCTCAGGGATCAAAATTGTAAAGATATGCACAGGGAACTATTCTGTGGTTCTTTTACTTGTAAAGTAACATGTACTGTGATGGTGCTATATAAATAAATAAATATAAATAGGAGGTAAGGGAATGGAGGTTAACCTCTTCCACAAAGTTTGGTGTATTGTTTAGTTTGTAAAATATTCTACATCTTTATATTGGGTTTTTTTTATTTTTTGCATTTGTTGAAGTGTATCTGGCATTTATCATTTTAGCAGCATTGAAATATTTATGTAATCCTTTATATGCTCTAATTACATCCCAAAAAAGGTAATCTCTGCAGTACTGGAAGTCATTAAGTGTCATTTTCATTGGCTTCCAGTATGTTTTCCCCCTTCAGATAAGCATAATAATGCTCTATTACTAGCACAAAATCACTTTTAAAAAAAGGAAAGTGGTTGTGGAACAGAGATGTGTGGGAAGTGAAATGCTCAGACAATGAAATTATCCACATGTCTGTTCATAATTTTAGGTCTCAGTTTATTTCTTGTACCTGGATAGTAAAGTGCAAGTCAGATATTTCTAGTAAAACTGTTTGTAGATAAAATTCAGCATTGGGGATTATTATTTATTAATTACTGGGATTACAATATTTTGTTGGTTTTGCTAAAAAGGTAACACTATTTAATTGATTTTTTTTGAAAAAAATATTTAGTCTGTGTATCCTTTTAAAACTACAAATAATAGGTGGAGACTTAGACTATCCCCTCTGCTTTTGCCCAGTAAAGAAAATGTTTTTTTCTATGAAGATGCTTGTTTTGACACATATATAGAGCATCTGAAAATATCTGCAAACAAGTGACTTAGGACTATGGGCCTATCATTAGGAAGAGCAAAAAGGCTGTCTCAGGTAGTGTATGCTGGGTGAAGAAATTTCATAAGTGATGCATTTTGAGAACAGATCTGTATCTGTTCACCACACAGCCTTTCTTGTGCTCTCTAAGATAACCTGTTCCCTTTAGATGCAGCAGAACACACAATTTCAGTGCTACAGGTAGCTTCCATTTTGGGTGGCTTCTGTATATGATCTGAGGAGAGAAGCTCACCTCTACATCTAGTGACAAAATAACATACACATGATGTCATTTCACAACTAGGTTTTATCCATTGGCAGATTTATGCAGACCTAGCTGACTTACATCTGTATTATTAATTTTTTACAGTTGGGAAGGATCAATTCTATTTTTTATTTGAAGTGGCTTTTTATGTGCCCATGATCTGTACTATGGAACCAAATGCCACGGACTGGTCCTTTTAAACCAAGATTGCCAACTGTTGGGGGCTTTGGTCTGTATTTCTCCCTAATGGGATGCTATGGAATAATCCATCACCACCACCTGCTGCAGGACATGAGTGGTAAAGGATCATTTCTTTATTTATTTGACATTTTTAAAGCCCTTTAAGATTTACTACCTCTTTAGAAAAGAGACCTAAAAAAAACCCAAGGATGAAAATCATGGCAAAATCACATAGTTCTCACTAGGGTTTCTGGGGCATTTTTGTTTTTAACAAATCAGAAAGAAATTTCCAATATTTCTGGTGTGTGCTTAAGTACATGGGATCCTTAAAAACTCAAAAACAGACAGGAGTCACATACAACCTGTGGGCCACATTTTCCCACCCCTGGTTTAAAGAACTGGGAGACAACAGACTGGACAGGAGTGGGAAAAACAAATGTAACAGTGACATAACAGAAAAATAGCAAGATGAAGACTCAACAGATGCAAATGAGAAATCTCCCAGGGTCAGGGGTTTCCCAGCAGACAATGAGCACTAATCAAGCAGACACTAATCCTCTTTCACATACCCTCCTACCCCTAGGCCTTCCATTAGCAACAGAACAATACACATGTAAATCACTCCTGCCTTCTCAGGTTCACGCAGTATATATATATCCAACTCCTTTCCAGGCAAGCATTCTCTGAAGATGCCAGCCCCAGATGCTGATGAAACGTCAGGAAGAAACTTTTCTAGAACATGGCCACATAGTCTGAAAACCCACAAAAAACTATGTAACAGTTGCGGGGTACAGACTGCCCAAAAAGGGTGATCGGGCGGTGCCTTGTTTTGTTGCGTGAGGAAGCCACAGCAGACAAACCGTGCGGCTTCCTCGTGCGGCAAAAAAAAAACCCTCAAAAAGTGGGTTCTTTCTGCAGCGCCCTTCTGATGCCACAGTGTGCCAATGGCGCACTCGGAACATCACAAGGCGGCACGATGTGTGGGCGCTAACTGTCTGTCACGTCAAAATGACGGTGCCTGTGTGTACAAGGCATCGCCATTTTGATGCCCTCGTTACATGCTAGGGGTGAGGCACGTATGGGTGGTGCACCCTCGGCCTACTCCTAGCACATGATGAGGGCACCCTATAGGCCCATCTGTCCAGGGCCAGTGAGAGTTTATTCCTATATATATTCGACGATAGGTTGAGAAATTTGTGCCCCAAAACTGAACCTAAAATTTTGGGTAGACTTATATAAGGGTCAATATATCAGTAGTGCTTAGAAAGCTCCTAAAGCAAGCCAGCCTGATGCCCCAATCTCCATTGAACACCAATTATTTCCCCCTCCAGTCCATCTTTTGCAAGCCATTGCTTCCTATCAGAAAAACTCCCCATTTAAAAACACTTGCTTCTCTCTGGTCCATTTTGCAAGCCTTTGCTTCCTATGGAAAAACATCTCAATTTAAATCCACTTGCTTCTCTTTCTGTTCCATTTTGCAAGCCCTGGCTTCCTATGGAAAAACCTCCCCATTTAAGTCCACTTGCTTCTTTCTCTGCTCTGTTTTGCAAGCCCTGACTTCCTATGGAAAAACCTCCCCATTTAAGTCCACTTGCTTCTTTCTCTGCTCGGTTTTGCAAGACCTGGCTTCCTATGGGAAAACCTCTCCATTTAAGTCCACTTGCTTCTTTCTCTGCTCGGTTTTGCAAGACCTGGCTTCCTATGGGAA